>NW_027530855.1:219280-238375 GCF_008692635.1 Crocuta crocuta | reverse complement strand
GTTAATTTAAAAATTAAATTAATAAATAGTATAATGAGAAAATATAAATAATATTAACTCTTGGATAAAGAAATAAATATATTGTTATGCTAGTAAAGCTTTGATGGTCAAAATAGAATCTTTTAGGCATCAGGGTCTAAGGGAGATGCTTAATCTTTTCCCTCACTTCTTTACCTTCTATGGGTGAAATCAACTGCCATAGAAAATTAAATCTCATCTTCCTTTTTCTGGAATCCTTTCCTATCTTTTCCAAATAATTTTTGAGTTTTTATCTGTTTGCTTTAGTTTCCAGTTTATTTTATTATTTAATGCATTGTTATTTTTCTATTTGAATTGGGTATTGCATATTGAGTTCAAGATAAAGGAAAGTTTATGTCTTCAGAGGGCTGAATGTGGACTAGTTCAGAATTCATTTGTAGACCTGATTTTTGCTTCAATGTCACTTCTTCTCTGGCAGTGTAGGGCCTATATCCTAAGTGTATTAGAGGTTAAATTATTTTAAAACTGATTCTCTGTATTCCTTTAATTATAAGCAATCATTTTCTTTTGTTTTTGGCCAGATTCTTTGCCCAGTGTTCTGGGTGCAGGACTTTTTAGGCAGGAGCACCCTCCTCCAAGAAACTGATTGCTTTTTCCCATGCATAGCAGGAAGACAAGAGGGAACTCTCAGCTGTGACTGCCCATCTCTCACCTGTAGCTTTTCTGTTTGCTTTTGGGGCAGTGGAGACATGAGATAGGTGTGGGCCACATATGATTGAAGAACATTTACTACACTTGATTATAATTTAAATGGGCTAGATCTACCAGTGCCACTGATCTAGATTTATATTTAGTTTTCTGGAAAGCTAGGAGGAATATTTTAGGACTACTTTACCACTCAACATAAGGGTTGAAGAAGGGGATATAGGAATCTAAAATATTTTTATCTTTTCATGTATGTCTTTTTAAAAATTTGATTTCCATGTAGTTAACATACAGTGTTATATTCACTTCAGGTGTACAGTTACTCAGTGCTCATCAAGATAAGTGTATTCTTAATCCCCTTCATCTGTTTCATTTATCCCCACACCCAGCTCCCCTCTGGTAACCATCAGTTTGTTCTTTATAGTTAAGAGTTGGTTTTAGATTTGCTTCATTTTCCCCTCTTCATTTGTTTTGTTTCTTAAATTCCAAACATGGGTGAAATCATATGGTATTTTTCTCTGACTGACTTATTTTACTTAGCATTATGCTCCTTAGATCCATCCATGTTGTTCCAAATAGTACAATTTCATTCTTTTTTAAAAAGTTTTTAAATTCCAGTTAGTAAATGGTACAGTATAATATTAGCTTCAGGTGTACAATTTAGTGATTCAGTACTTCCATACAACTTGTGTTCATCACAAGTGCACTCCTTAATCCCCATCACCTATTTAACCCACCTCCCTGTGATAGCCATCAGCTTGTTCTCTCTAGATTAGCTTCTTTTTCTTGGTTTGCCTGTCTCTGTCTCTCTCTCTCTCTCTCTCTTTCCTTCTCTCTCTCTTTCCCTTGTGCTCATTTGTTTTGTTTCTTTTACTTGTGAGTTTTTTCCCATTTATAATTTTCTGCTAATTAATAGCTTTTCTTTTTTACTTAAAGAAATCCCTTAAACAGATCTTGGAAGGTCAATTTTAGTGGTGATGAATTCCTTTAACTTTTGTCTGAGAAACTTTCCCTCTTTGAATTCTGAATTATAACCTTGTCAGGGAGAGTATTCTTATTTGTCGTTTTCTCCTGTTAGCACTCTGAATATATCATGCAACTCCCTTCTGGCCTCTAAAGTTTCTGCTGAAAAGTTAGCTGATAGTGTTATTGAGTTTTTTGTATGTAAGTAGTTGCTTTGCTCTTCATACTTTCAAGATACTCTATCTTTGTTATTTTAATTATTTAATTATTATGTGTTGTAGTGTGTACTTCCTATGGTTTATTTTATTTGTGGCTGTCTATGCTTTCTGGACATGGATATCTGTTTCTTTCCCATGGTTAGTGAAGTTTGCAGCTATTATTTCTTCAAATAAGTTTTCTGCTCTTTTCTTTCTTTTTTCCTTTTGGGAACCCTAGATTGAGAGTCTTAGTATGCTTCATATTATACCAGAGGTCTCTTAACATATCTTTATTGTTTTTTGTTTTGTTTTGNGGCTGTCTATGCTTTCTGGACATGGATATCTGTTTCTTTCCCATGGTTAGTGAAGTTTGCAGCTATTATTTCTTCAAATAAGTTTTCTGCTCTTTTCTTTCTTTTTTCCTTTTGGGAACCCTAGATTGAGAGTCTTAGTATGCTTCATATTATACCAGAGGTCTCTTAACATATCTTTATTGTTTTTTTGTTTTGTTTTGGTTTTTTTTTTTTACTTTTTTGCTGTTCAGCTTGGGTACTTTTCATTATATTGTCTTCCCAATCATTAATTCAGCCTCTGCATTTTCTGCTCTGCTGTTCATTCTCCCTGGTGTAATTTTCATTTCAGTTATTCTATTCTTCAAGTCTGATTGTTTTTAAAAAATTATTTTCTGTCTCTTTGATGAAGTTCTCACTGAGTTTATTCTGTCTTCTCTCCAGTTCAGTGAGTCTGTTTTTAACCATTACTTTGAACTCTTTATCAGGTTGGTTGCTTATCTCTGATTTGTTTAGCTCTTTTTCTGAGGTTTTGTCTTTTTCTTTAGTTTGGAACATATTCCTCTGTTGCCTTATTTTCTTTGTCTTTCTATGTTTGTTTCTGCGAATTAGGTAGAACAGCTACTTCTCTTAGATTTGAAGAAATGGCCTTTTGTAGGAACATCCCTTGTGTGGACAGCATGTGCCTGGTGGGTTTGGTTGACTTGCTGCATCTGTAATGAGTGTGGGCTGGAAGTAGGGCAATCCACACTGGGGCTGCCCTGGTAGAATGGATGGAGCTTCAGTGAGCACTGGCCAGGGGGTTCTGGGGCTCTTTGTATAGTGGCTGTTGCCCTGGAGTGCTTCAGGGTGCTTTATGCATGTGTTACCTAGGTGAGATGGCTAGAGCTGTAGTGAACACTGTCCAAGGATGTCCCTGTGTATGCTACACAGGGGCCACTTAGTGGGACTTTTCTGGGGTGGGCGCCACAGCAGGGTCTTGTGTAGGCCAGGATCCCAGGACTCACGGAGGCATTGGGCTGCAAGGGTGCCCTGACCCTTCTTTTGTCTGTGCTGTCAAGGTGGAGGAGGAGCATAAACAATGGTACTCTCCTGCTCCTTTGGCCCTACAGAGTGTTTCATAGCTCTCCTGCCATTTTATAGAATTCTAGGGCTAGTTCCTTTTATTCTAGTTGCTCTTTAAACTGTGGCTTTTTTTTTTCTGTGTTCCAGAGTATCTGGGCTGGTGCTGTCTAGGGGCCCAGTGTTGGCTAAGGTGGTGGGCTGGCTAGGGTACCTGAATTCGGCTGCCATCTGTGATATCCAGGTAACAGGATAATCTGAAGAATGGTGCCAGCCCCTCTGATTCTCCACCACTTGGTGGAGGGTTAATTCCTTTATATTCTAGCTTCTCTTTTAAACTCTGGCTTTTAAAAATGAGCCAAGGACAGGTGAATCTGCTCACAGTCCCTCAGGACTCTCCCCCCATACCGCAGCTCACAGCATCTGGTGTGGTATTCCTGTCATTGTTGTGTCTTCATGCCTTCTGCCATTCTCTATATGGTTCCTCTGTCCTAAGTTGTTCAGAAGCTTTTTAGTCACCCTTAGTTCTTTTTCAGGAGGAGTTGTTCTTTCAGGGTATTCCTAGGTTACCATCTAGGAGTCTCCCATGGTATATGTGCATTTGAGTAGGCAGTCTCTTCTTCCAGATTTTACAAATTTGCTTTGGCAGAGATAGTTCATTACCAGTCAGTTTAGTTTGGATTTCTAGACATGTCTATTGATAATGTTCTTGGTCAGGTCAAATTTGCTCTCCAGGTCTATTTTTGGGTGAGGCCACTATGTGAGCTCTGAGGTTGGGGATATAATTGCTGCTGGCTGGTAACAGTTCATAGGACTCCTGGCTTGGTTCCCTGCCCAAGCAAGGGTGTGAGATATGTTTTGCAGTTGCCCAGCTTCACTCATTGGGCTTCCTAGATGGTTGGAGCAGATATTTTACTCAACAGGAAATGGGCTGTGATTTAGATTCCCTGCCATGGCAGGGTAGCAGAATGTGTCCCAAGGCTTGTATGACCCAGTGTTTGGGGACCCAAAACAGGCAGTACTGTACACTGAATTCCTTGGCCAGATGGGGCAGTTGTTTTGTGGTAAAGATGGAGAAATCTATAGGCTGTTCTTTCTGTTCAAGTGCCACTATAAGAGGGTTGTTGTATGGCTATGCAGTTTCCCATGTACACCGGTTAAGTTCCCTGGTCTAGGCTGGCCGAAGTCTGTATTTACAATGGTGTGACTACAAATCAGTCTCCCTGCAAAGGTGGAGTGGGAGAACCAGCAGCCTTTGTAGTCTTGACTCAAGCTGATCTGGACCCCAAGTTCTATGGTCAAATGGTGCCACTGGCTTTGCTCTGTGGATAATCACCTGTACCTGCCATTCTCTATGTTCAAGTGATGCTGGGATACATAGCTCTCAATTGTACCAGCTAGGCTTTCTGTTCAGGTAGGGCCTGGAGATTCAATATTCAGCATTGAATATTCTGCCCCTGTCTGGGTGGAACGGACTCCAGGCCCAGAAAGGTCTTTTGTGGTCTCAATTTGAGTTGACAAGCACCTCAAGTTCCCTGGCTGAAAGATGCCATTGGTTTTGCTCTGTGGACAATCAGACACGCTTACCATACTCTCCATGCTACCGTACTGGGCTATATAGCTTCCAGTTGTTACGATCTGGCTTCTTGTCAGGTGGGGCCAGAAGTTACACTATGACTCAGCCTCCTTGCCTGGGTGGGGGTGGGAGGTAGACAGCCTCCAGTGGTGGCAAGACTTTTTGATGATCTGAATAAGGAAGACCTGCTATTCATTGCATTCCCTGGTCAGACTGATCACTGCCTTGGCTCCACAGATGGCCAAAAATGCTGGTTGAGGCTACTTCTTGGCTGATGCAGGTGGAATGTGGTCTTCCAAGATCTGTGTGCTGATTGTTGCAAGCCCCTCCATCCTTCTCTGTCACAGATTTCCCATGGTCAAGCCACATAGCATCCTTTGTGCTTCTTGTCACTGGAGACCAGACCAGGGACTCCCAAAAAGTCACCTAAATTTCTGGGGGAGCTAGATGTCCACCCTGGGCTTTCATTTCCCACCTGGGGAGGTGATCTAGTATGGCGGTGCACCAGCCTTGGGGAGAGGCAAGGTAGTCAGTGTGTAACTGCTCTTACCCTTCTAATGTGGTTTTTCTGGGTTTCTTCAGGCTCACCTCCATGTTCTAGGATCTTCTTGGTAGATTCTTGTCCAGGAATAGTTGTTAGTTGTTCTTGTTGTGAGGGGTAGTAAAATCGGGAATCACATATAACACCATCTTGATAACTACTGTTGTGATTTAATTCTTAACATGGACCTGAAAGGCATTGAGGATTGGTGAGACAAATATCCTAGGTATTATCAAAACTGTTTTTTTTTAAAATTTGGGGGCTCTCTAATATTGTTTAGAGGGAGGCTTCCTATGTTGGAAAGTGAAATCCAAGTGTATTTGTCCATGTTACTCCATTTGGTCCTTTCCCAGTTTTCAGCTTCTAGCTTCTTCCCCATCAAGCCTGGTAGATTTGAGAATTAAATTAATGCTGCATCCCTTTAGTCCTTATCCTTAGGTTTTGTGTGTGGTCCTCAGCCATGTCAGTCCAGCAACTACAAGATATTAAGAGCCACTACAGTGCTGCTACAGGAGCTTACTCACTGCTTATCTGCATTCTCAGTTATCTCATTCACAGCTTTCTCTTTATATTTTTCATAATATGCATCCTCTAGTGCTGTCAAAAAATCCTGTTGAACCCCAAATTTTTATTAGAGCTGGTCATTATGATAATGAAGTGCCTTGATCTTCCTCACAACTTGTCCTTACCTATGCCTTATCCTATGCCATATTTGGTAATAACTGGACAAATCATGATGTTATTGCATATTCATGAATTGTAAGTGTCACATTTCTTTTTGGCAAGGAAGTTATCTTACACTTGTTAAATATGTGAGCAGCATAATCCAGGAATGCTATCTTGAGAGTCTTTCTGTGATTTCTCCTCATACGAGTTACTGAGTCATGGAGAATCCTGATAGGAAACTAATAGCACACTTAAACTAAGTAATTTGGTTACATGGCCACTTTTTGAGCTGGCAAGCAGAATATCAAGTGGACTATTCTAAATGAATGCAAGAGCTGTCATAAGAAATTAGGTAAATTGAAGATCATGGCCCATATACCCCCCCAAAAAAATATATATTTATATAAAAACCTTTCATATAGTGATGGTAGCTGCTTGAGAATTAAGTTAGGTATTCAGTTGTTAAATCATGATAAACCATGGCGTAGGTTCAGTTTGCTTTCATCTCAGTAAAATTTCATGATAAGAACTTCAGCTTCTCACCTGTTCACGGAGCTGTATTTTCTATTCTTAAGTATTTGATAAAATAATAAATATGTTCAAAATTAGAAAATTATTACTTTTTATCACCTTCCAGTGACTTGTCTTTCATTTGAATATTTGTTTTTGTTAATGTAGTACCCCAAGGAGGTAACTTTGGAGGCATTTTCCATTATTGTTACACAGATGATTGGACTGAGTCTGGGAATATCATATGATGACACAAAGAAATGCCATTGTACAGGAGCTATCTGTATAATGAATCCAGAAGCTATGTAAGTTTATTTAAAAGTAAGATATATTAGTTATGTTAATTTTGTTTTAAATACTTGAAATGCAAAAATTTAGCATTTACTTATAGCACAAATTAGCCATAAATGGACCAAGTACTACAAAATATAAACATGAAATTTTAAGTGTAAGAGAGTTGGAAGGAGGTGTAGCATTAAGAATAGTCAAGGATAGAGAGGGGCCAAGATGGTGAAAAAGCATGGAAACCTCTTTTTTGCATATCACATCCATGAAATGTAGCCAGATAAACATAAACCATCCTGCACACCTAGAAAACTGATTTGAGGATTAACATAACAATCTGCACAACCTGAACCACAGCACTCAGCAGGTACACAGCACAGAGAGGTGAACTAGGGAAGAGAGAAGCCATGGAGGGCAGGGAGGTTTTTTTGCTTATGGAGAGGATGGAGATGGGGGGAAGGTATGGGAAAACACCCCACCCCCCACCCCCAAGCAGCTGGAGAGAAAGTGAAAAGTGGAAAAAGCCACAGGGACTGAACAAAAAAGGGAGAAGGAGAAAGGAGAGAATTTAAATTCCATTAAGACTCAGGGTGCTTGGGTGGCTCAGTCAGTTAAGCGTTCGACTTCAGCTCAGGTCATGATCTCCTGGTTCATGGGTTTGAGCCATGCATAGGGTTATGTGCTGACAACTCAGAGCCTGGAGCCTATTTCAGATTCTGTGTCTCCCTCTCTCGCTGCCCTTCCCCCGCTCATGCTCTGTCTCTCTCTGCCTCAAAAATAAATGAACTACAAAAGAAAAAAATTTTTAAATAAATTCCATTAAGACTGTATAAACAGAGGGAGCGCTGAGTCTGAAACTCTGCAGCTTGATACCAGATGGTGCTCTGGTGGGAAGGGCGAATCCCCAGGATCAGAAGGCAAGGTCCTCAGGGTACTCAGGCTACACGGGGAGAGGCGATTCCCCTGCTGGGAGGACTTTGATAGAGGTTGTGTGGCCACCCCACAGGCAAGGGCCCCAGGAAACCCCAAAGAACAACCATATTCACTGGTGTTGGAATAAGGATGTTAAGGGTGAAGTCTGGCACCAGATATATGTTGTGATTTTGCATAATCCCTGAAATGTTGCTGCTACACGATCACATGTACTTTTTCTGTGGTGGGCTGGCACCCAGCCACAGTCTCTGGGCATCAGCAGCAGCACGGTCCCATGAATGTTCCTGGGTTGGTCAGCATCTGGCCATTGCTCGGTGAGACTCTCCCCCAGAAGGTCTGAGTGGCTCAAAGCTGCAGTCCCTCAGAAGTGAGGGGTTGGAAACATTGCATCAGGAGGGAGGTGCTGCTTGGCAACCTGACGGCTTGGTCATGGACAGTATAAAAGCATGGAATGGACAGAAGCCAGAGACAAAGAATGGGTACATGATTGCTGATCAGGGAGAACAGAGTTTGAATACTAGAGACTGGGTAGCTGAGTGACACCGTTTTCACCTGACCTGCTGTGCATGCGCATACACACCTACAAGCACCACAACAATCCACCCCAGTAAGCTAAGCAATGCCATCTAGTGGAGAATGGAGTAGTTACACTAAGCCCTGCCTAACTGGGCCAATGTCACTTTTCAGGAACACCACACGTCTTTCTACCTGCTTAGTTTACAGACTACTAGTCTATAAACTACATAGTTTACAGACTTTATAGTTTGACTTCTAAGGGAAAACGATATAATTTCATCATATTTCTGTCTGTTCGCTAGCCCATCTATTCAATTTTTCTTTTTCATTACTTTTCATTTTCACGAATACAGAAAGAGAAAAAATTTTTTATTTTCAGTTTTTATGAAAATATTTTTCTTTACTTTTTTCTATTCTTTTACTTTTTTGTAATTTTTTCAAATTCTACTTTATTTCAATCATTTCATTTTATGCTATTTCACTGTATTCATTTCAGTGTATTCACTGAAATTCATTTCAAATTTTTTCCCTCCCCCCCTTTTTTTTCTTATCTTTCCCTTTTTTTCTCTAATCTATCAAGCTCCTTTCAACAACCAGACCTAAACACACCTAAGATCTAGCATAATTTACTTGATTTTTTTGTGTGTGTTGTTTTTTTCCCTATTAATTCATTTTCTTCCTGCAAAATGATGCAGTGAAGGATTTTACCCCAAAAGAAAGAGCAGCAAGAAACAACAGCCAGGGACTTAATCAACACAGATACAAACAAGATGTCTGAACCAGAGTTTAGGATCACATTAATAAGGATACTAGCTGGGGCTGAAAATAGATTAGAATCAGTTCTGCAGAGATAAAAGAAGTAAAAGCTAGTCAGGATGAAATTAAAAATGCTATAACTGAGCTGCAATCTTTCATGGATGCCATGGTGGCAAGGATGGGAGAGGCAGAGCAGCAAATCAGCAATATAGAGGACAAACTTATGAAGAATATTTTAAGCAGAAAAAAAGAGGGAGAGTACAGCAAAAGAGCATGATTTAAGAATTAGAGAAATCAGTGACTCATTAAAAAGAAACAATATCAGATTCATAGGGGTACCAGAAGATGAAAAGAGAGTAAAAGGGGTAGAAGTGTTATGAGCTGATCATAGCAGAGGACTTTCCTAACCTGGGGAAAGACACAGACATAAAAATACAGGAAGCACAGAGAACTCCCATTAGATCAACAAAAACCGACTATCAATAAGGCATATCATAGTCAAATTTGCAAAATACTCAGGCAAGGAAAGAATTATGAAAGCAGCAAAGGGAAAAAAATTCTTACCCTACAAGGGAAGACAGATAAGATTTGCAGCTGACCTATCCACAGAAACTTGGCAGGCCAGAAAGGAGAGGCAGGATATATTCAATGTGTTGAATAGGAAAAATATGCAGCCAAAAATTCTTTATCCAGCAAGGCTATTATTCAAAATAGGAGAGATAGGGGCGCCGGGGTGGCTTAGTCGGTTAAGCGTCCGGCTTTCACTCAGGTCATGATCTCGCGGTTCGTGGGTTCGAGCCCCGCGTCGGGCTCTGTGCTGACTGCCAGCTCAGAGCCTGGAGCCTCTTTCAGAGTCTGTGACTCCCTCTCTCTCTGACCCTCCCCTGCTCATGCTGTCTCTCTCTCTCTCTCTCTCTCCTAGAAATAAATAAAAAACATTAAAAAAATAAAAAAAAATTTTTAAAAACAAAATAGGAGAGATAAAAAGTTTCCCAAACAAAAATAAAGGAGATTGTGACCACTAAGCCAACCATGCAAGAGATTTTAAGGAGGGCTCTCTGAAGGGAGAAAAGACCAAAACAAAAAGACTAACGACTAGAAAGGACAAGAGAGCAACACCAAAAACCCCAACTCTACGGCAACAAAATGTCAATAAATTCATATCTTTCAGCACTTGCTCTAAACATCAATGGACTAAATACTCCAACCAAAAGACATAGAGTAACAGAATGGATAAGAAAATAAGATACATCTATGTGCTGTTTACAAGAGACCCACTTTAGGCCTAAAGACACCTTTAGATTGAAACTAAGGGGATGGAGAACCATCTGTCATGCTAGTGGTCACCAAAAGAAAGCCAGAGTAGCCATTCTTAAATCAGACAATATAGACTTTAAAATAAAGACTGTAACAAGACATGAAGAAGGACATAATTAAGGGGTATATCCACCAAGAAGACCTAACAGTTGTAAACACTTATGCTCCAAATGTGGAGAAACCCAAATATATAAATCAGTTAATCACAAACATAAAGAAACTCAT
Source organism: Crocuta crocuta (assembly GCF_008692635.1). NCBI lineage: Eukaryota > Metazoa > Chordata > Mammalia > Carnivora > Hyaenidae > Crocuta > Crocuta crocuta. The sequence goes on along the minus strand of NW_027530855.1, from coordinate 227,854 downwards.
TGAAAATAATACCATAATAGTAGGAGACTGTAACACAGCAATGGACAGATCATCTAAACAGAAAATTGACAAGGAAAGAAGGACTTTGAATGACACACTGGACCAGGTTGACTTAATAGATATATTCGGAACATTTCACCTAAAGCAGCAGAATACAGTCTTCTCCAGTGCACATGGAACGTTTTCCAGAATAGATCACATAATGGGACACAAATCAGCCCTCAACAAGCATAAAAAGATCGAGATCATACTGTGCGTATTTTCAGACCACAACATATGTAACTCAAAATCAACCACAAAAAAAAAGTCGGAAAGATAACAAATACTTGGAGACTAAAGAACAATCTACTAAAGAATGAATGGTCTAAGCATAAAGTTAAAGAAGATATTAAAAAGTATATGGAAGCCAATGAAAATGATAACACCACAGCCCAAAAGCTCTGGGACGCAGCAAAGGCAGTCATAAGAAGGATGTATGTAGCAATCCAGGCCTTCCTAAAGAGAGAAGAAAAGTCTCAGATATACAACCTAACCTTATGCCCTAAAGAGCTGGGGAAAGAATAGCAATTGGAACCCCAAACTAACAGAAGGCAGGAAATAATAAAGACTAGAGCACAAATCAGTGCTATTGAAACTAACAGACAAACAAATAAACAAACAAAACCNATTTGAACAGACCCATAACCAGTAAAGAAATCAAATTAGTAATCAAAAATCTCCCAAAAAACAGGAGTCCAGGGCCAGATAGATTTCCGGGAGAATTATACCAAACATTTAAGAAAGAGTTAACACCCATTCTTTTGAAGCTGTTCCAAAAACTAGAAATGGAAGGAAAACTTCCAAACTCTTTCTATGAAGCCAGCATTACTTTGATTCCACAACCAGAAAAGACCCCACTAAAAAGGAGAACTATAGACCAATTTCCTTGATGAACATGGATGCAAAAATCTTCAATAGGATATTAGCCAACTATATCCAACAACACATTAAAAAAATTATTCACCCCAACCAAAGATTTATAACTGGGATGCAGGGCTGGTTCAATATCCACAAATCAATCAATGTGATACATCACATCAATAAAAGAAAGGACAAGAACCACATGATCCTCTCAATAGATGCAGAGAAAACATTAGGCAAAATACAGCTTCCTTTCTTGATAAAAACCCTCAAGAAAGTTGAGATGGAAGGATCATATTTTGAAACCATAAAAGCCATATATGAAAGACCCACTGATAATATCATCCTAAGTGGGGGAAAACTGAGAGCTTCCCCCTAAGGTCAGGAACAATACAGGGATGTACACTCTCACCACTGTTATTCAACACACTATTGGAAGTCTTAGCCTCAGCAGTCAGACAACACAAAGAAATAAAAGGCATCCAAACTGGCCAGAAGGTCAATTCTTCATTCTTTGCAGATGATATGATATTCTATATGGACAACCCAAAAGATTCCACCAAAAAACTGCTAGAACTGATCTAGGAATTCAGCAAAATCACAAGTAATAAAATCAATGCACCGAAATCCGTTGCATTCTTATACCCCAATAATGAAGGAACAGAAAAAGAAATCAAGGAATTGATCACATTTACTATTGCACCAAAAACATAAAATATGTAGGAATAAACCTAATCAGAAGTGAAAAATCTAAACACTGAAAACTAAAGAAAGAAATTGAAGAGCACACAGACACACAGACACACACACACACACACACACACACAGGAAAAATATTCCATGCTCATGGATAGGAAGAATAAATATTGTTAAAATATCAATACCACCCGAAGCAATCTACATATTCAATCTAATCCCTATCAAAATAACACCAGCATTCTTCACAGAGCTAGAACAAACATTATATGGAACCAGAAAAGACTCCAAATAGCCAAAGCATTCTTAAAAAAGAAAACCAAAGCTGGAGGCATCACAATCCCAGACTTAAAGCTGTATTACAAAGTTGTAATCATCCAGACAGTATGGTACTGGCACAGAAACAGACACTTAGATCAATGGAACAGAATAGAGAATCCAGAAATGAACCCACAAACATATGGCCAACTAGTCTTTGACAAAGCAGGAAAGAATATCCAATGGAATAAAGCAGTCTCTTCGGCAAGTGGTGCTGGGAAAACTGGACAGCAACATGCAGAAAAACCTGGACCACTTTCTTATACCACACACAAAAAGAAACTCAAAATGGATGAAAGATCTAAACATAAGACGGGAAGCCATCAAAATCCTAGAGGAGTAAGCAGGCAAAAACCTCTCTGACCTTGGCCGCAGCAACTTCTTACTCAACATGTCTCTGGAGGAAGGGAAACAAAAACAAAAATGAACTATTGGATCCTCATCAAAATAAAAAGTTTCTGCACAGTGAAGGAAACAATCAGCAAAACCAGAACGCAACTGACAGATAGGGAGAAGATATTTGCAAATGACATATCAGATAAAGGGGTAAGTATACAAAATCTATAAAGAACATATGAAGCTTGACACCCAAGAAACAAATAATCCAGTGAAGAAATGGGCAAAAGACATGAATAGACACTTCTCCAAAGAAGACATCCAGATGGCCATCCAATNAGGAGTAAGCAGGCAAAAACCTCTCTGACCTTGGCCGCAGCAACTTCTTACTCAACATGTCTCTGGAGGAAGGGAAACAAAAACAAAAATGAACTATTGGATCCTCATCAAAATAAAAAGTTTCTGCACAGTGAAGGAAACAATCAGCAAAACCAGAACGCAACTGACAGATAGGGAGAAGATATTTGCAAATGACATATCAGATAAAGGGGTAAGTATACAAAATCTATAAAGAACATATGAAGCTTGACACCCAAGAAACAAATAATCCAGTGAAGAAATGGGCAAAAGACATGAATAGACACTTCTCCAAAGAAGACATCCAGATGGCCATCCAATACATGAAAAAATGCTCAACATCACTCATCATCAGGGGAATACAAATGAAAACCACAATGAGATGCCACCTCACACCTGTCAGAATGACTAACATTAACAACTCAGGCAACAACAGATGTTGGCAAGGAGGCAGAGAAAGAGGATCTCTTCTGCACTGTTGGTGGAAATGCAGTCTGGTGCAGCCTCTCTGGAAAACAGCGTGTAGGTTCCTCAAAAAATTAAAAATAGAACTACCCTATGACCCAACAATTGCACTACTAGTATTTACCCAAGGGTACAGGTATGCTGTTTCAAAGGAGCACATGCACCCCAATGTTTATAGCAGCACTATGAACAATAGCCAAAGTATGGAAAGAGCCCAAATGTCCACTGACGGATGAATGGATACAGAAGAATATATACATATCATATATACTTATATATATACATATATATGGAGTACTATATAATACTCTCTATATATAAGTACTGTATAATACTCCATATATATATAGTGAAGTATTACTCGGCAATCAAAAAGAATGAAATCTTGCCAGTTGCAACTACATGGATGGAAGTAGAAGGTGTTATGCTAAGCAAAATTAGAGAAAGACAAATAACATATGAGTTCACTTATATGAGGACTTTAAGAAACAAAACAGATGAACAAACGGGAAGGGGAAAAATAATATAAAAATAGGAAGGGGGACAAGACATAAGAGGGTTCCTGGAGGGGTTGTGGGAATGGGAATGGGATAAATGGGTAAGGTGCATTAAGGAAACTACTCCTGAAATCATTGTTGCACTATCTACTAACTTGGATGTAAATTTAAAAAATAATTTAAAAAATTAAAAATTAAGACATAAAGACATTGGGGCTAGTTCAGATGGCCTTGGGCACAAAGCAAAGTAGTGAGCACTTCATGCTGAAAACACTCAGTACTTTTGTCACTGGGACGTGTTAGCATGCCTACCAGAGACCTGCTTGTAATTTTGAGGTGAGGAAAGGTGCCTCTCAGTTAGGTAGTAGATGCACTGTGATTCCATGAGGCAATTTCATTATTCATCAGTTATGCAACAGGATTATCTTACACTCAGTAGGATGATCTGACACATCTATGCATAAAATGATTGGGGACTTTGAACAAAAAATAATCGAGGAAAACAAATCCAATTGGAAAGATAAGTTAGCAAGGGAATGATACTTAGGCTATATATTTTATGAAATCACATAGTGAAGATTGTTAAAAATGTGTCAGAATAGGGTGGCAGAATGGTTAAAAACCTAAGACCCATCTATATGCTGCCTATAACAGGTGCAGACAGGAAAACACACAGACTGAAAATGGTTTGGAGAGAGAGATTACATGCAAATGGAAGCAAACAAAATCTGGGGTTGCAGTAGCTATATCAGACAAAATAGACTTGAAAACAAAGACTATAATCAGAGACAAAGAAGGGAATTACATAATGACAAAGAAATCTATCCAATAAGAGGACATAACAGTTGTAAATGACTGTGCACCCAACATAGAGCACCTAAATAGCTAAAGCAAATCTTCACAAGCATACAGAGAGAAATTGATAGTAATATAATAAAATCAATAAAGAAACAGTGTCTTTTTTGTATTTATTTTTCAAATTAATTTTTAAATTTGTAGTTGACATATTTCATGGGTACAGCATAGTTTTTTTGACAAGTTCATATATTATGCTGTACTCAACACAAGTGTCTATATTCTGTTCCATTGGTCTAGGCGTCTATTTTTGTGCCGGTGCCATACTCTTTTGATCACTACAGGCTTGTACTATAGCTTGATGTCTGGAATTGGGCCTGTCTTGTTTTTCTTTATCAAGATTGCTTTGGCTATTTAGGGTCTTTCAGGATTCCATACAAATTTTAGGATTGTTTGTTCTAGCTCTGTGAGAAATGCTGTTGGTATTTTGACAGAGGTTACATTAAATGTGTAGATTGCTTTAGGTAATATAGATATTTCAAAAATATTCTTTCAATCCATAAGCATGGAATGTCTTTCCATTTCTTTGGATTGTCTTCAATTTCTTAACAGTGTTTTATAGTTTTCAGAGTACAGGTATTTTATCTCTTTGGTTAAGTTTATTCCTGAGTGTTTTTATTATTTTTGATGGAATTGTAAATGAGATTGTTTTCATAATTTATCTTGCTGCTACTTTATTATTAATATATAGATTAATTATACTGATTTATGTATATTTTATATCCTGAAAATTTATTGAATTCATTTATTAGTTTACTTAGTTTTTTGATAGAGCTTTTAGAGTTTCTATGTATAGTATTATGTCATCTGCATATAGTAATAGTTTAAGTTCTTTACCAGTTTGATGCCTCTGATTTCTTTTTTTGGGCCTGTTTGTTATGGCTAGGATTTCCAGTACTATGTTGAATAAAAGTGGTAAGAGTGGCCAACAGACACGTGAAAAAGATGCTAATCATCAAGGAACTGCACATCAAAACCACAAGGAGATATCACCTTACACCTGTCGCTATGGCTAAAATAAACACACACACACACAAAATAACATGATGAAGAGAGTGTGGAGGAAAAAAGAGCTTCTCGTTAACTGTTGGTGGCAATGTAAATTGGTGTAGCCACTGTCAAAAACAGTATGGTGGTTCCTCAAATTATTAAAAATAGAAAAACTATGATGCAGTTATTCCACTACTGGCTATCAACTCACAGAAAATGAAAGCATTAATTTGAAAAGATATTTGCACACCTATGTTTTTTTGCTGCATTATTTACAATTGCCAAAATATTGAAGCAACCCAAGAGTCTTTTGATAGAGGAATGAATAAAGAGAAAATATTATACATACAAAGGAATATTACTATGCAGTAAAAAAGGTTGAGATCTTGCCATTTGAGACAACAGGATGGACCTGCAGGGTATTACGCTAAGTGAAATAATTCAGAGAGAGAAAGACATATCTTATGATTTCATGTACATGCAGAATCTTAAAAGCAAAACTAATGAACAGCAACAAAAAAAGCAGAAGTAGACTTAAATACAGAGAACAGAAGAGAGATGGGTGGGGAAATGGGAAAAAGGTAAAGGGTGTTAGGAGGTTTAGATTTCAAGTTATGGGATGAATAAGTTACAGGGATGAAATTCTAAGCATAAGGAATATAGTCAACATAATGGGCAAATAACTGAAGAGTGCTTAGACTTATTTTTCTTATCATTAAAAATGCAACTGATTATGCCTATGCTCTTATTTTACAGAGTAATATAAGAATAACATGAGAAAATGAAATGGGACTATTTTCTAAACTCTAAAATCCCAAAACTATGAGGTGAATTAGTTAGTGATTACTAAATTTGCCAGTGATCCCCAAATGGTTTATCAGACAAGGACTATAGCAAGTTTGTGTGGTGTTCTACCTTTTTTTCTTTTTAAGTGAAAATAGGCATTAATTTTAAAAAATATGTTCTTTTCATAGCTACCATTAAGAACCATCTAAGGATTGGGGGGCCTGGGTGGCTCAGTCGGTAGAGCGACCGACTTCGGCTCAGGTCATGATCTCACAGTTCGTGGGTTCGAGCCCCGCGTCGGGCTCTGTGCTGACTGCCAGCTAAGAGCCTGGAGCTGGTTTCAGATTCTGTATCTCCCTCTCCGACTTTCCCCGCTCACACTGTCTCTCTCAGAAATAAATGAAACATTTTTTAAAAAATTAAAAAAAAAAAAGAACCATCTAAGGATTAGCTCTTTTCTAAAAGAGCTCACACTCTACCACACATACTTATATATACACATACATATTATATTACAAATTTGATCTAAATAAATTATAGATATGTAACTATTATTTTATAGATATAGAGGTTTATGTATACATAAGATATAATTGTATTAAATTAATATATAATAAATTAAATGTATATTATAATATGTAAAATATACAAGTTACATAGGTTTGTAAAGAATATGAGGATTACTCTTTTGTGACTATCGTCTATTTGGCCAGTTATTCTTAAGTATTCTATGAAAAGATATTTCCTTAGGTCACCCAGAGTCTAGTATTAATGATAATAAGAATATATTTAAATTGTACTTAATATGTGTTAGAGATCATCACAAACCCTCTTTATGTATTAACTCATTTGATTCTCTCAATCTCTTTACAAAGCATTTCTTTTTATTTCTATTTTTACAGATTATGAATTTTTATAAAAAGGATAATTATCTATGGTCAGGTAGCTAGTTTGTGGCAAACCTGAGTTTTGAACCCAGGCATTTTGGCTTTAGAATATATGTTAATAAACCTTTAGATTTGTATGGTGCTTTATAAATACTTAAAATGTTTTCATACACACTCTTCAATTTTTTATAAAACTCATGGATAGGGCAAGTGTTACTTTACTTTTCAAAATTTTGCATTTCCACAATACATCTTATACATTATGTAGTTTTCAAAGGAGCCATGTGAATAAGTAAGAATATTATTTCCATTTAATGTATATGTTCTTTAAAGCTCTTGGAGTACAGTAAACCTAAATGACTCTACATTGGATATATAGTTGATTAAAGGCCAAACTTCAGCTGAGGTCAGTTTTAACACCAATGATTTATTGGGCACTTACTATAAGCCAGAGAGTTCAATTAGGCACTTTACTTGTTTGATAATATTTAATTCTCATCACAACCCTATGAAGCAGATGGGTATTATCATCCCTATTTTGTAGATGAGAAAATCAAGACTTAGGAGTTAAATCACTTTGTCTAAAGCCTTATGAGTCTCAGGGTTGGTCCTAATCAACAAGTTTATCTAACCCAAAGCTTTGTTACTTTCTCTCTTCCATACGGACTTCATATAGGAGACAGTTAACGTATTGAAACTAACTTGAACTCTGTAGCAAAAGAACATGTATTTGAGCAAACTTAATTCTTATAATTCAGTCATCATAATGGTATATTATTTTGATGTTTTAATTTATATCTGCTTTTTAGATGTGGGTGGCTTGTGTTTTAAATTCTCACTTTTAAAGTAGTCTGCACACACAAATGAATTTAAAAGTAGAGAGAGGAAAGGGGCAGAGAAAATGGCAAAAGCTATGAATGTAAGAACCTAGGGAAAACTCATGGCAAGGTTTGCTTACCTATGTGGTTGCATCATTTTACAAAAAGGCAAAAATATTTGGAAGGAACATGGAGTTATCAGTTATTTCACAGAATTGAATTATTTTATTACTATTGTTTTCTTTTCATTTTTTATTAAAACCAATTTCATTAAACTATGGAAGTTTGATTAAAGAAGAGAAGATACCATTTTCCAGCATGGAATGCATTGAGGGGAACATGGGCTTTATAAGCTTTCACTTGTTTTTTTCTAACTCTTCATTTTCTCATCTGAAAAATGAGATCATGATCGCTACATTTTACATTATACATTACTTGTGAGGATGTAATTAATAAGGTCACATCTAAGTTATTTATCACTGTACTGTTATTTGAAGAACAGGGAAAACCCTGGAGGATATAGAAGTGGTGGTGTAGGGACATACAGGAGCAATGAGAACACGGAATTTGGAGGGAAAATATGGAAGAGAGAAAGGTACTGAAAGGAAAATGGAAAATGAGACGGTGTAGAAGATGCATTTTTCTTTTTTCAAAATGCTGTCAAGTGGT
>NW_027530855.1:106969-219076 GCF_008692635.1 Crocuta crocuta | reverse complement strand
CCAACCTCAAAAAAAAAAAAAAAAAAAGTACAGGACACTGCTTTCCCATTACTTCTTTCTATCACTTAATTTCTCTGTTCTCCGAAACCAGAATTTAGGCTAGTTATAGCATAGTTTCAGTAAGCTTTTATAAAATAATTGGGAACAAAGCTAATATAGCATTAGAATTCCAAGTGTAAGTCTCAGCCAAATAAGTGGAAAGACTTCTTATAATTGATTACAATAATCTTTGGAAATACATGTTCTTAAGAACTGCAATTTGGGGGACCAAAAAAGCAAATAATTAGGGATTAAATATAGTTGACTAAAACTAGTTTCCAGAGATAAAATATTATATAGTTTTCAATCAAAATTTTCCTCACCTAATTTTAGTGACAAGATTATCAAATTTTATGCTTTATAGTAAAATATGTATTAATATTTAATAGTAAATATTTTATTATGTAACATTCAGAGATGAATTTTAGCCTAAAAATACACCTGAATTTGAAGTCTTAAGCAACTGTGTATGAATACTAATCCTGCGGATTTACAAACTGAGTGGGTTTTGTCAGGGTTTTAGCTTCTCTGAACTTTTAAAATGCTGGTGACAATGCCAATGTCCCTGATTTCTGATGAGAATTAAATAATCAAGTATATAAAATATCTGGCTAATATGTGCACAGTATATGACAATTTCCACCTTGTCTGTTAGATTTTTACTACATATTTAGAGTGACTCACGGAAATATTTTGTGAAGTTATCTTTATTAATGGTGTGTGAACCTTATAAAATTTTGATTAATATACAGTTTCTCTAAAATCTGTAAGAAAGCTCAGGAGTAAGCACAGTATAGTCTGTTTAATAAAAGTTTTTTGTTGTTATGAAAAATCAATAGACAACTGATTTTATGTTTGCTAAGTCCTGCACTGGTATTAAGTTAATACCAACAATAAGGATGATAAAATTATTGCCTCAAACAACTTACAACTTATTGAGTTATCTATCATATTATACATATACTACAAACCTGTGAATAAATATTGAAAAAATATTGAAGTAGAAGAGATTTAAACTTTCAAAGAGTTTGATTATTTTTTCTTAAAAAAATTGTTTTTGAGAGACAGCATGTGTGCAAGTAGGGGAGGGCAGAGGGAGAAGAAGGGAGAGAGAATCTTAAACAAACTCCATGCTCAGCATGGAGCCCCATGCCAGGCTTGACCTCATGACCAGGAGATCATGACCTCAGCCTAAATGAAGAGTCAGATGCTTAACCAACTAAGTCACCCAGGCATCCTTCAAAGAGCTTGATTCTTAAATTTATAATGGTCAGGGGAAAGACTGAGTGAGTAAGAGACATTTGAAGAATTTTTGATATATATCTGGGAATTGACATAAATGGATACTGGGTTTTCTCCATTCCTAGGCAGAAGTGTCATACACTTATGTAAATACTTCTTCCCTATATACAAGAATTTACATACAATCATACCTCAAAACTCAAATTTTCTCCTAGGCGGACATCTGGGTAGCTCAGTCAGTGAAGCGGCAAGCTGTTGATTTTGCCTCAGGTCATGATCTCATGGGTTCCTGAGCTGGAGCCCCACATTGGGCTCTGCACAGACAGTGTGGAGCCCGCTTGGGATTCTCTCTCTTTCCATCTCTCTCTCTGCCCCTCGTCCCTCACTCGTGCTTTCTATCTTTCTCAAAATAGATAAACTTCCAAATATTTTTCTCTTAGATGTAGTTTGTAATGCACATAACAATGAAGTTAAATCTATTCTTAATTTTTTTTATTGTGGTAGAAACACTTTTTTACATGTTTTTTTAAATTTATTTCTGAGAGAGAGAGACAGCATGAGCAGGGGAGGGTCAGAGTGAGAGGGAGACACAAAATCTGAAACAGGCTCCAGGCTCTGAGCTAGTTGTGAGCACAGAGCCCGATGCGGGGCTTGAACCCACAAACCATGAGACCACAACCTGAGCCAAAGTCAGACCTTTAACCAACTGAGCCACACAGACACCCCTGTGGTAGAAACACTTAATGGAGTTCTCTTAAAAGTTTAAATATGCAATACAGTATTGTTAGCTATATGCACTATGCTGTATAGCAGATTTCTAAAATGTACTCATCTCAAATAACTGAAACTTTATACCCATTGAATAACTCCCCATTTCTGCCTTCTTCTAGCCTGTGGCAACCACCATTGTACTTTCTGCATCTATGAGGTTGACTGTTTTAGATATATTTGTGAGATCATGTTGTATTTGTCTTCTGTTACTGGCTTATTTCACTTAGTATAATGTCCTTGTGGGTCATTCATGTATTGCATATGGCAGGATTGCCTTTTTTTGAGGTTGAATAATTTTCCATTGCATGTGTGTACCACATTTTTTAAATTAATTCATCTATCAGTGGATATTTAGGTTGCTTCCATATCTTTGCTATTGTGAATAATGCTGCAATGAATGCTGCAGATACCTCAATGATATCCTGAGTTCAGTTATTTCAGATATATACCCCAAAGTGGGATTGCCAGATCATAGGGTAGTTCTCTTTTTAACTGTTTGAAGAACCTCTTCTACAGTTTTCCATAGTGGCCGTCCTAATTTACATTCCCACCAACAGTGTACCAAGGATTCCAATTTCTCCATATCCTTGTCAAATCTTATCTTTTTTTTTAATGAGATCTTAACAGGGTGACAGTGATATATTATTGTGTGTGTGTGTGTGTGTGTATGTGTGTTTAAGTAGGCTTCACACCCACTGCAGGGCCCAGTGTGAGGCTTGAACTCATAACCCCGAGAGCAAGACCTGAGCTGAGATCAAGAGTAGGTTGCTTAACCAAATTAGCCACACAGGTGCCCCTTATTGTGGTTTTGATTTGCAATTCCTTGATGATTAGTGATCTTGAGGATCTTTTCATTTACCTGTTAGACATTTACATGTATTTTTTGGATAATGATCTATCCAGATTCTGTGCCCATTCTCTAACCGGTTTGTTTGTTTTTGACTATTAAGTTATATTTAATTTTATTTAAATAGGACATGTATTCCCGTGAATGAAATCAAATGACCTACTCAGGAATTATTTTGGCCTTTAAGCACTTGTTATGAATATCTATCATTACCTATTAAATTTACCATTTTGAAATTATATAGAGTTCTGCTTTCAGAAGTATACTGCCAATGACATTGTATGGATTCATCTCTAGGAGATCAAGTGGTGTGAAGACTTTTAGCAGTTGCAGTTTGAGTGACTTTGAAAATTTCATTTCAAATAAGGGTGCCAAATGTCTTCAGAATAAACCACAAATGCAAAGAGGCGTGGCAGCAGTCTGTGGCAACCGCAGAGTGGAGAGAGGTGAAGTGTGTGACTGTGGTACTGAGGAAGTAAGTCTGATAAATAGGAAAATTAATTAATAAATTTATTGTTTTAGTTCATCTCTTTGACATGAATGTTATGTATCTCAAATATGGTAGAATAGCATGCAGAATATTTACAGTAAGTGAAATCAAGTTTGAAATACATACAAGAATATACTATATAGATAGAGGTTGAAGAATTTGAACAAGAATAGAGTGTATTCCTAAAAGTTATTGCGGATGGAAAAAAAGAGTCTAGAATGAACTTTTGTGTTCTAAACTAAACGTATAAGATGTTTCCAAACCTGTGCTTAACATTTGGATATTTTATAAATGTTTTACTGAAGATTAATGTTGTCAGCCAATCATCATGTATACTTTAGGCTATTATTTCACAGTAGTAGTATGGTAATGGAAGACTATTAATATTACATTCTGAACATAAGGTGATTTTAATTATTTACTTGGAAGCAAATCTCTGAAAATATAGTGAATAAAAAGGTCCAAGTTGTAATACGTTTAGACAATTCAGTATTTGCAGCAGTACTGTAGGTATCATATATTCCATGATTACAAAATAGATGGAGGGGCTCCTGGGTGGCCCAGTCAGTTAAGCCTCCAACTTCAGCTCAGGTCATGATCTCATGGTTCATGAATTTGAGCCCCACCTCAGGCTCTGTGCTGACAGCTCAGAGTCTGGAGCCTGCTTTAGATTCTGTGTCTCCCTCCCTCTCTCTGCTCCTCCTTCACGCACACTCTTTTTTTCTCTTTTTGTCTCAAAAATAAGTAAATATTAAAACAATTAAAATAGATGGAAATGATATTAGAGTGTGATACATATATAGGTCTGGATATACTTGTATCTGTATCACACTGTTTTAATTATTATGCCTTTCCATTATGTTTTTGTCATTTGGTAGAACAAGTCTTCCTAGTTAATTCTTCCTTCCTTTTCATTCTTCTTTCTTTCTTTCTTTCTTTCTTTCTTTCTTTCTCTCTTTCTGTCTCTCTCTCTCTCTCTCTCTCTCTCGTATAACTAACATACAGTGTTATTGTAATTTCAGGTGCACAATAATATTAATTCAACAATTCTATGCAATTCTTGGTGCTCATCACAATAAGTGTACTCTTAATCCTTTTTATCTATTTTCTCCATTCCCCTGCATAGTCCCCTTTAGCAACCACCATTTTCTCTCTCTCTCTCTTTGGTCTTTTTTTTTTTATCATTGTCATTCATTTGTTTCTTAAATTCTACATTTGAGCGAAATTGTATGGTATTTGTCTTTCTCGACTAATTTAATTTAGCATTATATCCTGTAGATACATCTGTGTTGTCACAAATGGCAAGATTTTATTCTTTTATGGCGGAGTAATATTCCATTGCATTTATATACTGCATCTTCTTTGTCCATTCATCTATGATAGGACATTTGAGTTGCTTCCATATCTTGGCTGTTATAAATAATTCAGCAATAAACATAGGGGTGCATATATCTTTTTGAATTAAGATTTTTGTTTTCTTTGGGTAAATACCCTGTAGTGGAATTACAGATTTGTATGATATTTCTATTTTTAATTGCTTGAGGAGCATCCATACTATTTTCTACAATGGCTACAACAATTTGCATTCCCACAAACAGTGCATGATGGCTCCTTTTTCCCCCCACATTTTCACCAACATGTTATGTCTTGTGTTTTTTATTTCAACCATTCTGACAGGTGTAAAGGGATACCTCATTGTAGTTTTGATCTGCAATTCCCTGATGATCAGTGATGTTCATTATCTTTTCATGTGTCTGTTGGCCTCTGCATGTCTTCTTTGGAAAAATGTCTACTCAGATCATCTGCTGATTTTTAACTGGATTATTATTATTTTTTTGGTATTGAGTTGTAGAAGTTCTTTATATATTTTGGATATTAACCCCTATTTGGATATAGCACTTGTAAACATCTTCCCATTCAGTAGGCTACCTTTTGTTTCGCTGATGGTTTCCTTAGCTATGCAGAAGCTATTTATTTTGGTACAGTCTCAGTGGCTTAATTTTGCTTTTGATTCCCTTACCAGAGGAGATATATCTGCAAAAAATGTTTCTACGCCTATGTCAAAGAAATCACTGTGTGTAGTTTTATGTTTTCAGATCTCACATGCAGTTTCTTAATCCACTTTGAGATTAGTTTTGTGTATGGTGTAAGAAATGGTCCAGTTTCATTCTTTTGCATGTAACTCCAGTTTTCCTAACACCATATGTTANAGATATATCTGCAAAAAATGTTTCTACGCCTATGTCAAAGAAATCACTGTGTGTAGTTTTATGTTTTCAGATCTCACATGCAGTTTCTTAATCCACTTTGAGATTGGTTTTGTGTATGGTGTAAGAAATGAAGAGGCTGTCTTTTCTACATTTTATGTTCTTGCCTCCTTTGTTGTAGATTAATTGCCCATGTAAGTCTCTGAACTCTGTATCTGTTTCATTGACCTAAGTGTCTTTTTTTTGTACCATGTACCATACTGCTTTGATTACTAAAGCTTTGTAGAATATTTTGAAATCTGGGATTGTGATACCTCTTTAGGAAACTTCAGATTGTCAGTTTTGCCTGATCTAGAAACTCATATGAATGGAATTATGCAGCACATATCCTTTGTGTCTGGCTTTTTCCTTTCAATACTGTGTTTTTGAGATTCACTCAACACTGTTTTATGTCACAATCATTGCTTCCTTTTTATTTTTTGTAATCTTTTGTTGTTTGAGTATAACATAATCTGTTTTTCATTCATCTGCTAAGGTGTATTTGAGTTAACAGCAGTGAGCCATTATTCCAGATTCCTAAAAAGTAGAATTGCTGGATCATATGATAGGTGTATGTTCATGAGAAGCTGCCAAACTATTTTCCAAAGTGTTGTAATCATGTTACATTCCTATCAGCAACATCTGAAACTTTTATTTCCCCCACATTCTCAACAAAATGTGATGTTTTAGTATTCACCTTTTAAATTTTAGCCATTACAATTGTTTTGGTTTGTATTTTCTTGATGACTGTAATGATGTTGAGTTTGTTTTCATGTCCTTGTTTACCATTAATTTTTTTTTTGTTATTGATTTGTAGAAGTTTTTTTTCTTTTTTCCTATAGGCTGGATATTCGTCCTTTGTCAGACATGTTCATTACAAATATTGTTTCCAATCTGTGTATTACCTTTCTGGTTGCTTAGCAATATCTTTGAATGGCAGGCACTTTTTATTTTTTTCATGAAGATCAGTTTATCATTTTTTCTTTTATGGTAATGCTTTTTGTGTCCTAATAAATCTTTGCCCACTCAAAGGTCATGAATATTTTCCCTTATGTGTCCTATGAGAAGTTTTAGTTATCAATCACAATTAGTTTGTGGTCCATTTTGAGTGTGGTTTTGTGTTTCACGTGATTTTGTTTGAAGTTCACTTCACTCCATTTGAATATCATTTTTTTGGTAATATTTGTGAAAACGACTATCTTTTCACCATTGTATTAACAGCATTCTTATGAAAATAAATTACCATACATGTTTGTTACCTTGGATTCTTTTCTGTTTATTTATGTAACTTATGCCAGTTTTACACTGTTCTAATGTATTTTCACAGTAAATCTTGAAAACAGATAATGTAAATCATCCAACTTTGTTCCTTTTTTCCAAGATAGGTTTACTATTCTAAGATCTTTGTACTTTGATATAAATTGGAAATTCAGCATGTGAATGTAGGAAATTTGATTGGAATTGTGTGGTATGATGTATGGACATCAGTTTTGGGAGAACTACGTTTTTTACTAAAATTGAATCTGTTAGTCTATGCACATGGTGTATATCTCCACTTATTTGTCTCTTCTTTAATTCATCTAGTTTTTCTATAGTTGTTTCTGTAGCATTGTTTTAAAATTTTATTTAACAATTATCCATTGTTAGTATAAAAAATACAACTGACTTGTGAATTCACCTTAGATCTACTGTTGATTAGAAATGTTGAGAATGGTCTTTTTTTTTTATTTTCAGGGAGAAAGTTTTCTGACTTTCACCATTAAATACAATGTTAGATAAAAGCTTTTTTTTTTTTTTTTTGGTAAACAGATGCCATTACCATGTTGAGGACGTTTCTTTCTATATTCTAGTTAGCTGAAAGTTTCAAATCAAGAATTAGTGTTGAATTTTGTCCAATGTCTTATTTTTGTGTCTATTTTGTGTCTATCATGTAAGTTTTTTCCTTTTTACAGTTTAACATGGTACATTTCACTGGTTGGTTTTTGAATGCTTACTCAGCCATGCATTCTGGCATTAGCTTCATTTGGGTTATTCTGTGTATGTTTTGCTAGATTTAATTTGCTAATATTTTGTTTGGGATTACAACACTTATCTTCACAAGGGCATTGTGGTCTACAGACTTGTTTTTTCTTGTAATATTTTCTGGTTTAAGGCAATTCTGAACTCATAAAATGAGTTGGAAAGTACTCCCTTTACTCAATCGTTTCTGAAAGAATTTGTTTAGGATTAGTATTATTCCTATTTATTTATTTATGTGTTTATTATTTTTATCATGGAAGAGCACTTCACATGAGATCTACTCCATTAAATCTGTGCTCCTGGAAGTTTTACAGCTTTGCATTTTACATTTAAATTTATGATCCGTTTTGAGGGTTTTTTTTTTTTTGTAAAAAGTGTAGAGTCAGTGGATAGTCATTATTTTCCCTGTGAATGTCCAGTTCTTCTAGCACCATATGTTGGAAAGACTACCCATTCTCCATTGAACTGCATTTACTCCATTGTTAGAGATTTATTATTGGTGTTAGTCTGTTTCTGGGATTTTTATTTTGTTCTATCTCTTTGTTTATTCTTTTGTGAATACCACACTGTCATTATAATTTATAGTCAGTTTTGAAGTTGGGTGTTATCAGTCCTTCAGTTTTCTTCCTCCTCTTCCTCATTTTCTCCTCCTCCTCCTCCTCCTTCTTTTTCCTCCTCCTCTTCTCCTCCTCCTTCTACTCTTAAGTATTATGTGACTATTCTGCTTTTTTTTGTATCTCTATATAAAATTTAGAATTAATTTGTTAATATCTACAAAATACCTTACTGGAAATTTTATTGGAATTATATTAAGTCTCTAGATAAAGTTGGGAAGAACTTACATCTTGACAGTATTAAGAAAATAACAGTGGTTTTCATCAGAGTTTTATAGTTTTTACTCATGCAGATTCTATGGAATTTTGTTAGAACTTTTCACAAATACTTCACTGTTTTGGTGCTAATGTAAATGACATTGTTTTTTAATTCAGATTCCCATTTTTCATTGTTCATATACAGGAAAACAATTGATTTTTTATATTAACTTTGTATCCGTAAGTCTTTCTATAATAACTTATTATTAGTCACAGGAGATTTTTGTTTTTGTTACTTTTTTGTAATTTATTTGGGATTTTCTTTACATAGTCAATCACATAATTTATGGAAAAAATAGGGTTTTTTCTTCCTTTTCAACCTATATATTTTGTATTTCATTTTCTTATCTTATTGCATCAGCTAGGACTTCCAGTGAGATGTTGAAGGGAGTGGTGACAGGTAGCATCCCTGCCCTGTTCCTGATCTCAGGGGTGAAGCTTATGGTTTCTTGCCATATATATGATGTTAGCTGTAACTTTCCTCTAAATGTTCACTATCAAATTTAGGAAGTTCTCCTCTATTCCTGGTTTGCTCATGTTTTGTATTATTCATTAGGTGAATTTGGGTTTTGTCAAATGCTTTTCCTACATCAGTTGTTTTGGTCATATGATGGTTTTTCTTCAGTCTGTTGATAAGAATGGATTATACTAATTGATGTTTGAATGATGAACCAGCTCTGCATACTTGCAATGAATTCCAGTTGGTTGACATGTATAATTCTTTTCGTACATTGTTGGATTCTATTGCCTAACATTTTGTTGGGGATTTTTGGATTTATGTTTATTAGAGATATTGGTCTATAATTTTCTTTTCTTGTAATGTCTCTCAGTTTGATATTAGAGTAACACTGGCCTGATAGAATAAATTGGGAAATGTCACACATCAATTTTGTAAGAGTGTTGTGTCTGTAATTCTGTGGGATGAAGGCACTATGAGTTTCTCCTGGATTTTGTCTTAATTGCTTCTTCTCTTGGCTAATTTTAATTTGTATCCTTTCTATATAATAAACCATACTTGTGAGTTAACAGCTTTCAGTGAGTTCGGTGAGTCCTTCTGGTAAGTTATCAAACCTGAGAGTGGTTTTGGAAATCCTCTGAATGTTTGGTGTTAAGAAGTAAGGACAGTTTTGGGGACTGTTCTAACTTTAGAGTAGGCCTAAACTCTACATACCTTTTCCCCACCAGGATTCCTGAAGTATGATTAACAAATAAAAATTGTATGTTTTTAAGATATTCAACATGATGTTTTTGATATATGTATACCTTCTGAAATGATTACTGCAATCAAATTAATTAACATATCCATTACCATTTTTTGTATGTGTTGAGAACACTTGATCTATCCTCTTAGCAAATTTCAAGCATATAGCACAGTATTATAGTCATCATGCTATACAGTAGATTTTGAAAACTAATTCATTCTTATATGAAAACTTGTACTTTTTGAACAATATCTCCCCCTTTTCTCCACTTACCAGACATGATTAATCACCATCCTATTCTCTATTACTATTCTCTAATTTCTGGAAAAAAGTTGTTTCATACATTTTTATCCTAGTTTCCTAGGTGAGTGAGAGTTGCTGGGGTACTAGTACTCTGTTCTGAAGTGAAAGTCTTATTTTAGTATTTTAATTTTTTAGAGATACAAAACTATAAATGTTTACAGCATTCGTATCCTTCCTCAAAACGCAAAAAATAAGCCCAGAAAATATAGTTTTTGTGAAAGTTCATATTATTATCACAATGTATTTTTACTTGTGTATTCTACTAATTCTACTATTCTAATAGCAATGTGGACAGGATAGCTGTTGTAATTTTCGAACTTGTAGACTGAAACCAGGAACACAGTGTGATAAAGGATTATGCTGCAAGAACTGTCAAGTAAGATTTAAGTTTATTAATATCTTCCAAGTATATAGAGAATCATGTCTTAGATACCTTAATACATTTAAAACTATAGAGGTAAGTAAAAATAAATGAACTTTTTGAAACCAATATTATACTTTATGTTAACTAACTGGAATTTGAATAAAAGCTTAAAAATAAATGAACTTTCAAATAAAGAAAAAGATACTAAATTCAGAATCAGATTTCTGATTTTGTGAATCTTAGTTGGATATTCAGGTTTCCTTCTTATGGCCATTATTCTGCCTAACTTTATGCTGTTGTTCTTAAAACTTGATTGAGAGTTATCATAAGATTGTTCAATACAGATCTCCATTAAGAGGGACTTTTAATTTATTCTATCCAATATTTATATTTTTATAAATAAAAATATTGTTACTAGTTTTGATAGGTATCTGTAGGTATGTAATTGAAAGGCACAGCAGTTTCCCATAAATATATAAATAATGAAACTCACTAGAAGTAGCATTTTCCAAATGCTACAATTAGCACAAAGTTTAATCTACAAATTTATTATTTATTCAAAGATCATTTGATTTAAAGATCACACACTAGTTTATATGTTGAAGATGTTGACTCTTGTCCCCTGTTTTCCTTGTTAGCTCCTCCAATATATTTATAACAAATTTGTCATATGGGAATCCGTCTATTACCTACTATGGGTTATGCATTTTTTGTATCCTTGACTGATGCAGTTTTATTTTATTTTTTTCTAGAATCTTATCATGTGGTTACATTCTTATCTCTGTGATCTTTTTAGTGTCAACCTGAAGTCATGAATTAAGGTGTATGAAATAGACGCCCATTTAAGATTGTTTCAGAATTCTGTATTTGAAAGTGTTATTTAACTATAGAATAATTCATGAGAAAGATTAATTATTAATTAATATAGTTAATTTTGGGGTGTCTTGATGGCTCAGTTGGTTAAACAACCAATTCTTGATTTGGGCTAAGGTCATTATCTCACAGTTTGTGGTTTCAAACCCCATGTAGTACTTTGCACTGGTGGTGTGGAGCCTGCTTGGGATTCTTTTTCTCCCTCTCTGTCTGCCCCTCCTTTACTCATGCTCTGTCTCTCTAAAAATAAATAAACATGAAAAAATTTAAAAAGTGTAATTAATTTTAGGGGCGCCTGGGTGGCTTAGTCGGTTAAGCGTCCGACTTTCTTTCGCTTAGGTCATGATCTCGGGGTTCGTGGGTTCGAGCCCCGCGTCGGGCTCTGTGCTGACTGCCAGCTCAGAGCCTGGAGCCTGTTTCAGTCTGTGACTCCCTCTCTCTCTGACCCTCCCCTGCTCACGCTGTCTCTCTCTCTCTCTCCTAGAAATAAACAAAACATTTAAAAACAATTTAAAAAAGTGTAATTAAATTTGAAATAGAACAGTTTTGAAATAAATATTGATAAACACAACAATCTTAAATGTAATGTTTTATTTTTTGTATTTTAATTTCTATTAGATTGAAAGACAAGGTGTTGAATGTAGGAAACCAAGACATAGTGAATGTGATATTGCTGAGTTTTGTAATGGAAGCTCACCAGAATGTCAACCTGATATAACTATACATGATGGACATGTATGTAAACAAAAATATGTGTGTTATGATGGAGACTGCCAGGATACAGATNTCAAACCCACGAACTGTGAGATCATGACCTGAGCCGAAGTCGGAGGCATAACCGACTGAGCCACCCAGGCGCCCCAAGGTAATAATGTTTTGTAACATCTACATAGCTGGTCCTTAATATTCTTATTAGCACCAGGATAATTGGCAAATATATTCAATTATATATGCATATTATATTTATATATAATTGTAATATATGTATATACATTGTATAATTATATATTATACCTATATGTATATATAATTTAAATTCTATCTATATATTTAAATTATTCAGTTTAACATCTATGTTTTTATTTTTTTAAGATTTACTAAGATATAACTGACAAAGATACATATTTAAGCTATATGTATTTATGTTTTGCTGAAATAATTTTGTGAAATAATGGCCACGGTCAAGGTACTTAACATATTAGCTATGTGTATATGCTGAGAAGTGAAATTGCTTCATCATAATATGGTTTATTTTAATTTTTGAGGAATCTATATATAGTTTTCCATAACAGCTCTACCAACTTCATTCCCAACAACAGTGTGCAAAGATTCCCCTTTTTCCACTTACTTGCTAGCACTTTTTTTTTTTTTGTCTTGTTTACAGTACCTCTCCTAAAAGGTGTGAGTTGTGGTTCTGATGATTAGTGATGTTGAGTAACTTTTCATATATCTGATGGCCGTTTTTATGTCTTCTTTTGAGAAATGTCTACTTAGGTCTTTTGTTATTTTTACATCTCATTTGTTTTTGCTATTGAGTTGTATGAATTATCACATATTTTGTAGATTAACCCTTTATCAGCTACATGGTTTGCAAATATTTCTCCTGCAGGTAGCATTTTGACTGTTGATTGTTTTCTTTATTAATAAATTTTTTAGCTGGATGCAGTTCCACTTGTCTATTTTTGCTTTTGTTGCCTGTGCTCCTGTGTCATGTCTAAAATATTATTTCCCAGACCAATGTTCAAGAACTTTTCCCGTTTTCTTCTAGTAGTTTTACAGGTTCAGGTCTTAGGTATAAGTCCATCCTGACCCTCATCCCCACTCTTCAGCTTTATTGAGAAATAATTGACATATAACATTGTGTCATTTTCAGGTGTGTAGCATAACATTGATTTGATATGCTTATAATTGCAAAATGACTACCACCGTATTGTTAGCTAACATCTCCAACATGTCACATCGTTACCATTTCCTTTTTGTAGTGAGAACATTTAGAATCTTATTTCCTAGTAACTTTCAATATATAATACAGCATTATTAAGTATAAACATCATGTTGTTCATTAGATCTCCAGAGCTTATTTATCTTGTAACTAGAAATTTGTCCCCTTTTACAAACATCTCTTCATTTCCCCCACCTCCCAGCCTGTGGTAATCACCACTGTACTCTGTTTCTGTGAGTTCAGTGTTTTTAAGTGATTTTACATGTAAGTAATATTATACAGCATTAGTCTTCCCTTGTCTGACTTATTTCACTTAGCATAATGCCCACAAGATTATCCATGTTGCTGCAAATGGCTTCTTCCTCATGACAGAATAAAATTTTATTTTACATAAATACTACATTTTCTGTACCTATCCATCATCGACAGACACTTAGATTGTTTCAGTATCTTGCCTATTGTGAATAGGGCTGATATAAATATGAGTGTGCAGATACCTATTCAGGATCCCGTTTTCATTTCCTTCGGACATGAACTGGATTAGAAATGGGTTGCGGGATCATATTGTAATTCTAGTTTTAACTTTTTGAGGAACTTATGTACTGCCTATTCATAGTGGTTGTACCAGTATACCTTTCCACCAACAGTGCATAAGTGTTTCATTTTCCCCACATCTTCACCAACATTTGTTACTACTTGAGTTTTGTTACATTCTAACAGATGTAAGGAGTTATCTCATTTTGGTTTGGGTTTGCATTTCTCTGTTATTAGTGATATGTTGAGTATACTTTCATGTACCTGTTGGCTATTTTTATGTCTTTGAAAATTATTCTATTCGTTTGTTTTTAAATTCAGATTTAAATCCCTTCCCCCATGGTCTTCTGTTAAGTTTCTCAAGATCCACATATGAGTGAAAAGATATGATATTTGTCTTTTTCTAACTGACTTATTTTACTTAGCCTGAGACCCTCCAGTTCCATCCATGTTGCTGCAAATGGCATGATTTTATTCTTTCTCATTGCCAAGTAGTATTCCATTGTATACATAAATCACATCTTCTTTATCCATTCATCAGTTGATGGACATTTAGGCTCTTTCCATAATTTGGCTATTGTTGAAAGCACTGCTATAAACATTGGGATACATGTGTCCCTATGCATCTGCAGTCCTGTATCCCTTGGGTAAATTCCTAACAGTGCTATTTCTGGGTCATAGGGTAGTTCTATTTTTAACTTTTTGAGGAACCTCCTCACTGTTTTCCAGAGCGGCTACACCAGTTTGCATTAGAGGGTTCTAGTTTCTCCATATCCTCCCCAGCATCTATAGTCTCCTGATTTGTTCATTTTAGTCACTCTGACTGACGTGAGGTGGTATAGTGTGGTTTTGATTTCTATTTCCCTGATGCTGTGTGATGTTGAGCACCGTTTCATGTGTCTGTTGGCCATCTGGATGTCTTCTTTGGGAAAGTGTCTATTCATGTCTTCTGCCCATTTCTTCACTGATTTGTTTTTCAGGTGTGGAGTTTGGTGAGTTCTTTACAGATTTTGGATACTAGCCCTTTATCTGATATGTCATTTGCAAATACCTTTTCCCATTCCATCAGTTGCCTTTTAGTTTTGTTGATTGTTTCCTTTCCAGTGAAGAAGGTTTTATCTTGATGAGATCCCAATAGTTCATTTTTGCTTTTATTTCCCTTGCCTTTGGAGATGTGTTGAGCAAGAAATTGCTGTGGCTTAAGTCACAGAGGTTGTTGCCTGCTTTCTTCTCTAGGGTTTTGATGGTTTCCTGTCTCACATTTAGGTCTTTCATCCATTTTGGGTTTATTTTTGTGTATGGTATAAGAAACTGGTCTAGTTTCATTCTTCTACCTGTTGCTGTCCAGTTCTCCCAACATCATTTGCTAAAGAGACTGTCTTTTCACTGGATACTCATTCCTGCTTTGTCAAATATTAATTGGCCATACATTTTTGGGTCCAATTATCGGTTCTCTATTTTATTCCATTATTCTATGTGTCTGTTTTTATGCCAATACCATACTGTCTTGATGATTACAGCTTGTGATTGTAATGCCTCCCACTTTGGTTTTCTTCTTCAATATTACTTCGGGTCTTTTGTGGTTCCATGCAAATTTTAGGATTGTTTGTTCTAGCTGTGAGAAGAAGAAGAATGCTGGTGTAATTTTGATGGGGATTGAATTGAATGTGTAGATTACTTTGGGTAGTATTGACATTTTAACAATATTTATTCTTCTAATCCATGAGCATGGAATATTTTTCCATTTTTGTGTGTCTTCTTCAATATCCTTCATAAGCTTTCTATAGTTTTCAGCATCCAGGTCTTTTACATCTTGGGTTAGGTTGATTCCTAGGTATTTTATTCTTCTTGGTGCAATTGTACGTAGGATCAATTTCTTGATTTCTCTTTCTGGTGCTTTATTATTAGTGCATAAAAATTAAACTGATTTCTGTACATTGATTTTGTACCCTGCAGCCTCGCTGAATTCATGTAACAGTTCTAGCAGTCTTTTGGTGGAGTCTTTCGGGTTTTCCATGTACAGTATCATGACATCTGCAAAAAGTGAAAGTTTGACTTCTTTGCCAGTGTTGATGCCTTTTATTTCATTTTGTTGTCTGGCTGTTGACACTAGGACTTCCAACTCTATGTTAAACAACAGTGGTGAAAGTGGACATCCCTGTCATGTCCCTGATCTCGGGAGAAAGCTCTCAGTTTTTCTGCATTGAGGATGATACTAGCTCTGAGGTTTTCATATGTGGCTTTTATGATTTTTAAGTATGTTCCTTCTATCCAAACTTTCTTGAGGGTTTTTAGTAAGAGAGGGTGATGTATTGTCAAATGCTTTTTCTGGATCTATTCACAGGATCATATGGTTCAATTTCTTCTATTAATGTGATGTATCACATTGATTGATTTGCGAATATTGAACCAACCCTGCAGCCTAGGAATGAATCCCACTTGATAATGTTGAATAATTCTTTTTATGCTGTTGAATTTGATTTTCTAGTATCTTGTTGAGAATTTTTGCATCCGTGTTCATCAAGGATATTGGCCTGTAATTCTTTTTAGTGGGGTCTCTGTCTGGTTTGGGAATCAAGGTAATGCTGGCTTCATAGTATGAGTCCAGATGTTTTCCTTCCCTTTCTATTTTTTGGAACAGCTTGAGAGGGATAGGGATTAACTCAGCTTTAAATGTCTCGTAGAATTCCCCAGGGAAGTCATCTGGTCCAGGAATCTTATTTATTGGGAGATTTTTGACAACTGATTCAATTTCTTTATAGTTCTGGGTCTATTCAAATTTTCTATTTCTTCCCATTTGAGTTTTAGTAGTGTGTGGATGATTAGTAATTTGTCCATTTCTTCCAGGCTGTCCAGTTTGTTGACATATAATTTTTCATAGTATTTTATGATAATTGCTTGGGGTTCTGAGGGATTGGTTGTAATAAATCGATTTTCATTAATGATTTTATCTATTTGGGTCCTCTCTTTTTTCTTTTTGAGATGTCTGGCTAGAGGTTTATCAATTTTGTTTATTTTTTCAAAAAACCAACTCTTAATTTCACTAATGTGTTCTACTATGTTTTTTTATTCTATATTGTTTATTTCTCCTCTGATATTTATTATTTCTCTTCTGCTGTGTTTGTTTTCTTTGTCGTTTTTCTCCTAGTTCCTTGAAGTGTGTTATTAGATTTTGTATTTGGGATTTTTCTTGTTTCTTGAGATAGACATGGATTGCAATGTATTTTCCTCTTAGGACTGCCTTCGCTGCATCCCAAAGAGTCTGGATTGTTGTGTTTTCATTTTCATTTGTTTCCATATATTTTTTGATTTCTTCTTTAATTGCCTAGTTGACCCATTCATTCTTTAGTAGGATGTCCCTTAACCTCCATGCATTTGGAGGTTTTCCACACTTTTTCCTGTGGTTGATTTCAAGTTTCATAGCATTATGATCTGAAAATATGCATGGTATGATCTCAATTCTTTTATCTTTATTGAGGGGTGTTTTGCGACACAGTATTTGATCTGTCTTGGAGAATACTCCATGTGCACTCGAGAAGAATGTATATTCTGCTGCTTTAGGATGAAAAGTTCTAAATATATCTGTCAAGTCCATGTGGTCCAGTGTATCATTCAAGGCCATTGTTTCTTTAGTGATTTTCTGTCTAGATGAACAGTCCATTGCTGTAAGTGGAGTATTAAAGTTCCCTGCAATTATGACATTCTTGCCAATAATATTGCTTATGTTTGTGATTAACTGCTTTATATATTTGGGTGCATTCCAAATTCGATTCATAGACATTTATCATTGTTAGCTCTTCTTGATGGATAGACCTGTAATATAAGATAATGCCTTTCTTCATCTCTTGTTATATTCATGATTTTCTTTGGGTACTTTTTCTTTTAGAGAAATCTGGGTAGGGGGTTATCAATTTTGTTCATTTCTTCAAAAAACCAGCTCTTAATTCCATTTGTCTATTGTCCTGGTGTGTGCGTGTGTGTGTTTCTATATTGTTTATATCTGCTGTAATCTTTATTATTTTCCTTCTTCTGCTGGTTTTGGGCTTTATTTGCTGTTCTTTCTCTAGCTCCTTAGGTGTAAGGTTATGTTGTGTATTTGAGACTTTTACTGCTTCTGAGGTAGGCCTGTATTGCCGTTTACTTCCCTCTAATGACTGCCTTTGCTGCATCTCAAAAATTTTGTACTGTTGTGTGTTCATTTCCATTTGATTCCATGTATTTTTTAAATTCCTTCTTTAATTTTGTGGTTAACCCATTTATTCTTTAGTTGAATGTTCCTTAACCTTTATGTATTTGAGGGTTTTTTTTTTCTTGAGAATGACTTCATGTTTCATAGCATCATGATCTGAAAACATGCATGGCATGATCTAAAACGTTTTGTATTTGTTGAGGCCTGATTTGTGATTCAGTATGTATGTCCTCTAGACAAGTCTCATGTACATTTAAAAAGAATGTGTATTCTGCTGCTTTAGGATGAAATGTTCTGAATAAATCTGTTTACATCTGTTTCAGTGTGTCATTCAAAGCCATTGTTTCCTTGTTGATTTTTTGCTTAGATAATATGTAATTGCTGTAAGTGGGGTGTTAAAGTCCTCTTTGGACATCCATTATCATGATAGAGGGTTCTCCGTCTTCTCACTTTCAATCTGCAGGTGACTCTAGGTCTAAAATGAGTCTCTTATAGGCAGTATATACATGGGTCTTGTTTTCCAATCCATTCAGATGCTTTATGTCTTTTGATTGGATCAGTTAGTCCACTTACAATCAGAATGATAATTGATAGCTATGAACTTAGTGCCTTTACCTGTAAAGTTGGTGTTTCTGGTGATGTTCTCTGTTCTTTTCTAGTCTTTGTTGTTTTGGGGCCTTTTCCCCCCACTCAAGAGTCCCCTTTAACATTTCTTGCAGGGCTAGTTTAATGTTCATGAACTCCTTTAGTTTTGTTTGGGAAGCTTTTTACCTCTCCTATTGTGAATGACGATTCAGTATATTGAATATATCATTACACTCCCTTCTGGCCTGCCAAGTTTCTGTGGAGAGATCTGCTGCTAACCTGAACTGTTTTCTCTTGTAGGTTAGGGATTTCTTTTACCTTGTTGCTTTCAGGATTCTTCCTTTTCTTTGCATTTTTCAGATTTAACTACAGTATGTCTTGATGTTGGCCTGCTTTTTTTTTTTTTTTTTTTTTTTTTTTTTGATGGGAGTTCTCTGTACCTCATGAATTTGGATATTTGTATCCTCCAGATTAGGGATATTTTCTCTCTAGTTTGCTTAAGTCAACCTTATGCACCTTATCCCCTCTATCCTTCTTCTGGGACCCTATACTACAAATGTTATCCTTTATGGAGTCACGAAGCTCCCTAAGACTATTTCTATTTATTTTTCTTTTCCTCTTCTTTTCAGGTCCATTATTTTCCATAATTTTATCTTCTCTATCACTGATTCATTCCTCTGATTTATCCATCCTAGTTGTCATTGCATCTGGTCAACCTTGAATCTCAGAGTATATTTTAAATTTTAGCCTGACTAGTTTTAGTTCTTTTATGTCTGCAGTAAGGGATTCTCTAATGTCTTCTATGCTCTTCTCTAGCCCAAGGATTATTATCCTTATAATTGTTATTTTAATTTCAGGTTCAGGCATCTTACTTATATCTGTATTGATTAAATCCCTGGCCATTACTTCTTTCTATTCTTTCTTTTGAAGTGAATTCCTACATCTTATCATTTTGTCTAAGTCACTGGTGTGTGTGTGTGTGTGTGTGTGTGTGTGTGTGTGTGTGTGTGTGATTTTTAGGAAAGCCAGTAAGTAATTCCATTCCATAGTAAGGGCTTTATTAAGAAAAGATAGATAGATAGATAGATGATAGATAGATAGATAGATAGATACATACATACATACATACATACATACATACATAGGCAGGCCTTTACTGCCTTGGGCCTGGTACTTCAGGAGGTGTTTCAGAGTGTGCACTCTGCTGTTGTGTTTTGGCTGCTCCTTCCCTTGCATCAGTCGTCTGCAGCCTCTCTTTGCCTGCAGTGGGGGTGTTTGGACCTTGTTCACTGTTGGTCAAGTTTTAACTAGGTGTTTATTGGTCTTCTTATTAAAAGAAGCTAGATCCAAAAAAAGAGGCTAGATCCTATTTACCCTAGATCTGATACTCTGCAGCACTCTATAATCAGTAGACTTGGTTCTTGTAAGGGGTTTGTGCTGGTGTTCTGCTACATTGATTGTCAAGTGGACTTGGCGTAGTAGAGATTCACCTGCAGGGCTCAATGGGTGTGTCTTGGTGTGAGCAGCTTCAGCCTCCACTGGGTGGTATTATATTGCTCACTGCCATGGGTCAGTGCTGATGGGTGGGGAAGAAATGGCACCACTCTGCTCTCTTCAGGAAGCGCTCACAGAAGAGCAAGCTTCTGTCAAATACCTGCCTTTGTTCGGTCTCTGTTTGAGCTGTCTGGCTGCTAGGCAGCATAGTATTCCTGTGTTTTATCTCAGGAGCATGGCTGGGATTCAAACCTCCAAATTTTAGGAGCCTGCATGATGTGGACCTGCACTGATAAACTGGGGGAGTGTTTTGACACGATGTGGCTGCTGCCAGTTCATCCCAGAAAATGGTCGCTGGACTGTGCAGTGGTTTGGAGTTTATGGTAGAGCACAGCAAAAACCTGGCACCAAAGATTGCTGCCCTCAGCTGGTGTCTTTGTTCATATGCTAGCGAACATTACAGCATTATGGGTCTGCCAGTTCTTTTGTCCCTGGAGAGGCTGTGCCACCACTCCAAAATGCATTACAAGAAGGGGAACTGTTTTTCCATGGGCTTCTCAGACCACATATCCCATTTGCCAGTCTCTGGCCTCCTTCCCTCCCAAGTACTGAGTACCACTAAGCCTGCTAGGCACAACTCTGTGTTGGCATGGACTTCTAAAACAAGACTTTGTGCTCCCCTACTTATAAAAGCTTGTGGTGGTCAGCCCCTCTCCTTTTCCCACTTAGTGGTTTTAGGGAAGAGTTTTTCTTGTGCAATCCCCTGCACATGCTTTCACCCTTTGTCTTTCTTTCTCTCTTTCTCTTGCTCCTCTCTCGTGAACAGGATTTCCTCCTCTTCACGGCACCCACAGTTCTTTCCTCCCCCAAATTAATTCTCCATAGCGTCTGCCTTCCACAGAGCCATTTATCTACCTGTATATGTACAGTTTGTTCTTTCAGCCCTCAGATCAATTTTATGGGTTTTCAGAATGATTTTATATTTATTTATCAGTATTCAAGGGACGAGGCAAGCTTAAGATCCCCTACTCCTCCACCATCTTAACTCCTCTCATCGATAGAAATTTTTTAAGTGGAAGATAAGTTAATGTGTATCTTTAGCTTAGTAGATCTTCCTAGTTCATTTCTTGGTAAAGTTTATAAGATAATCTTAATAAGAGAAATCAAGGCCTCAGAAATTCCTTACCATAAATTATTGTGTGAATGTTAGTATCCAGAGGGAGTCCATTCATTTAATTAATATTTGGCCCCAACCCCCCAGACTCAAAATCTATCACACATTTGAAGTTCTAATATAGATGATAACCCACTGTCTTTGGCCCCTAGAAAAGTTTTTTGTAAGTAGTAAATGTGTTGGTATGATAGAAGGAATATAGGAACAGTGGCTATTGGAAGATAGTACTTGTGCATTTGTCTGAGGTAAAATGGAGTATCTTGGAAACAAATTGTGTTATGGTAGAATCTATAAAGATGAAAATATCATTAAGAAGTTTCAGGAATTATATAATGTAAGGTGCAGTTATTCAAAGTGGTTATTCAGCTGAGCTTAGTGTGTATGAATTCACGAATGGTAATGGATTGCTTATAAAGTGTCTGTAAGATTGTGTATGTTAACAGTGAGCTCACTTAACTCGGTATTCCAAACTCCCCAGTTCCTAAAATGTATTTCCATAGGTTGAGCTGGCTACCTCATCTCCCGCTGGTCCTCTGAGCACTGGCTCAGTTTGGAACTCTGTAGGGATCAGTATGATATTCCTGTTACTAGTGAAGTGTGGCATCTGGTGTGGTATATCTTGTATGAGACACCCATTCCTAAAATATTTTGGCTTACCACAGTGGCAATTCCCTTTATTGGTTAAAAAATAAAGTAAATTGTTATTATACATATACAGTGGTTCAAAGAGTTTTTATTTCTCTCATATAATATTCGAGAGGTAGGCATGTTGTCAAAGACATTTCAGTAACTTTGCTCTACTGACATTTTCCAGAAACTTTTGGTCTTTCTTCTTGCTTAGAAATCCCTTGTGTCTCTGGTAAAAGATGGTTTCCAAGCACAAAATCTTTATACCAGTCCATGGAGTCAAGAAAAGAGGAAATTAAACTGTAGTTAGCTGATAACTGTAATTAGGTGTTCTTTCAGCAATTACTGATATTAACTTGATGTTTTGCATATATAATGTTTGCTGATTTTCCACTGGCCAAAATCTAGTCACATAACCACATCTGGTTGCAAAAGAGTCTGGGAAATGTTTTCTTTAGCTTGGTATCTTTTGTCCTGCTATTAATAAGAAACTTCTGTCACTAATGGAAAAAAGAAGGCATGGATATTGGGAGAAATTGCCAGTTTCTGTGCTATTTTTCCTCTCTTTAGCTCAACATTAGTCATTAGAGGTTATGGTAGCACAATACTCTTTGTACTAGTCATGTTTATCTCAAGTGCCAAAGTTTATAACAGAGAAAGTAGCTGTGTTAGGCAGAATTCTTTTTTTCTTTAAGTTTTTATTTAAAATATAGTTAGTTAGCCTACAGGGTAACATTAGTTCAGGTGTACAATATAGTGATTCAGCAATTCTATACAATACCCCAGTGCTCATCGCAAGTGTACGCCTTAATCCCTATACCTATTTAACCCATCCACCCCCTACTTGCCTCTCCTCTGGTAACCCATCAGTTTGTTCTCTATAGTTGAGCCTGTTTCTTGGTTTGCCTCTCTCCTTTTCCCCTTTGCTCATTTGTTTTGTTTCTTAAATTCTGCATAAGAGTGAAATCATACAGTATTTGTTTTTCACTGACTTATTTTGCTTAGCATAATATTCTCTAGTTCCATCCACATCATTGCAAATGACAAGATTTCATTCTTTCTTACTGATGAGTAATATTCCATTGTTTGTATTTATATATATATATAAATACATTCATAAATTGATGGATCCATGGGCTGTTTCCATAATTTGGCTAGTATAGATAATACTGTTATAACCATCAGGGTGCTCGTATCCCTTTGAATTAGTATTTTTGTATTCTTTGGGTAGATACCTAGCACAATTGCTGAACCATAAGTACTTCTATTTTTAACTTTTTGAGGAATCTTCATACTGTTTTCCACAGTGAGTGCACCAGTTTGTGTTCCCACCAACAGTGCAAGAGGGTTCCTCCTCTACATCCTCAACAATACCTGTTATTTCCTGTGTTGTTAATTTTAGCCATTTGGACAGGTGTGAGGTGGTATCTCATAGTGGTTTTTTGTTTCTATTTCCCTGATGATTGATGTTGAACATCTTTTCATATGTCTATTAGCTATCTGGATGTCTTCTTTTGAAAAAAGTGTCTATTCAAGTCTTCTGCCCATTTCTTAACTGTTTTTTTGGGGGGGTGTCAGGGTGTTGAGTTTGGTAAGTTCTTTATAGATTTTGGATACTAACCCGTTATCAGGTATGACATTTGCAAATATCTTCCTCTGTTCTATAAGTTGCCTTTTAGTTTTGTTGATTGTTTCCTTCACTGTGAAGATGCTTTTTAATTTGATGTAACTCCAATAGTTTATTCTTGCTTTTATTTCCTTTTCCTCAGGAGACATATCTAGAAAGAAGTTGCTATGGCCATTTTCAACATTTAGGTCTCTAATCTGTTTTGGATTTACTTTTGTGTGTAGTATAAAAAAGTGGTCTAGTTTTATTCTTCTGCATATTTGCTGTCCACCAACACACGGTGTTGGGAAACTGTTTTTTTTTTTTTTCATTTGATATTCTTTCTTGCTTTGTTGATGATTAATTGACCATACAGTTGTGGGTTCAATTTGGGGTTCTATATTCTGTTCCATTGATCTATGTGTCTTTTTTTTTTTTTTACTGATATTTGCCAGTACCATACTGTTTTGCTAATTATAGCTTTGTAATATAACTCAAAGTCCAAAATTGTGATGCCTCCAGCTTTGCTATTCTTTTTGGGGATTGCTTTGTGATTTAGGGTCTTTTGTGGTTCCATGCAAATTCAGGACTCTCCTAGTGTTCAGGCCTTGGATTAATCTCCTCCCTTTAAGTTGGGGCAGAACCAGTGAATATGTGATGGAATGTCATTCTCATGATTATAGTTCATAGTAAAGATGAAGGAATTTTGAAGATGTAATTAAGGCCCATAATTAGTGACCTTTGTGTTAAGCAAAAGGAAGATCATTCTCAATAAGCCTGACTTAGTCATGTGAGCCCTTTAAAAGATGGGAGATGTCAGAGAGATTCTCTTGCTGGCTTGGAAGAAAGAAACTGTCACGTTGTGAGAAGGACATGTGACTAGGATGTGAGGGGTGTTCTAGGAGCCAAGAGCAACCCCTGGTAGCTGGTAAGCAAATAAAGCTCTGACTATAAAAAAACTCCTGAATTCTGCCAACAACCAATGAGCTCAGAAGAGGACTTCCACCTCTGATGAGACTGCAGCCCCAGCCCATAACTTTATTTAGCCTTATGAGACTCTTGAACCGAGAGTGAACTCACTTGTGTAATATTGTACATGGGTGTTGTTTTAAATTGCTAAGATTTTGGTAATTTTTTTTACACAGTGATGAAAACCAAATACAGTAATGAAGGGAAAAGATAGATAATAGGTTGGCATCTTTGCTCCCTTCATTTTAGACTTTCTGAAAGTGCAATTAGATTTCTTCAAGGGATTTTGTAATAGACCTATTTATGAGTTCCTACTCTTAAACTAGGAAAATGAGTATTGTTTTCTTGCATTATCTCTGTTGCCTTTTTCACAGAGCACTGTCATGGTTTATACTTCTGTAACTCTCCTTTCCCCTCATGACATCTTTTGTGATTCAGATGAAAATGAAACAAAAGGAGGAAAAACCATGAGCACTACTGTTCACTTTAATTCTCTTTTATTAAAAACAATCTTACTAGGAAAACTTTTGAATTAGATGCTAACATTAGAAGGCGAAGTAAACATATAAGAGAGAATGAACTAAGATGAAAAAAGAAGGGAGTTTTAATCCAAATATATTTCTAACTCCGACAGGTTCAAAAAATGCTCCATTTGCCTGCTATGAAGAAATAAACTCTCACGGTGATAGGTTTGGGAACTGTGGTAAAGTAAGAGGCAAATTTCAATACTGTTCATGGAGGTATGCTATGCAAATATTAGAGATACTTTTCTTATGTTCTATAAGATTTTGTTTTTAGCTTTATGTCATTCATTCCACTGGTTTCAAGAATCACATGTGTCAGGGAGTGAATTGTAAATCAAAATCTGTAGCCCTGACATCTTTCTTGTGCTATACACTTGAGATTTCTATCAAATTTTAAACACCAATATCTGGGTGATCATTAGGCTTCTAAGTTCAATCCAAGATTGAAAGTAATAATATCCACTGCATTTTTTCTCTCTGAATCTGCTCATTTTTCTTTATAAAAGTACTATCCCTATTCACTTGATTGTTTGTCCAAGCTGAACACTGCCCAGTGTCCATAAAATGAAATTAAATTTCTACTGTACCTGAAAGGCAAGCTCTTTGATATTTTGGTAATTAATTTATTTTAACTACCATTTATTAAGAACTTACTATGTGGGGTGACTGGGTGGCTCAGTTAAGTCTCAGACTTTGGCTCAGGTCACAATCTCATGGTTGGTGAGTTTGAGCCCTGCATAAAGCTCTGTGCAGACAGCTGAGAGCTTGGAGCCTGCTTTGGATTCTGTCTGCTTTTCTTTGCCCCTCCCCTTTGCACTCTGTCTGTCTCTGTCAAAAATAAAGAAACATTAAAAAAGGTACATCTTAAAAAAAACCTACGTGCTGGACACTGGGCTAGATACTCATTAGCAAGCATTCGTGACCCTTGTACTTATTGAATTTGTGCACTGATAAACACGCCACGTAGTTTTGTTTCCTTGCTTTGTTATGCTCTTAATTTTGTTTGTAAATACCTTACTCTGGGGCCCCTGGGTAGCTCAATTGGTTAAGTGTTTGACTTTGGCTCAGGATCTGAACTCATAAGTTCAAGCCTTGCGTTGGGCTCTGTGCTGACAGCTCAGAGCCTGGAGCCTGCTTCAGATACTATATCTCCTTCTCTCTCTCTCTCTGACCCTCCCCCATTTGCACTCTGTCTCTCTCTCTCTCTCTCAAAAATAGATAAATATTAAAAAGTTTTAAAAATAGAAATACCTTACTCTGGCTATTGAAATTCTACTAATATGTAAGCTTTGACTCAGATTTATGAGTCATCTTCTCTATGAAGTTTCCCCTAATTGCTAAGTTAGAATGTGTCCTCATCTTAAATCTCTGTGAGAATTAACTTATTTGTGGCACAAAAAAACTTATTTGTGTTTTTTTTTTTTTTGGTCAAAGAAAGCAAATCTGAAGTATTCCTAACAAATTTCTAACAAATGCCTAATGTGTAATAATCATAATTTTACTATGTTTGCAGGAATCTTCAATGTGGAAGACTAATTTGTACTTACCCTACTCGAGTTCCTTTTCATAAAGAAGATGGTGCTGTGATTTATGCATTTGTACGAGATAATTTATGTATAACCACAGATTACAGATTGCCTAATTCAAATCAAGATCCAATGAAAGTCTCCAATGGTTCTGATTGTGATGAAGGGAGGGTAAATGATTTAAAATCTATTTTTTAAATCTACTTCCATTAATTTCTTTAATAAATATTTTCATTTAAGTATCAAATTTCAGTTCATTTCTATGTAACTTTAAATATTTGCATAAGGAGAAAATGACTAAGCTTCATTTTGGCTCCAGATATTAAGAGGGCAATAGGAATGTTTGATCTTCTTCAGAATTCAGTATTGTGACCAAGGAAACTCCCAAGTAATTTGGAACTAGAGTGTGGAGGGGAGCATCTTGTGACTATGTTAAGTACTCCATAACATGGAAATTCACTTTTCTTCTTAGAGAAGAAAGAAATACCCCTTAGTAATATATGTCTCTTTGTAACCCAGTAGATAAGAGCACAACTTAGATCAGGCTTCTTAGAATCAAATATTCAAAACTTCTTATTTTTTGACATTCTGCAAGTAACCTAACTAGTCTGAGATACCACAACTGGATGTAAAGTGGGGATAATAATAGCATTTACTCTACGGGGTTATTGCAAAGATTAAATGACATTCCCAGCAATAATGAGAACTAAATATAGATTGGCCATTATTATTATTATAATTCATTATGTTTGAGGCTAACCCAAATCTGGAGAAAACATAGGAATAATAAATTTACTTGAAATTTTCATTTAATTCCTGGCCAGATTTTTGCTTCAGAGGAATGATAATCTAGTATGCAGTGTAGGCTTTAAAGACTAAGATGTGCATACATCTGAATTCTGATACTTCCACTTAATAGATGATTTTGAACAAATTATTTAATATGTGAAATGTATATGTAGTAGCCACTTCTGGTGGTTTTGTGGTTTAAATGAAGTTTACTATAGGTAAAGTATGTAGTCTCCTTAATAATGGCTTCCTCTCCATGCCGAGGAGTCATAAATACCTCCTTAAAGGATGTATATATCAAGAAGCTCAGTAGATATATTAAGGCCATGGAGCCAAAACAACTAAAATATGAAACAGAATCAAAAATGATTTGATATTATTCAGTTGGTAATTTAGTAAGAATAGAATCCATTTTGTAACATGGACAAATTGTCTCAGTGGTTAATGTGTGAAAATACATTTTACCAGATAGTTTTTAATGATATTAAAAATCACACATGATGAAACCTTCTTGCCAACTTTTTTTTGTCAGTAGCATCCTAATATAACGGGACTCTTCATCTCAGTTTCAACTGGGTCAGGCATGCAATAGATACTACACTCAAAAGGGAGTTTTAGACACACCGTCAAGGCCAAGAACTAATGAGAAAACTCAACACAGTGAAGTTTTCAAAGGGTTGTTTGTTTGGATTTAGAACAGTTTTGTGAGGCCATTTCTTTTAAGTCAAACACTCAACTGAGTGAGCCACCCAGATACCCCTTAAAACTATTTTTTTTGAAGAGCTGTACTGTGCTTTAATGTTTAAAAGGAAATCATTTTCACATACTATATCTCATTTTAACTTCAAAACAAATCTCAAATGCTTTAGAAAAAGTATGATTTGTACTCAGGTAAGAAAACTGCAGCTTAGAGAAGTTGATATTGCTGTAAATACTGGAGTTGGTATTAAATCCTTAATCCTCTGATTAGTACACTTTAAACTTGGAAGGATTATATCTGGATGTCTCAACATTCCATAATAGAATGTTAGATATGTATAGCATATTTTAACAAAAAGTCCTATTATCCTTATTAGGGGATTCTAATAATAGCTCATATTTGAGGAAAACTGAATATATGTCCTGATTATATTGAATTGATTTTCTTTCAAAGCAAACTTTTGATACATACAACAAATATAGCATATTCTTTTAACTGTGCTCTTAGGAATAGTTTTGTTAGATTTCAGGGTATTATAATAAAAGTGGTTATGTGAATATAATTTTTTCCATTGGTCTTATTTGTATCTCCCACTTTCCTACACTGAGTTATTTTTTAACTAATTTTTAAAAATAAATGTTAAATTTTGAGAGAGAGGAGAGAAAGAATGTGATTTGGGGAGGGGCAGAGAGAGAGGGAGACACATCTGAGCCCGCCTCTGGGGAGGGCTCCGCACACCGGCAGCAGGAAGCCTGATAAGGGGCTCAAACTCACAAATCACTAGATCATGCCCTTAGCCACGTAGTTTCCCCTAAAATGAGAACAGTTTTAGGCTCACAGAAAAACTGAAAGGAAGGTAAGGAGTTCCCATATACTCTCTTGCTGTCACATAAACAAGATTATTAACCGCATCCATTATCAACACCCCTCCTCAAAGTGGTACATTTGTTACAATTGATGAGCCTACATTGACACATCATTATCATCCAGTCCCTAATTTACATTAGATTCATCTGAAATATCCCAAAATACTTGGAGATTAAACAACATATTTTTAAATGTCATATATGCTAAAGGAGAAATTTTAAAAGAAATTGACAAATATTTTGAACTAAATGAAACTAAAAATTTGCAGGTTACATCAACAAAAGCAGTACTTAGATGGAAATCTATTACATTGAGCAGTTATAGTCTTATGGTATAAAATTACTATTTTTAATGTTAAGACAGCTGGACTCTTGTAACATGGAAAAATGTTTTTGTATTTTTTCTTTTTCTTAGATCTGTGTAAATGGTCAATGTGTGGAATCAAGAATAATTAAGTCTGAATCATCTCTCTGTTCAGAAAAGTGCAGAGGACATGGAGTAAGTAAGCACAAAATTTGTTTCCCCAAATTACATCTATTTTTAAATAATTGATTTTTTAATTTACATCCAAGTTAGTTAGCATATAGTGTAACAATGATTTCAGGAGTAGATTCCTTAATGCCCCTTAAAACATTGAGCCCATCCCCTCTCCCACATCGTCTCCAGCAACCCTCTGTTTGTCCTCTATATTTAAGAGTCTCTTATGTTTTGTCCCAACCCCTGCTTTTATATTATTTTAGATTCCCTTCCCTTATATTCATCTGTTTTGTATCTTAAAGTCCTCATATGAGTGAAGTCATATGGTATACACACACCACTTCTTTATCCATTCATTCATCAGTGGACATTTAGGCTCTTTCCATACTTTGACTATTGTCTGTAGTGCTGCTATAAACATTGGGGTGCATATGCCCCTTCAAAAAAGCACATCTGTATTCCTTGGATAAATACCTACTAGTGCAATTGCTGGGTCATAGTTATTTTTGATTTTTTGAGGAACTTCTATACTGTTTTCCAGAGTGGCTGCACCAGTTTGCATTCCCACCAGCAGTGCAGAAGGGTTTGTCTTTCTTCACATCCTCACCAACATCTGTTGTTGCCTAGGTTGTTAATGTTAGCCATTCTGACAGGTGCAAGGTGGTATCTCATTGTGGCTTTGATTTGTATTTCCCTGATGTTGATTGATATTGAGTATCATTTCATGTGTCTATTGGCCATCTGGATATCTTCTTTGGAGAGGTTTCTGTTCATGTCTGCAGGCCATTTCTTCATTGGATTATTTGTTTTTGGGGTGTTGCATTTGATAAGTTCTTTATAA
Source organism: Crocuta crocuta (assembly GCF_008692635.1). Lineage (NCBI taxonomy): Eukaryota > Metazoa > Chordata > Mammalia > Carnivora > Hyaenidae > Crocuta > Crocuta crocuta. Next base: position 188,964 of record NW_027530855.1, on the reverse strand, counting down.
ATTTTAGATACTAACCCTTTATCCAATATGTCATTTGCAAGTATCTTCTCCCATTCCATCAATTGCCTTTTAGTTTTGCTTATTGTTTCCTTCACTGTGCAGAAGCTTTTTATCTTGACAAGGTCTCAGTAGTTGACTTTGCTTTTGTTTCCCTTGCTCTAGGGACATTTCAAGTAAGAAGTTGCTGTGGCCAATGTCAAAGAGATTGTTGTCTGTTTTCTCCTCTAAGAGTTTGATGGCTTCCTGTCTTACATTTTGATCTTTCATCCATTTTGAATTTATTTTTGTTATGGTGTAGGAAAGTGGTCCAGGCTCATTTTTCTGCATGTTGCTGTCCAGTTTTCCTAGCACCATTTGTTGAAGACACAGTCTTTACTCCATTGTATCTTCTTACTGCTTTGTCAGAAATCAGTTGGCCTTCTGTTTGGGGGTCCATTTCTGGGTTCTCTATTCTGTTACATTGAGTGTCTGTTTTTGTGCCAATACCATAATGTCTTGATGATTACAACTTTTTAATACATCTTGAGGTCCAGGATTGTGATGCCTCTAGGTTTGGTTTTCTTTTTCAAAACTGCTTTGGCTATTTGTGGTCTTTCCTGGTTCTATATAAATGTTAGGATTTTTGTTCTAGCTCTGTAAAGAATGCTGGTGTTATTTCAGTAGGGATTGCATTGAATATGTAAATTGCTTTGGGTAGTTTCAAAAGTATAACAATATTTGTTCTTCCAATCCAGGAACATGAATCATTTTCCATTTTTTTGGTGTGTCTTCTTAAATTTCTTTCATAAACTTTGTATAGTTTCCAGTGTATAGATTTTCCATCTCTGGTTAGGTTTACTCCTAGGTATTTTATGAGTTTTGGTGCAGTTGTAAATAGGATCGATTCTTTGACTTCTCTTTCTGTTGCTTCATTATTGGTGTATAGGAATGCAACTGATTTCTGTGCATTGATTTTATATTCTGCGACTGCTGAATTCCTGGATCAGTTCTAGCAAATTTTTGGTGGAATCCTTTGCATTTTCCATATAGAGTATCATGTCATCTGCAAAGAGTGAAAGTTTGACTTCCTCCTTGCTGATTTGGATGCCCTTTATTCCTTTGTGTTGGCTGATTGCTGAGGCTAAGACTTCCAATACTATGTTGAATAACAGTGGCAGGAGTGGACGTCCCTGTCTTGTTCCTGACCTTCAGGAAAAAGCTCTCAGTTTTTCCCCATTGAGTATTATATTAGTGGTGGGTCTTTCATATATGGCTTTTATGATCTTCAGGAATGATCCTTCTATCCCAACTTTCTTGAGGGTTTTTTAAAATCAAGAAATGATGCTGTATTTTGTCAAATGTATTCTCTGCTTCGATTGAGGGGATCATGTTTTATTGATGTGATGTATCACATTGATTGTTTTTCAGAAACTGAACCAGCTCTGTCTCCCTGGTATAAATCCTACTTGGTCGTGGTGAATAATATTTTTAATGTATTGTGGGATCTGGTTGGCTAGTCTCCTGTTGAGGATTTTTGTATCCATGTTCATCAAGGAAATTGGTCTATAGTTCTCCTTTTTAGTGGGGTCTTTTCTGGTTTTGGAATCAAAGTAATGCTGGCTTCATAGAAAGGGTTTGGAAGTTTTCCTTCCATTTCTATTTTTATGGAACAGCTTCAAAAGAATAGGTGTTAACCCTTCCTTAAGTGTTTAGTAGAATTCTGCTGGAAAGCCATCTGACCCAGGACTCTTGTTTTTTGGAGATTTTTGATTGCTTATTTGATTTCTTTACTGGTTATGGATCTGTTCAAATTTTCTATTTCTTCCTGTTTCAGTTTTGGTAGTTTGTAAGTTTCCAGGGATTTGTCCATTTCTTCCAGTTTGACCATTTTTTTGGCAAATACTTGCTCATAATATTCTCTTATTATTGTTTGTATTTCTGCTGTGTTGGTTTTGATCTCTCTTCTCATTCTTGATTTTATTTATTTGGATACATTTCCTTTTTCTTTTTGATCAAACTGGCAAGAGGTTTATCAATTTTGTTAATTCTTTCAAAGAACCAGATCCTGGTTTCATTGATCTGCTCTGCTTCTTTTCCTTTCTTTTCTCTTTTCTTTTCTTTTCCTTTCTTTTCTTTTGGTTTTTATAGCATTGATTTCTGCCCTAATCTTTATTATTTTCTGTCTTCTGCTAGTTTGGGGTTTTATTTGCTGTTCTTTTTTCAGCTTCTTAAGGTGTAAGGTTAGGTTGTGTGTCTGAGACCTTTCTTCCTTCTTTAGGAAGGCCTACATTGCTATATACTTCCCTCTTATGACTGCCTTTGCTGCATCCCAGAAGTTTTGGGATGTGGTGTTATCATTTTCATTGGCTGCCATGTACCTTTCAATTTTCTCTTTAACTTCTTGGTTAGCCCATTCATTCTTTAGTAGATTTTTCTTTAGTCTCCAAGTATTTTGTTATTTTTCCAACTTTTTTCTTGTGGTTGATTTTGAGTTTTGTATATTGTGGTCTGAAAATACATACAGTATGATCTTGATCTTTTTGTACTTGTTGAGGGCTGATTTGTGTTCCAGTAATGATCTATTCTGGAAAATGTTCCATGTGCACTGGAGGAGTATGTGTATTCCGCTGCTTTAGGATGAAATGTTCTGAATACATCTGTAAGTCCATCCAGTCTGGTGTGTCATTCAAAGCCATTGTTTCCTTGTTGATTTTCTGTGTAGATTATCTGTCCATTGCTGTAAGTGGGGTGTTGAAGTGCACTACTATTATGGTATTATTATAAATGAGTTTATTTTTGTTTGTGATTAATCAATTTATGTATTTGGGTGCTGTCGTTATTGGAGCGTAAATGTTTACAATTGTTAGATCGTCTTCGTGGATAGACCCCTTAATTATGATATAATGCCCTTCTTCATCTTGTGTTACAGTCTTTATTTTAAAATCTAGATTGTTTGATAGAAATATGGCTACTCCAGCTTTCTTTTGCTGACAGCACAATAGATGGTTCTCCATCTCTTTACTTTCAATCTGAAGGGATCTTTAGGTCTAAAATGGGCCTCTTGTAAACAGTATATAGATGTATCATGTTTTGTTATCCATTCTGTTACCCTCTGTCTTTTGATTGGAGCCTTTGGTCCATTGACATTTACAGTGAGTACTGAAAGATATGAATTTATTGCATTATGTTGCCTGTGGAGTTGGAGTTTCTGGTGGTGCTCTTTGGTTCTTTCTAGTCTTTGTTGCTTTGGGTCTTTTTTTTTTTTTTTTTTTTGGTCTTTTCTCCTCTCAAAGAGTCCCCCTTAAAATGTCATTCAGGGCTGGTTTAGTGGTAATGAACTCCTTTAATTTTTGTTTGTCTGGGAAACTTTTTATCTCTCCTATTTTAAATGTCAGCCTTGCTGGATAAAGAATTTTTGTCTGCGTATTTTTCTGATGCTGCACATTGAATACATTCTGTGACTCCTTTGTGGCTTGCCAAGTCTCTATGGACAGGTCCACTGTGAACTTGATCTGTCTTCCCTTCTAGGTTAAGGACTTCTTATTTCCTTGCTGTTTTCCTGATTCTTTCCTTGCCTGAGTTTTTTTTTTTTTTAAATGTTTTTATTTATTTCTAGGAGAGAGAGAGAGACAGCATGAGCAGGGGAGGGTCAGAGAGAGAGGGAGTCACAGACTGAAACAGGCTCCAGGCTCCGAGCTGGCAGTCAGCACAGAGCCCGACGCGGGGCTCGAACCCACGAACCGCGAGATCATGACCTAAGCGAAAGTCGGACGCTTAACCGACTAAGCCACCCAGGCGCCCCTCCTTGCCTGAGTATTTTGTAAATTTGACCATGATATGTCTTGTTGATGGTTGGTTTCTGTTGAATTGAATGGGAGTTCTCTGTGCTTCCTGGACTTTAATGTCTATACCTTTCCCCAGGTTAGGAAAGTTTTCTGCTATGATTTGCTCACATAAACCTTCTACCCCTTTTTCTCTCTCTTCATCTTCTGGGACTCCTATGATTCTGATATTATTCCTTTTTAATGAGTTATTGAGTTCTCTAATTCTTATATTGTGCTCTTTTGTCTTAGTCTCCCTCTTTTTTTCTGCTTCATAATTCTCTGTAAGTTTGTCCTCTATGTTGCTAATCCTTGCTCTGCTTCATCCATCCTTGCCGCCATGGCATCCATGCAAGATTGCAGCTCAGTTATAGCATTTCTCATTTCATCCTGACTAGCTTTTATTTCGTTTATCTCCGCAGAAAAGGATTCTAATCTATTTTCAACCCCAGCTAGTATTCTTATTATCATGATTCTAAATTCTGGTTCAGACATCTTGCATGTATCTGTGTTGATTAATTCACTGAGTTTTGTTTCTTCCCGTTCTTTTGGGGTGGATTCCTTCATTTCATCATTTTGAAGGAAGAAAAAGAAGAAAATAAAAAATAAATAAATTTTAAAATATAAAAAACAACACACAAAAATTCAAGTGGAGCATGCCAGCTCCTAGGTGTGTTTTGGTCTAGTTGTTGAAAGACAAGCTTGATAGAATAGAGAAAAAAGTGAAAGAAAGGAAAAGAAAAGGAAAACATTTGAAAATTTAAAAAATGGATACAATAAAACAGAATAAAGTGAAATGATGAGTAAATAGGATATGAAATTTTCAAAAAAGTAAAAAATATAGTAGAAGAAATAAAATCTTTTTATAAAAATGGAAAGTAAAAATAAATGTTTTATATTTCTGTATTCAAACATAAGAAAACAAAAAGAAAAAAAATTGAATATATGGACCAGTGAACAGAATGAAATACAGTTGAAATTACATCAGATTTTCCCTAGAAGTCAAACTATGAAACACGTTATAATCCATGAGCTAACAGGTAGAGAGATTTGTGGTGTTCTTCTAGAGAACGGTTGGCCCAGTTTGGTGGGGTTTGGTGTAGTGGCTCCATTCTCCACTAGATGGCACTGCTTAGTTTACTGGGACCAATCATTGTGGCGCATGTAGGCATGTATGTACATGCATGGGAGGGATGAAAATGGCATCACCCAGCTACCCAGCCTCTAATATCAGAACTCTGTGCTCTCCCCACTGGCCACTGAGCACTCTCCTTTGTTGCTGGCTTCCATCCCCCTGCCTCTACGCTGTCCATAACCAAGCAGTCAGCCTGTTCCTCCCTCCTCAGTTTTATTTGATGTCGCTGTATTTTCAAACTCCTTAGTTCTGAGGGTCCTGCGGCTTTAACCTGCTCAGAACCTCTCAGGGAGAGTCTTGGTGAGCAATGGCCAGGTGCTGGCCCATCCCCTGGAACATTTGCACAACCATGCTGCTGCAGATGTCCAGAGACTGTGGCTGGGTTCTGGCCCACCCCAGATAAAGTTTGTGCAATTGTGTAGCAGCTGCGTTTCAGGGGTTATGGTGAATCACAGCACCCATCTGATGCCAGGCTTTATCATTTACATCTTTGTTCTGAAACCAGCGAATGTGGCTGTTTTCAAGGATCCGCTGGGAACCTTGCCTCTGGGGATGCCACACAGCCGCTACCAGATATCCTTTCAGCAGGGGACCTCTCCCCATGTGGCCTAAGGACTCCTCAGACCTTGCTGTTTTCTCCCAGGAATTCGTCCTTCCCACCAGAGCTCCACCAGGTATCAACCTGTGGAGTTTCAGACCTTGAGCTCCCCTGTCTATAGTGTCTTAATGGAATTTAAGCCCTCTCCTTTCTCCTGTCTCCCTTTATTGTTCAGTCCACTCTTTCTCTTTCTCTCCAGCTACTTTTGTAGTGCTTTTCCTGTACACTCCGGTCTGTCTCTGCCTTCTCTCCACAAGCAAACATTGCTCCTTACTCTCTGTGGCTTCTTTCCCCAGTTCACCTCTCCATGTCAGGNCCACTCTTTCTCTTTCTCTCCAGCTACTTTTGTAGTGCTTTTCCTGTACACTCCGGTCTGTCTCTGCCTTCTCTCCACAAGCAAACATTGCTCCTTACTCTCTGTGGCTTCTTTCTCCCCCAGTTCACCTCTCCATGTCAGATACCTACTGAGTTCTGTGGTTCAAGTTGTGCTGACTATTGTGTTAATCCTCAAATCAGTTTTCTAGGTGTGCAAGATGGTTTGGCGTTGATCTGTCTAGCTGCACTTCAAGGATGAGAGAGGCAAAAAAAAAGTTCCATGCTGCTCTGCTATCTTGGCAGATAGCCAAGCCTTGGGAAGCCTTGGGAAGGCTGACTGGCTATAAATCAGAGGTTCCCAAGATTCCCTCACTTAATTTGCTAAAGTGGCTCACAGAACTTGGAGAAGCATCCTGATTACTAGATTACTTTTTTTTATTATTATTATAAAAGGATATAATTCAGGTATAGCCAGGTAGAGGAGATGAGTCGGGCAAGATATAGGGAAAGGGTGCAGAACTTCCATGCCACTTTCTGGATGCATGCTGTCCTGAAATCTCTACATGTTTATCAACCTAGAAGTTCTCTGAATCCCATCCTTTTTTTTTTTTTTTTAAACAGAGGATTCATTACATAGGCACAATTGACTAAATCACTGACCACTGCATTTGATTCAACGTCTAGCTCTCTTCCCTCCCTGAAGTTTGGCACAGGCTTATGGAATCACATAGATTCCACTGGCAACCAGCTCCCATTCTTAGACATCTTCAAAACTTACTTAATTCACATAACAAAAGACACTTTTATCTCTCTCAATGAAGGAAATTCCAAGGGTTTTGGGAGCTGTAAGCTAGAGATGGTGAGTGAAGACCAAATACATGAGAGAAATATGTTTTGATCATCTGAATGACTAAATACATATTCTTATAAATCACAATATTGGAAACAATTAAATGATAACTTTTTCCCCTCTTATTCCAATAGCCCTGCAACCCCCCATTCTAGTTTCTGTTTTGATGAATTTGATTACTTTAGATACCTCGTATAAGTGGAGTAATACAGAATTTGTCTTTCACTGATGGCTCATTTTAATCATAATGTCCCCAATGTTCATCCATGTTGTAGCAGGTGATGGGATTGCCTTCTTTTTTAAGATAGAATAGTGTTCTCTTGTATGTATTTACCACATTTTGTTAATGCAGTAATCTGTTGACAGACATTGGGTTGTTTACACCTCTTGGCTCTTGTGAATAATACTTCTGTGATCATAGGTGTGCAAATTTCACTTTGAGACTCTGCTTTTAGTTCTTTTAGATATGTACTCAGAAATGGGACTGCTGGATCATATTGTCATTCTGGGTTTGTTTTTTTTTTTAAACAACTTCCAATACTGTTTTCCATTTGCAAGTTTTACAATCCTATCAACAATGTTCAAGGGTTGTGATTTTTTTTTTGTAATCCTAATGGGTGCAGTGTGGTATCATTGTGATTTTCATTTTCATTTCTTTTACGACTAGTGATGTTGAGCATCTGTTTGTATTCTTATTGGCCATTTGTATATTTTGAGAAATTTCTGTTCAAGTCCTTTTCTCATTTTAAATAAATGATCCAATTTTTAAAATTATTGTTGAATTGTATAAGTTCTTTGCATATTCCTAATGTTAGTTTCTTATCAGATATATGATTTACAAGTCTTTTCTCCTATTCTGTAGATTACCTTTTCATTGTTGATTGTGTCCTTTGATGCACAAAAGTTTTTAAGTTTGTTGTAGACCCATTTATCTATTTTTATTTTTGTTGCTTGTGCTTTTAGTCCAAGAAATGATTGTGAAGTCCAATGTCAAGAAGCTTTTTCCCTATGTTTGCTTCTAGGAGTTTTATAGTCTTAGGACTTACAGTTAGGTCTTCAAACAATTTTGAGTTAATTTTTGTACGTAAAGGTGTAATTTCATTCTTTTGAATTGGGTAACCAGTTCTTCCAACCTCATTTGCTGATAAGACTTCCCATTGAGTTGTCTTGGTATCCTTGTTATTGATCATCTGACTATATCAGTAACATATTACTGATAGCAATAACTGAATAAATGGGGATAAGAGAAAATTCTTCCTTATAGTGTAATCAATATAGAAGAAATAATGGAGTGAAATAATTATGAATGGGTGCTCAAACTAGTGGGTGAAAGTTTTATGAGGAACCAGATACTTACATAATCTTACAACTATCTCCTCACAAATTACTTATTAATTACAAATGGGAGCATGTGGAAAAACCTGGGAGACAGCAGATTAACCAAGTAATACAAAAGTAACAATACAATATTAGGCAAACTGACAACATGTATTTCCTGAGAAGGACAACATCACTTCTGTGAAGTATTTCAGCATAAAAATACACACATACACACACGTGAGCGTGCACACACACACACACACAGCTTAAAGTTGGTGTGAGAAAGGCTAGGGTAATGCATACCCTGAACATAACACTTTTCCCCCCTATACATTTAAAACATGGAATTAGATCCAGGTTATTAAACTGAGATCTTAGAAACTGAGCGATGTTTTATATTATTTTGAGAGGTAATAGCAAATGGGCAAGGTCAAGGTCTCTGAAACCAAATCTTATAGATGTAAATCCTTGTTCCATCACTTACTAGACATTTGACTTTGACAAGTTAAATATCTATGCCTCAGTGTCTTCATCTATAAAGTGGTAATAATAATAGTCTCAACCTAATAGGGCTGTTGTGAGAATCTAATGAGTAAATCTATAGAGAGTGTTCAGAATAGAGATGCACACATAGTAAGTACCATAAAGGTGTTTACCATTATTTTATTCATTCATTCATTCATTCATTCATTCATTCATTCAAGAAACCATCAGTTCCTAACATAGGTATCTGATGGCCTCTTGAAATACAAAATCTCTTGGATTAAAAATCAAACAAACAAAACAAACAAAACACAACCCAATCCTGGAGTAAGGCAGTTAGGAAGGGTGCTCGTTTGTAACTGCAAATACTTTAGGCTACTTCATGTCACTGAACTTGGAGACAGGAAGAAATGTGCTCAATCAGCAATGGAGCAATACTAGCTGGCTCCAGGACACCACTGGAAATGTATTTTCATTAGAATTTGAGGATCTGTTTCTGAAATTGAAACTAAATTTTCAGGTGAATATTTGAGATATGTAAAATTTTCTTAATGCAAATACTCTGAGCCTCTATAGCTTTAAAAAAAAACACTTTGTGAGTGTGTGTGTGTGTGTGTGTGCGTGCGTGCATAGAAACCAAACTATTTTATTTGTACTATTATCTCTGTAAATAAATAAAATTATACTAGATGAAAATACAAAAGTAAGCTTGACGATCTATTTGATAATTTTACTTTTTATGAGGAAATAGTTTTAAATGATCATTTGAGTTTTTTAAAATAATCCTAGGTATGCACTTCCAATAAAACATGCCATTGTTTTGAAGGCTACCAGCCTCCAGATTGTGAAATGCGTACCAGAGAAGCTTCTAGTTTGCCTGAGAAACAGGGCAAGTATCTAATATCTTTACATATTCAGTTAATAAATTAACAAAGTGCTTATCTTCACAAAAACGAAGTTAGATTTCTATAATCTAGAAGCCAGTATTTACAGTTAAAAGGTAAATAGGCTTCTTTTTCAAGAAATGAAAACCAAATATGTCTTCTTAATCTTGCTCTTCTAATGTTAACTCTCAATATCATGATTGAAACAGAGTACCTTTTAAAAATTTTATTTGTTGATGTCATTGACTTTTTCCTTTAGGCTGTCTTGTAAATTTGTTGGATAACCTTGCAATTACATGATCCCACTTTATATATTGTTGAAGTTTTGGGGTCCAACTTAGCGTGCTATAGCGAGATTTTGCTATAGCTGATGTATGATGTAGAATACATTGGAATTTTCTAGAACTTGTTTTCGAATCTTTTAGAATGAGAAGTTGTAGAGAGAGTTCTAAGTACTATATAATTCTAGTATTATTTGCCCATGTTTCTTGAATAACAACAAAAATAGGTTTGCTGCAACTTGAAAATAAAAGTAGATGGCTTAAATTTTTTACCCTGATTTTTAATGTGTTTCTATTTTTAGGTTTAATAATGGAAAGAGCTTTTAGGAAGGTTGAAAAGAACCTGTGGCTTATAGGTTTCTACATTGCTTTGCCTGTTCTCATCGTAGCAACCATAATAGCTATTGTTTCATGGAAGAGTTCGAAAAAGTGGCTCACCAAGGAAGAGGAATCCTTGAGTATCGAGTAAATGGAATTTGTGTCCTGAAGTTAAACTTTAGTACCATTTGACTCTAGCCATATATAAGGCAGTATCATGAGCAGCAACTATATTTTACATTTTGCAGGGATTTTGAATACCACATAAATGTCTCATTCAATTGTGTGAGATAGTTTTGAATATACCCATTTTAAAGATGCAAAATTTTGGGAGTGTAGTTTAAATAATTTGCCAAAGCCATTGATTGGAAATTGAGAGAAGAAGAACTTGAATATATCCCTATGTATTGCTTTCAAATACTTTAGTGCTTCTCAAATTGTGATCTGTGTTACATACAGGGGAAGCACCAGAAATATTTATTAGAAATGCAGATTTCTAGTCCCCATTTTTTTAAATGTTTACTTATTTTTGAGAGGGAGGGAGGGGGAAAGAGAGAGAGAGAAAGAGAGGCTCGAACCCACAGACCATGAGATCATGACCCAAGCTGAAGTCAATCGCCCAACCAACTGAGCCACCCAGGTGCCCCTCCACTTTTTTTATAGATATGTTTCCTCTTCTGATTTTGCTTATGTTTTTTCTTTTTTCCTTTTTATTTTTCACGAGCAGTTTTCTGAGAGGTTTTTCTATTTTATTGGTAATTTGAAAAATCTTTTGGTTTTGTTAAGATCTCTGTATTTCTTTAGTGTTTATTATCCTTAAGTTTTGTTCTTTTCTTCCTTTCTACTCTGTTTATCTTCATTCTGTTTTAATTTTAGCTTTCTTGAGTCTAATGCTTTTTTAAAAATTAATTTTTAATCTTTCTGATTTCCAACATATGCTTTCCCCTTTATATATCATTTCATGTACACTCTTCGGTTTTTGTGGTTTTTTTAGGTTTTATTTTTGAGAGAGAGAGTGTAAACAGGGTAGAGGCAGAGAGAGAGGAGATATATTCAGTTTTTAATATACAGTTGACATTCAGGTAAAAAAATTAAAAAAAAATTAGAAATTTCCATAATTCTTTAAATTATGAATAAATTGTAGTCTTTAGCTTCCAATCATAGATTGACTTATATTGCTGAAAAATTATTTTCGATTTTATTACCTTATTGGGAGAGACTTGCATCTATGATTTATTCTTAAATGTTGGAATCAGAAAGTCATTTATGTATAATTGTATGTATGCCTCAATTATTGCAACATGATATGCTTGTTTTTTCATTTCAAAAACAAACTTTTTAATTATGTTGTTTGAAATATTTTTAAAAAATTTTTAATGTTTTATTTATTTCTGAGAGAGAGATAGCATGAGCAGGGGAGGGTCAGAGAGAGAGAGGGAAACACAGAATCTGAAGCAGGCTCCAGGCTTTGAGCTAGCTGTCAGCACTGAGCCCGATTCAGGGCTCGAACCCATGACCGGGAGATCATGACCTGAGCCAAATTGGGACGATTAACCGACTGACCCACCCAGGCGCCCCTCAAATAATTTTTTTGTGTGTTGGGATTCCCCTGGCCCTGTAAAGTTTTTCAGTTTTTCATGGCTTTCCTTCTGATTGTTGATACTTCTGCTTTTTATATTCTGAGGCAGTGACTAAATGCATAATGTTCAATTTAATTGTGATTTCTTGGCATATTATCTTTTTATCATTAGTAATTTTATCTTAAATTCTATTCTCACTGTTTTATATTGCTGTGCTAACGAAATTTAGGTATACCTAGTATATCTTTTTTCATCTCTTATTCTCAACTTTTCTTTCTTTTTAGTAGGTATCTTATAAACAGCCTTTATGTGGAATGCAGTAGTGGAGTTTGTTATGCTTATATGCTTAATATGTGATGGCATATAATTTAGACTGAAATTAACCATTTTATTTTTTCTTATTTGCCTTTCCCTCAAATCTATTTTCTTTATAGTTTTTTTCTAGTTCTCTTTTTTCTTCTGTTACTTTGCACATTTTACTGTTGTTTTTATTTTTAAATGATTTTCTTTAAATTTTAGTATTTATAATGTTATAAATGTTTAAATTTAATCATTATATGTACTCCTCCGAATAACACAAGGATCTCAGCACTTTAACACTAACCTGTCTTCTTCAATCTGTTTGTAATTGGCTTTTCATCTTCTCCCAAATAAGTGTTATTTTGTTGTTGTTGTTGTTATTGTTATTATTATTATTATGATTATTATTATTATATTGAGTCAGTACTTAATATGATTTCCTGTTGTAGTTCCCAAGTCTTTGCTTACTATTCCTTTATTTCAAACTTTTTGTTTTGAAATAATTAAAGAAATATAAAAAGTAAAAACAGCAGAGTTTCATTTGGGTTTTGGCAATGATAACATCTTAGATTAACATAGTGCATTTTTGCAGCTAGGGAATTGGTTTTGGTACAGTATTATTAGTTAAACTATAGACCTTACTCATATTTACCAACATTTACGTGCAGTCAGTCTGAGTCTGTGTGTGTGTGTGTACATAGTATTATGAAATTTAATCATGTCATTTGATACCACAATTATCACCATCCTTTTTTGGAATCCTGCTTTTTTCATGAAAGGTTGAATTTTATTCTTAGGAAGCACATATTTTAGTAGTTATAAGAGTAATGGTCTATGTGTAATAATCTGTTTGACTTACATGCCTGAAAATGGCTTTATTTCATTTTCACTCTTGTATGGGTATAGAATTTTAGGTGTAAGCCCTTTTGTGATATGCCATTTAATTCCAGAATGTACAGTTGTTGATGAGATGTCTGCTGCCGATTTAATTAATTTATTTTTATCTTATGCTTGAACTGTATTTCTTCTTTAAGTTAGCTTCCCAAGTATTCTTTTGTCTAAAGTCTTATGTTATTAAATTATTACCTGTGTGACGAATTTGTTTTTATCTACCCAGCTCTAACTCAGCATAATCTTTAATTATAAAGTTTTTCTTCAATTCTAGACATTCGCAGCCATCTCTTCAATGATTGACTCTTACCCATTCTCTCTTTTATATTTCTGCAAGTCCTATATTTTAAGGTCTTCTAGTCTGACTTCAATGGTGGTGGCGATGATGATGCTTGCTGTCCTTCTCTTCATTCACCTCCTCCTCCTCCCCTTTCTCCTCCATTTTCTTCTTTTCTTTTGACACTAGAATGAGGCTTTTAAAAACTGAGCTATGATTTATATATAGTAAAATTAATATCTTTAGTGTGTGTAATTCTATGAGTTTAACAATACATATACCAGGACTGCAATAAAATACAGAACATTTCCATTACCCCGCAAATTCCCTCTAACCCCACCTCCAGATCCTGGCACGAACAAATCTGTCTTTTTTGCTGTAGTTTTGCCTATTCCAGAACTTGGTATAAATAGAATCATACAGCATGTAGTCTTTTGAATCTTCCTTCTTTCCCTCAGGATAATGCATTTGAGATTCATCTGTGTTATTATGTGCTTGTTCTTTTTATAAATATACAGATGTATTGAGGTATAATTGATATACAGTAAATTGCGTATGCTTTAAGTGCATAACCTGGTATGTTTTGTTTTGATAGTTTGAAAAGTAACACTCGTGAAACTCATGAAACCATCACCACAATCAAGGTTATGAAGATATATGTCCTGCCCAAAATCTTACTTGTGTTCCTTGGTAATCTCCACTTCTACCTCTCCCATCTCCTTTATCCTCAGACTATTGCTGATCTGCTGTCACTATAGTTTAAGTTGCATTTCCTAGAATTTTATATAAATGGAATCCTACAGTATGTGCTCTTTATTTTTGTCTGGTTTATTTTACTCACCATAATTATTTTGCAAGCCATCCATGCTCTGATGTAGATCAGTAGTTCTTTTTTATTGCTGATAGGTATTCAGTTGTGCAAATATAGCATAATTTGTTTATCTATTCATTGGTTGATAGATGTTTGGGTTGTTTCCATATTTTAGCTTATTATAAAGAAAGCCACTATGGACATTTATATGCAAATCTCTGGGAATATGTGCTTTCTTTCCCTTGGGTTAATACTCAAGAATAAAATGGTAGGGCAATATGGTAGATATATATGACTTCTAAAGAAGAGCTGAGCTGTTTTCCAAAGCAGTTGTACCATCTTATATTCCAGCCACGAATATGTGAGAATTCTAGTTCCTCCACATTCTTGCCAACACTTGTTATGGTAATATATTTATTTTTTTTAAAGAAGTTTAGCAATGCTGATAGCGTATAGTGGCATCTCATTGTCATTTTAATTAACATTTCTCTAATGACTACTGACATTGTCAGTTGTTTCATGTGTTATTTTGTTGTTATTTGTACTTCTTTGGAGAAGTATGTGTGCAGATCTTTTGCCCATTTAAAAATTAAGTAATTTATTAAGTAACTTACAATTTAGAGGTATTTTACTTATTCTTTTTGTGCCTATTGTACCATGATTTCATAGGGAATGGGCTCCAGCAACTCAGGCTCCATTCAATTGGTTCTCACAAAATGTACTTCTCTGGATGGAACAGATTGGTGTTTCAGGGGAACCCAAGTACCAGTCTTTTTGGATTCTTTCCTTTTCTGATCATTTTCATTCACGCATTTAGGAAGCTGTCTTGGCTTTTAGAGTGCTTGATATGCTCATTGGGTGCATTGATTCTCTTGGCAGAAATTTTGTCCTTAATTGTAGCATGCTAGGTACATTGTAGACACAATTTTGCCATGATAGCATTTATGGGACATTCTTTTTTGAACTGTGCCCATTCCCTTGATGTCCATAAATATCTTAATTATCAATTCACATGTGTGCTAAAGAACAACTCCATGTTTTCTAAAAGGCTTAAAGTATTGCTGGTGCCACTCCTCTTTCCCTTTGTATTGGTCATTTTGAAAAACCATGGAAGATGGTGGTTCCAGCTGGAAGGCCCCATTTTTTAATTGGCCTGCTTCTTATTCCTGAGTCGTTCAGACCTTGTGGTCATTTTTAAATGAGTTGTTTTCTTATTATTGCATTTTGAGTGTTCTTTACATATTCTGGATGTAAGTCTTATTATATATATATGATTTACAAATATGTAGATAGGAGTAATCTAAGTCTTATTTTTTTATCCTTTCAAAGAGCAAAATTTTAACTTTTGATGAAATCCAATTATCAGTTTCTTTTTTTATAGATCATGTTTTTGGTTTTGTATCTAGGAAATAGTTGCCTGACTGAAATTCATAAAGGTTTTCTTCTAAAAGTTTTACAGTTTTAGGTTTTGCATTTAGGCCTATATATGATTTGAATTAATTTTTGTATGGGTTAAAAGATGTGGGTAGAGTGGTTATTTTCTGTATAAGAATATCCAAACAACAGCATTGTTTTTAATGTTTTGTAAAGTGGGATCAAAACAGTCACCCCTACTGAGGCAATACCCTTTTGAATAACTCTACCCAATTCTCCATAATATGATATTTTGAAACTCAGGTGGTGGGAACACAAGCTTTTCCTATCCCTATATGAACACAAAAGATTGCTCAATTTCAAATAATATTTCTCTGGCTTAGGTAGTTTCCTGATTTGTGTTCAATAATCAGTACTTTGCAGAAGACTCAAGAGGGATCCTCCACAGAACTCAGGAGTTTTCTTTGTGCAGCTCTTTCCTTCTCTGGTATTTTTCCCTGTGAGTTCTAGCTGCCTTGGCCTCCCAAGAACTCCAGTTCTAATAGCTCAACTCAGGGAGATTTCTGGCTTCGTCTGGGTCCCCCTGCTGTGCCTGGACCTGGAAACTCTCACCAGGCAATAAGAAGGGTCAATCAGTACATCTCACCTTTTTTATTGCCCTCTATCTGAGATCACTATCTTGTGCTGCCTAATATTGAATGTCTGAAAATCACGGTTTCATATATTTTGTCCAGATTTTCAGTTGTGTTAGGCAAGAGGGTAAATTGAGTCTGTTACGCCATTTTGGTCAGAATTGGAAGTATGCCTAACTGTACTTTTATATTTATCTCTACATTTCACATTGTGTTAGATTTTTAAATTTCATTTCACCATTTCTTCTGCCATCACTGTCCTGTTCTGGATTTATAGATTCTATTCTTGCAAAGATCTCTCTGAAGATTTTAAATATTATTACATTAAAGTTTTTTTAATCATTTGTGGGTTTTGGTGTGTGAATTCACTGTTTTGCTGTGGCTGTTCACATTAACTCTCAGTGGTTTGTAATCAGACTCTTTTATCTTCAGTGTCTTTTGTTTTCCTATGAAAATTCTGCATGTTCATGTTGAAGATAAACACATGTGGATTGTTTAACTTTTGCTTCTTTTATCAAGCAAAAATAATTGCCTTGCAATTGTTTAAGAATTTGTAGGAATGTGAACTAGGGTCCTAAAATTATACTTTTTGGAAGCTTGAGATTCTTCTTTCAATGATACATTTTTCCCCCATCTTCATATCCTCGTTTCCCTCTAGCATTCCAAAGGCCACTGGTCAGAATTTTTATTATCCCTGTTTCATGGGCGATACGGCTTTTTATGGCTCTCAAGTTTAATTAAGGAACTCATAGTTTTCCTACATGCAAAGGCCTTGAACTCCTTCTAAGAAAGAGCTATTATTAGAAAGAGCTATTAAATCTCTAGCCCCAAAGGTGTTATTACTGATTTAGATAACCCTGAAGTTATTCAGTTTTAGCTCCTGTTTACCATTTGAGCTCTCAGTTTCTTCATTTTTATTAGCACCGGGAGAAGTCTTTTCTTTTTGTTAACTTCAGTTATGTATTAAATGTTTGTGTTATTTTTTTCAGCAATTCCTCTGTTATGAGAAATAGGAGGAAAGGGGAAATTGCCCTGCCAGCTCACTCTGCCAGACTGTCTAGAAGTCAGTATGGGTTTTTTTTTTAATTCACAAATGTAACATTTTTTAAAAATCAATGAATAAAAGTTAAAGGTTGGGCCATGAAGGTCAGAATTAGGCACTCAGGGTCACATCTGTATTCTGTATTCAGAAGCAATAAGGAAAAAGCAAATCTGTGTCTTTTTGATAATCTCCTCACTGTGGGATTTGAAATTTGCACTCTTTGTGGATGAGGTACATTGGTATATAGGAATATTTTTTTTTCTCTTTGTTCAGTGACCTTGAACATTATTTTCTTTCTTGGCAGCTAGTCTTGTAAAAGAGGTAATACTGTTTATAAAATGGCCTGACTTTTATTCGTGTAGTTGGCAAGACTTTCTTAGGACTAACATGAGACATAATTTTCCATTTTTTTTTTAACGTCCAGCTCAGAAGGCAGCACTCACACATATGCTAGCAGGTAAGTAAATTAGAAGGTATCTTAAAATACATATTGTAAATTAAGAATGAATTAATAATTCATAATTTTTTAGAGATTGTTTGAACAGCTGCAATTGGTAAAGTAATGCACTGAAAACCAGGCTACTAACATATATAGTAATTTAGTTTCTACTAAATTAGCCTATTATTCATTTAATAAGTATTGCTGGTAGTCGACTCTGAGGAAACAAGGACTAAAATGGCCAACTCTAATAAGAAATAAGATGTACATAATTAGTAAAGAAAAAGGATATATAGTGCCTAGAAATAGCCCAACTTGGGTTGTATTCATGTGTTGCTTGGGTAAATAAGCAAGCAGATACCTGACATTTCATAGGTTGTACATGACAGAGCTCAGGGAAGCTCTGTGGGTTATGGATTGGGAGGAACTAATTATATTGACCTAACTGTGCTGATAGTATTTTGTCCCCATTAGTGTTTCTTACCCATAAATTCAGCCCTCACTGTTGTATAATTGCTATATGAACATTCTATTTGTTAGATTCATATGATATAATTTTTCAATTCCTTTACTCTGAGTCTTTTATTTAAGTTGGTTTCTTAAAAACAACCTGCCAATGGAACTTAAACATATATAGTCTCAAGAGTTTCTCAACAGTTACATTTAATATATTTATATACTTACATGTCTGCTGATGTGTTTAGACTAAATTCTACCGTTTTATTATTTTTTGTTCTACTTACCATACTTTTCCAGTATTTTATTTTTCTACTTTCTTTTATTCTATTGTGTCAATTGTACTTTCATTGTTTTTTACTTTCCTTCTATTAATTTAGTCATTATATGTTCTAATTTTATTCTTTTCATGATATTATTTAATGATTGAATTGTATTATTATTTATTTTTTTAGATTAAATGTTAACTTCAGCTATAATGAACATTTACAGTCTTCTAAGAACATACAGATCTTAGCCCATTTAACCCTATACTCTTTTATTCTCTTTTCCATATTATTATTTGATATTTAGTTATTCATAAATTTTTAACTCCTACAAACATCATCATTCTCATTCTCATTATTGTATTTAGTCAAAACATACTAGGATTTTACTACATATTTACCACTTTATTTCCTCATTATTCTTTTTTTTTTTAAATATATATATATTTTTTAATGNGAACTAAGCCACCCAGGCGCCCCTATTTCCTCATTATTCTTTTTTGAGTTTTCCCTCTATCTTTTTATGTTCAATCCCCCTTTTGGTGAAGTATATCTCTTAGAATTTCCATCAGTAAGTTTCTGTGTAGTAAGCTATTCATCTTATCCACCTGAAATTGTTTTTATTTCACTCTTGAATGTGAGTCTATGAAGTGTGAACTTTTAATTTGAGAGGTATTTTGCCTTGGCTATTTGAAGATATGTTAGTGTAGTCTGGCATTTAATACTAGAAGATGATAAATCTTCTTTTAATGTGTTTATTTATTCCTTAATGGTTAATAGGAGTTTATCTGTAGTAGGCTTTGTATTTCTATTGCTGTATAAGATATTACCACACCCTAGTGACTTAAAACAAGGGACTTAAACATTTGTTATATCAAAGTTCTGTAAGTTAGGAATACAGGTGGATTTGGCTGGGTAGTCACAAGGCTGACTTGAAGGACTGAAGGCTGTGTTCCTAGGTCATTCAGGTTGTAAGCAGAATCTAATTTCTTGCAACTATAGGTCTGAGGTACCTATTTCCTTGCTGGCTGGCTGCTAGCCCCTCCTCCCCCATTCCCATAGTCTGCCTGCATTATTTCTCATGTACCTCCCTTTATTTTCAAAGAAAAAGGATATTCAACTTTTCCTCAGGCTTTGACTCTCTCTTACATCCTTCTCTGCCACCAGCAGAATACACTACTTTTTTTAAAAGTTTATTTGTTTATTTTGAGAGAGAGGGAGACAGAGAGTGCAGGGGATGGGCAGGGAGAAGGAGAGAATCCCAAGCTGTCTCTGCACTGTCACTGCAGAGGCTGATGTGGGACTTGAACCTACAAGCTGTGAGATCATGACCTGAGCCAAAACCACGCGTGAGACGCCACCAAGGGCCCCCAGAATACTCTACTTTTGAAGGACTCATCTGATTGAATCAGACCCACTGAAAATAAACTTTGTATTTTAAGGTCAACTGATTTGGGAAATCTTTTCAGTACTTTGAAGAATGTTTGAATAACCAAGATATGGGGATCTTAGTAAGCCATCTTTAGAATTCTGCCTAACAAAAGCCTCTATGTTTTCTTCTTATCTCTAGACTTGTTATATCATAATATATTCTGTAGAGATTTTTAAAATATTTATTCACTTTTGAGAGATGGAGAGAGACTGAGCATGAGTGGGGGAGGAGCAGAGAGAGAGAGGGGGAGACACAGAATACGAAGCAGGCTCCAGGCTCTGAGCTGTCAGCACAGAGCCTGATGTGGGGCTCAAACCTATGGACCATGAGATCATGACCAGAGACGACCGAGCCACCCAGGCGCCCCTGTAGACGTTTTTTTAAAGCCATAAACCAAATTCAGTGTTTTCTGTCACTGAGAAGACTCACAACTTTCTTCAAACTTGGAAAAGTCTTAGATGTTTTCTCTTCAAATATTGAGTCTCCATCATTCTAAATCTTCTGTGTCTGAACTCCTTCATGTTTCTTAACTGGTCTTTTATTATATTTCTGTTTATCAAGTGTTCTGGGTGATTTCCCTAAACAATTAAAAAGTCAGTGATTCTTTTTTTTTTTTTTTTAGTTCTTTCATTTTTTTTGTTTAATGGATTCTCTTTATTGATCTCTATGGAAATCCTAAACATTCTTTTTTTTTAATTCTTTACTTTTCTCTGTCTGTGGACATTAACTCTCAGTGGCTTTTTTTCTTTGATTGTAAGGCTGCCTTAAGCACCAATGGTTTGCTCATGAGATTTATGTGTATCCTGCTTTGTAGAATCTTCCTTGTGGAGATTATTTCATGTGTTACTCTCCTAAATCATAAATGCTTACAATTGTTACACCTGGGGATCCAGAATTCATAGGAAGCATGGAGCTGTATCTAAACCTAAAACTGGTAAGGCTTGAGGTTCTTGTTTCTATATTTGATATTTTTTCCATCCACATCCCTAAACCATATGAAGTACTTAGAGTTTCTATGTCTCTGGGTGACCCTTTTCCATCTACACTTTTGAAGCAGTTACCCTGTTGCATCTCAAAGACTAATGGTAGCAGCATTTACTATCCCTCTTTTATGGTGTCCAAGTATAGAGAAGGAGTCAGTTCCAGCTTTCTGGGAGGGCCCAGCTCCTTATTGGCTAATGTGTATGATCAATTCACATACTTCTGGAGTCACTCAGCTTTAGTTCCTATTTACTTTTCATGCTTTCAGTTTTCTCTTTTTTTAATACTATCATGGGAAATTTCCTTTTTAAAAAAAAAATTTTGGTTACTGTTTTGTGTTGTTACTTTTTCACTATTTCTCTGTGTGTGCTAGAAGGGTGAAACTACCTTGTCAGCCCAGTCTGCCTGATTATCTAGAAGTCAGTGAGGATTTTAAATCATGACCTGTAATGATTTGTTTTTCAGTGGGTAAAGCATTAGATTGGAACTTGAAGGCCAGAATCAGGCATTTAAAATCAAGCATATATTCTGTCCTGGAAAATAATAAGGAGAAAACTAATCTGTTCTCTTGCTCCTTTCTTAGAAAAATGAATCTGTTTTTCCTGATTGGGGATTTGATACATTCTTTATGGAGATGATATGTGCGTAAATAAGGATATTATTTATCTGCATAATTAATTTAGTAATCTCTTAAAATTATTCATTAGTGCCAATTAGTGGTATAAAAGAGTTAATGCAGGTTACAAAATAGTCTGACATTCATTTATTATGTAGGCATTTTTTTAAGTATTAACTGGAAGCATTATTTTCACTCTCATTTAGATCCAGATCAGAAAGCAGCAGCCAAACAGATACAATCAGGTAAGAAAATTAGGAGGTGTTTTTTAAAATAAGAATGTGTTAAAAATGAGATTAACAAATTGATAATCAACAATAAATTGCCAAGTATCAATTGAGCAGTAACAATTGGTAAAGTGCTATACCAAAAAATAACCTGTTAGTATTTGGCAACCTAGTCCACTAATGACTATTTGTCTAGAAAAATCAATGTCTTCTTTCTTTGATTTTGTTAATATATGTTGGTGATTTAATTTTGGGAAACAAAGGAATGAATGATTGGTAAAATGTTAATGGAGCTAACTCATAAATGGGGAAGTCTACCTCTGTATTTGGAGATTTTTACAACTAGAATTTAAATGTATATGCTCATGAACAATTGAGTGAATTCTTATCCTGGTCACTTAAGAAAACTTTGCTGAAGAGAAACATTGTAATGAATTTTTTTAAGGTTATTTATTTATTTTGAGAGAGATAGAGATAGCATGAGAAGGGGAGAAGTAGAGATAGAGGGGGAGAGAGAGAATCCCAAGCAGGCTACCCACCAGCAGCACAGAGCCCAACACTGGGGCTCAAACTCACAAAGCTGTGAGATCATGACCTGAGCCAAAACCAAGTCGGAGGCTTACCCGATTGAGCCATCCAGGTGCCCCAAGAAACAATAATTCTATGGGGGTGTCTGGGTGGCTCAGTCAGTTGAGTGTCTGACTCTTGATTTCAGCTTAGGTCATGATCCCACAGTTTGGGGATTGATCCCTGCATTGGGATCTACACTGAAAGTGCGGAGACTGCTTGGGATTCTCTCTCTCCCTCTATCTCTGCCCCTCCCCTATTTGCATTCTATCTCTTTCTCTCTCAAAATAAATAAATACACATTTAAAAAAGACACAATAATTCTACATCTTCTGTAGCCTTTCAGTATCACAAAATAGTTTTAATTAGATTTCCATCCATTTCCTGAAGGATAGATATTTCTGTATAATAAAACAATAAGTCTTTAGTTTTCCACATCTGCCATTTTTGAGTTTGGGGTCTTTCTGCAGATACAAAATGTTTAGGAGTTTTTACACCCCTCTCTGACTTACAATCTTTATTTACTTGTAAGGAAGTGCTAGTGTTATTCCTTATGTGTTCTTCCAAAGTCCACTGCTCTTCCACAACACTTCTAAATCTATAGAGTAAACCTGGTAGGCTGTACCACATTTGTCTTATTCCTGAAGAGAGCTTTCTCTTCAATAAGAATGCCTGCCTTTCTTTATCTCTCTTTTCTTATTATAATCTTCTCTTTATAGTGGTACTTTGAAGTCATGAGTTACCATCACCAAACTAAAAAAATTGATTTTCATTTAATAATGATAATACTAATATGTTCCCTCTGTGTCAGGGAGTTAATTTATGGTACTCAAACACAGCAAGTCTCAGGTACTTTTCCTCAACTTGGACATATGTCTTATTATACTGTTATCTCAGAAAATAAAATCTATGATTATCTTTCTCAGCATTGGATAGCCAGCGTGTAGTAGAGTTCTTGGCTTATGCTGAGTGATCAATAAATATTTGTTGAATGAATGAATAAATAATGATTTATTTTAATTTCTCCCTGCTCCCCCCTCATGGGTAAACAAAATACCTTACAAATACAAAGATACATAGACACATACACATACACATCCATATATCTATGGATGTTATAACTGCTCTCATTTCTTCTTCTCTCACGTTATGTCCTAAAAACTTGTCATCATAATTCATCTCTTCTACGGTCATTATTCACCTACACTGGGTGAGGGATGACAATATTAATTATAGGAAAATTTACATTTCAGTTGTAGTAGTATAATTTAGGATGTTAATCCACTGCTCTAGCCTTTGGGCTTGGTGTGTACTAGAGAAATATTTTTGGGATAATTATTTACTTAAGTTTTAATAATACCACTTGATACCATTGCTTTGCTTTACTAACATAAAATCTACACTACAATTTTCAGATCATTTATTTTTGGAATAATCCTTATCTGGTGGAAAGTTAGTGGGAAAGGTTGTTGAAGTCAAGGAATGCAAAGAGGCGTGAATCCCAGTATAGTTATATTAATGCAACTTTAAGCATTAGTAATTTTTAAATATCTCAATTCAATTAATGCTTCCACTTTTTTCCTAAACAGTAGAAGGATCTTAGATCATTTAATAGCAAACTCCAATTATGAATCTCTCACATATTGTCATTTGACTTCAAGGTTCTTTACTTCCCTTCCATTAGTCATTGTTGTTGTGATTATTATATTTACTGGGATTTAACAACATATTTACCAATTACTTTGTTCACTATTCATTCTTGAACCCATTTTCCCATTTTGATTTCAATTTCCCTTTTCCTGAAATACAACCTCTTAGTTTCAATTAGTGTTTATGGTTATAAGCGTTTTGTGTTAAATTCCTCAACATGTCTTTTTTTCACACCCACCTTTGAAACAGATTTTAGATGATTATACTCTTCCA
Organism: Crocuta crocuta; assembly: GCF_008692635.1. Lineage (NCBI taxonomy): Eukaryota > Metazoa > Chordata > Mammalia > Carnivora > Hyaenidae > Crocuta > Crocuta crocuta. The sequence continues at coordinate 165,166 of NW_027530855.1, read as the reverse complement.
GCAGAGAGTCACTTTCCACAACTCTTTTAAAGTGTTCTGTTGTAATGTGACATTTACTGTCATTGATGGGACCTCAGTTGTTAGTCTAATTAATTTCTTTATTACTTTTTGATTAATGTGTGTTTGCTGTAAATGGCTTCTAAGATTTCCTCTCTGTCTTGAGTTTTGTTATTTGATTACGATATGTTCTGATATAATTTGTTTTTATTGATACTCATCTGGAATATAGTCTTTGGATATAAGCACTCAGGTCATTAATTCTATTTAAAAAATTCAGTCATTATCTCTTCAGTTATTGACCCTTCCCCATTCTTTTTCTTTCCTCTAAAATGACTAATCTTAAAATGACTATATTAGAGAGAGCCTTTTCACTTTAGCTTCCATGTTTCTTAACTTGACTGTTAATGCACTGTACTTTTTCACCTCTCTATCTGGCATTAATTTCTTCATATGAGCTTCCAAATTACTCATTCTCTAATGTTCATCCTTTATGTGTTTTATTCCCATCTTGATCTCTGTGGAGATCCTAAATATTTCTGTTTAAGTTTTTTATATTTTCCATTAATCTTAATGTGTGAGTTTTTTGTTATGTTCTGCTATGGCTGTGGGGATTTAACACACAGTAGTAATTTGTAATTTAGACTTGTAAACAATGTCATCCTTAGGAGCAATGATTGGTCTTATGGGAATTCTGCATGCTCTAAGTTGTAGACATGCTTTAGAAGAGGGTTTCAGATTTACCTATCTTGGAGCATGAATGTTTCAGTATTTTCTATACTTACTGGTTCAAATTTGTAGGTAGTAGAATTAAGGAACTGAGATCATGTCCCTCTACATAGCACAGGCCTGAGGTTTTACTTCTCTACATGGTCCTTTTCCATCTACATGGCTAAGCCAACTTACCTGTTGCATTCCCAATGGCCATAACATTTTTATTTGCCCATTTAGGACCACTAGTCTCAAGGTTTATTCTAGCTTTCTAACATCTGTTATAAACAATGCCTTCTACTCCTTCCAAGCTACAGTTAGTAAAACCATGTTTCTTAGGGTGTAAATAATTCATATTCCCTTGTAGTCATTCAGCTTTTGCTCCTGTTTTCCTTTTGAACTTTCGGTTTCTCCTTCTTTTTATTTTATTTTATTTATTTATTTTTTTTTTTACTGACAGAAGGGAAAGCCTTTTTGGCTGTCAATCTCCAATAGGTATTACATTTTTGTGCTGTCTTCTTCAGCTTTTCTTTGGAATAGAAAGGGAAAATTTTTCTTGTGGAATAGAAAAGGGAAGTCTTTCCTGTCATTTCATTCTGCTAGATTGCCCAGAAGTAAATAAATGTGAGTTTTAATTTGCAAAATGTGGCAATTTACATATCAATGAATAAAAAAAATCTAACTTGAAGCCTGAGAGCCAAATTTAGGCATTCGTAGTCAAACTTACATATTGTGCTTAGAAGTGGTGAAGAAAAATAATTCATTTTTGCCATCTTGATACTTTTTCCTACTGGAGGTTTTAAATTTTGCATTGTATGTTTTACTTGGTATTGGGTAAATAAGAGTATTACTTATTTTATATGTCCCAAGTGTTAAAAGAGTTAGTTTTGGTATAAAATGGCTTGATAGTCATTCTTAATATAGGCAAGTTTCTTAATATTAACCTTTAGAAATTATTTTTATTTTTTATTTTTATTTAGATCCAAGTCAGAAAGTAGTGCTCAAACATATACCAGCAGGTAAGTAACTTAGGAAGTTTCTCTGATAAATAAGTATATTCTGAAAATAAGAATGAACGGAGGCACCTGGGTGACTCAGTTGTTTAAGTGTCCACTCTTGATTTCAGCTCAAGTCGGGAGATTGAACCTGTGCAGGGCCTGGTTGGGATTCTCTCTCAACTCCTCCCCCTGTTCTCTCTGTCTTTCTCTTTCTCTCTTTCAAAATAAATAAACTTTAAAAAAGAAAATAATGAACAAATAATTGCTTAGTATTTTTTTAGTGGCCACTGTTGATAAAGTACTGTCATAAAAACAATTATTAGTATTTGCCATTCTAGTTTATTAACTCAGTCTTTTTTTTCAGTTGACTAAATTTTTATTGATTCCATACTCTTTTGATACATAGGAAAAAAACTAGTTAAATCTAATGGGACAAGATATCTATAATAATTTTGTGGAACTAACTGATAAGCAGAGCATTTTTACATTCTTTATGATGAGGTACACAAAGGAAAAACTACTTTTTTTGTCCAGATTACATTTATATTCACAAACTCAATATAAACAATGGGGTAAATTCCACTTAGAAGGAGTTTATCATAGAGATGGTATCATAAACACACTAAAACTCGTTTCTTACAGCCCCTCAACAGCCCACAGTTGTGTTAACAAAGGTTCTCTGAATTATTCTTAAGTTCTTAGTTTCCCATGCTCCACAGTTGTGGCCTTGTGATCTTTCTAAAGTCATCAAATATTTATTGTTCTGCTCACATTTCTTTCTCCTTTATTAGAGTTTTAGTTTTCTTGTATTGTCTGACATTTTTCCTTAAAGTGTCTTCTTTTACTTACTTTCAATCCACTAGTATTCCAGAATATCCTTTATAGCCATAGGTTAAAATTTCAGGCTGTACCACAACATTTATAGTTTCTATCCTTTCTGATGAATTCACTTCCTCCATTAGGGAAACTATGGAATTTCTATATCTTTTATTCTCTCTGTTATTTTTGGATATCTCCTAACATAATTACCCTTTTATAGATGTTAATTACATTCTCCCAAGTAAGTATGAAAAAAGGCTAATTTTCTTTATTGTCTCCATTCCCTATCAAGAGAATGCTCAAACACTGTAATTCTTCCAAACTCCTGCTTACCTAGAAGCATTACTTTGCTTCTATATATACTCCAAAATCACTTGAGGGTAATGGCCATGTGTATTTTGCTAACCAATTTAGAGTTACTACCTAGCAGAGTACATGCTTAATGAATACGTTGTTAATGAGTGGCAGATTATTCTTGAACTTCACATACACACATAATTAATATTATTACTACTCCAATTGTCCCTTCTCTCATTGTTGAATATGAGATTCACATAATCATCCTCTTCTAGAAGTGGTATTCAACTGAAATGAGGGATAGTCAAGGGCATGGTTAACACTACCAAAACAAGAATTATTTTAAATGCTGGAAATCTAATGGGTTGTACATGTCGGTAGACTCACAAGTCTAGATCCCTTTATTGGTTTGGGGGAGAACTGACTACAGTTAACCTTTGAACAACATGGATTTGAACCATGCAGATCCACTTATACATGGGCTTTTGATAAACATATAAATATAGTACCATAAATGTATTTTATTTATGATTTTTAATAACCTCTCTCTTCTCCAGCTTACTTTATTATAAAATACAGTATATAATATATATAAGGTAGAAAATGTCTTAATCGACTCTTTGTTATGTGAAAGGCTTCTAGTCAACAGTAGACTATGAAGTAATTAAATTTGGGGGGAGTCAAAAGTGTTATGTGTGGTCATCGACTCTGGGGGTTGGCAGCCTTAACCCCTTTGTTGTTCAAGGATCAACTGTATATTAAAAAGGGGTGTTTCACAGTCAGAATACTTGGAAAAATCTGCTTTAAGTTCTGAAGATACAGAATCGCAGAGGTAGGGAAAGGATGGGAAGGGTAAAATTATATCACTTATCACTGAATTATCTCCCTAGTCTTAGCATCTGTATTATTTTCTCTGTCAATAAACCTCATTTAATTTGTCTTCAATTTATTTTTTCTCCAATTCTTTTGATTAAAGGATCAGAAATAAATCTATGAATATAAAAATTAGAAAAACATCCCAAGAATTTGATTTTGACTCTTGGTAATAAGCAGTATAAATGTAGACATTTGGCAGATATTTCTTTTTTACCATCTTTTGAAGGGAAAGAGGAAGAAACTTCCATTAAAAATATAAACAACTTTATTGTATTGTATTGTATCAAATTAAAAGTATTATTTCCTTATTTATTTAGATCCAAATCACAGGAAAGCACCCAAACACATAACAGCAGGTAAATACATTAGGAGCTGTCTCTTAAATATGTTTGGAATTAAAATGAAATTCATAATCTGTAGTATTTATTGGGTAGTTGAATTAGTAAAGTACTACATCAGAAAAAATGTATTAATCTTCTCTACTCTTATTATTAGTCTTTTTTCTTCAGTTCAATAAAGTTCTCTTAAGTCTGTTGGAAATGATCTCTTGTGGTAGAATGGAATTAAAGGGTTGAATCTAATAAGATATCTGATATGTAAATTGTCCTATAAAGTAAATTCATAATCAGGGCCACTTTATCTGTTAGGCATTGTAGGCACAATATTTAAGTCCTATGAGTTTCCAACTGCCAAAAACAAAACAATTACAACATGAAAAACCAAACAGATTGGCTCAAAATATGGAAAAAGTAAAATTAATATATATTTCAATTTCCAAAATAATGCAGCTTGACTCATATCCATGAACATTTTATTGTATGAAGGAAAATGTAAGATTTTCTCATTTGCAAATACTTCTGATTAAAAATGAGGCTTCTCCAGAAATCTCATAAAATTGTTGCATAAATTTTACTCACAGCCAAATAATTTACAAGCAAAATTGCAAAACCTTTTTTTTAAGTAGGTTCCATGCTCAACCTGGAGCCCAATGTGGAACTTGAACTCATGATCCTGAGATCAAGACCTGAGCTGATATCAAGAGTCAGATGCTTACCCAGCTGAGCCACCCAGGAGCCCCTAGAATACTTTTTTTTTTTGGACATGTGAATTTTTTGCTTGGCAGTATCCCCAGTTCATATATTTTACAGTGGAAGGGAATTTATTGCTCTCAGTACCTTAAGCATGTGTGTCTTTTTTCTCTTCCACAGTAACTAGTAATTCCTTCCGAAAGCAATGGATATCACAGAGTATCTCACTGAGAAATGAAAATTCCACCAATGCTCCCTTGGTCACAGTTGAAGGAAACAATAAATCGAGTGTGGAACTATTTGCATGTGCATCTGTTTTTCTTTCTTCTTTCACCCCTGAGGCTTCAGTTTTGTCATTTTAGGGCTGTTAACTGAAGATACTCATCTCCACTCATGCAATCTCCATCCTAACCAGGTTCCCTGAGCTCTTTTTCCCAGCTCTCCTACCACCCATTCCTGCTTACTTGCCTGGGGCCCCAGATGCTGGGAATCTGTGTCACCCGCTTTCACTCTGGAAGAGCTCTGGGTGGTAGTCCATGTTCCTCCCCCTGGTCCTTCTCACCGGACTTGGCGGAGGTGAGAAGGCTGGCTGTATACAGATCTCAGTAAATCCACATATTTGCCCACCTCACCCTCCCCAAATCCCCAATCTAGGCTTCTGAGGGAAGCTGTGCTTGAGGACTATACTACTGTCCAGGACTCTTGCTCTGTCCCCCACGTTTCCCTTGTCCCTTTGCTAAGTGACCCACAGGGTGAATCCCAGAAGACAGAAAGACCCAGAGAACTTGGGCTTGAGTCTCAGGGACAAAGGGTAACCCCTATCAGAGTTTAGTGGTAAGGCTGATAAATTGAGTTAGGTAAAGTTTCTCTCATTTTCATTTTTTGAAAGTTTTATGAAATTGTTTACTTTTCCAATGAAATATTTGTCAGAATTCACCGGTGAAACTGGAGTTTGCTTTGTGAGTGATACTTTAATTACGGATTCAATTTCTTTAACAGAGTACTATTCAGATTTTTAATTTATTCTTGCAATAGTTTTTTTTCAAATATTGTAAACTTAAAGGAGTTTATCCATTTCATTTATTGGTCAATCTTTTCACAAAAAGCTGTTCTTAATAACCTTTTTTAGTGTTATTAACCTTTTATGGGATCTTTCTGATCAGGGTTGATAAGTGTTTTCACATTAACTAAAATTTATTAATTTCTTCAGACCACCTCTTGTCTTTTTTTCTTTTTATTTATTGCATCTCTGTTTTTTGTTTCATTGATTTCTGGCTTTTTAAAATTTGCTCTTTCCTAGCTCTTGGAAGTGAAAGTTTCGATCATTTATTTTAAACATTTTTCAAATACTTTAAAGGTATAATTTGCTTTATATACTTCTTTAGCTTAATTTCATGAATTGTGATACGTTGTATTTTTGTTCTTCTTCAGTTCACAATATTTTCTAATTTTTACTTTGATCTCTGAATTCTAGGTTACTTAGAAGTGTATTGTTTAACTTCTAAATATTTTGATATTTTCAGTTTAGTCTTTTCTTATTGATTTATAATTAATTCAGTCATGGGCAGAGAACATACAAACACAACTTCAATCCTTTGAAATTGTTGTTTTCCTTATGGTCCATACTATGATCTACTTTGGTGAATGCTCCATGTGCACTAAAAAAATGGACAATTTGCAATTGTTGAAAAATGTCAATGAAGTCAAGTTTGTTACCAGTATTTTTGAAATCTTTAAAATTTGTTTCTCTTTTCTATTATTTCCTGAGAGAAATGTGTTAAAATTGCCTATTATTGTTGTTGATATGTTGTTTTAGGTATATTAGTGTTTCACATATTTTCAAGTTATATTTTAGTGCATATATCTTTAGGATTGGTATGTTTTTCTGTTGAACTGACCCTTTATCATCGTATAATTCTTTTTATCTATACTAATAGTCTTAGTTTTTATTTTACATTTTTTTCTGATATTAATATAGCCATACCAACTTTTTAAAAAGTTCTTTGCATAGGGATATATTTTTCATCCTTTAACTTTCAATGTATCTTTCCTTATATTTAAGATGTATCTGGTGTGAACAGAATATAGTTGAATCTTGTATTTTTTTAATTCAGTACTATAATTTTTTCAAATTGCAATGTTTAAAAGTATTTACATTTAATATAATTTCCGATACTGTTTGTTTTAAGCATACCATTTTGTTATGTGCTTTCTATTTGTCCCACATTTCTTTGTTCTTCCCTACGCCTGTTTTTCTTTTAGGGCAATTGAGGATTAATCTCTTTTTCTTCCCTATTCTCTTCTAGCTGTGCTTTTTTTTTTTTTTTTTAACTTTATTATTTATTTTAAGAGAGAGAGAGGGAGAGAGAGAATTATAATCAGGCTCCACTCTGTCAGCATGGAGCCTGATGCAGGTCTTGAACTCATGAACTATGAGATCATGACCTGAGCCAAAGTCAGAAGCTTAATCGACTGAGCCACCCAGGTGCCCCTCTAGCTATATTTTTTAAATATTAATATTTTTGCTAGCCACTCCAGAGATTATAATATTTATCTTTAATTTATCACAGTCTACCTTGAAATAATATTATCCTACCTAACAACAAAATACTTTAACAACAGTATAATTTTTGTTACCTCCTCCTACCCTTGGTGCCACTACATTAATTCTATACACTTAATAAATTCCACTTATATATTGCTGTTATTTTCACCTGAAAGAGTCAACAGTGTTCTCAAAAAATTAGTCTTTTTCACTTACCTACATGTTTAATCTTTCAGGTACTCTTAATTTCCTCTTACAGATCTGTGCTTCCATATGGAATCATTTCCCTCAGCGTGAATAACTTTCTTTAGTATTCCTTACAGTGTGCTACTGATGGTGATGATTCTTTCACCTGTTTTTCCCATTTGAAACAGTTTTTGTTTTCATTTTCATAAGATATGTCTAATTATTGCACATAGAATTCTAAATTGCCATTATTTTCCTTTCAGCACTTTTATTTTGTGTTTATTTGCTTTGTGTTTTTTTAAATTTTTATTTAATTTCTAGTTAGTTAACATGTAGTGTAATATTGGTTTCAAGAGTAGAATTTAGTGATTCATCACTTACATATAACAACACCCAGTGCTCATCACAAGTGCCCTTCTTTTTGTTTATTTGGTTTGGTTTATTTTTATTTTATTACTGTTTTTAAATTTACATCCAAGTGAGTTGGTATACAGTGCAATAAGGATTTCAGGAATAGAATCCAGTGATTCATCACCTAGGTATAACACCCAGTGCTCATCCAAGTTTCCTCCCTATTGTCCCTCACCCATTTGGCCCACCCCCCATCCAGCACCCCACCAACAACACTGTTTGTTTTTTGTATTTAACAGTCTCTTAGGCTTTGTCTCCCTCTCTGTTTTTATATTATTTTTGCTTCCTTTCTTTATGTTCATTTATTTTGTATCTTAAATTTCATATGAGTGAAGTCATATGATATTTGTCTTTCTCTGACTAATTTTGCTTAACATAATGCACTCTAGTTCCATCCACATTTTGCAAATGGCAAAATTTCATCCTTTTTGATCACTGAGTAATATTCCACTATATCTATCTCTCTCTCTATCTCTCTATCTATCTATCTACACCATATGTTTATCCATTCATCAGTTGATGTATAATTGGGCTTTTTACATACTATGGCTATTGCTGATAATGCTGCTATAAATATTGGGAGTGCAATTCTGGGTCATAGCATAGCTATATTTTGAAGTTTTTGAGGAACCTCCTTACCATTTTTGAGTGGGTGCACCAGCATTTTGCATTCCCACCAGCAGTGCAAAAGGGGTCTTTCTATGCATCCTCACCAACATCTGTCATGTCCTGAGTTGTTAATTTTAATCATTCTAACAGGTATGAGGTGGTATCTCATTGTGGTTTTGATTTGTATTTCCCTGATGATGAGTGATGTTTAGTATTTTTTCATGTCTTGGTTGGCCATCTGGATGTCTTCTTTGAAGAGGTGTCTATTCATGTCTTTTGCCCATTTCTTCACTGGATTTGTGTGTGTGTGTGTGTGTGTGTGTGTGTGTGTACTGAGTTTGATAAATTCTTTCTTTGGATACTAACCTTTTATCTGATATATCATTTGCAAATATTTTCTCCCATTCTGTTGCTTTCTTTTTAGCTTTGCTAATTTTTTCCTTCACTTTTCAAAAGTTTTTATCCTGTTGAGATCCCAATGGTTCATCTTTGCTTTTGTTTCCCTTGTCTCTGGAGACATGTCAAGTAAGAAGTTGCTGTGACAGATGTCAAAGAGGTTGTTGCCTGCTTTCTCCTCTAGGATTTTGATGGTTTCCTCTCTTACATTAGGTCTTTTATTTATTTATTATTTTTTTAATAGTTTATTGTCAAGTTGGTTTCCACATAACACCCAGTGCTCATCCCCACAAGTGCCCTCCTCCATGCCCATCAGGCCTCTTCTCTCTCCCCCACACCTATTAGTCCTCAGTTTGTTCTCAGCATTCAAGAGTCTCTCATGGTTTGCCTCCCTCGCTCTCCTTCCTTATTTCCCCCCTTCTTCTCCGCCATGGTCCTCTGTTAAGTTCCTCCTAATCCTCCTATATGTGCAAACATATGGTATCTGTCTTTCTCTGCCTGACTTATTTCACTCAGCATAACACCCTCAAGGTCCATCCATGTTGCTACACATGGCCAGATTTCATTCTTTCTCATTGCCATGTAGTATTCCATCGTATAGATAAACCACATCTTCTTGATCCATTCGTCCGTTGATGGACACTTAGGCTCTTTCCATGTTTTGGCTATTGTTGAGAGTGCTGCTATGAACATTGGGGTCCATGTGCCCCTATACATCAGCACTTCCGTATCTTACATTAGGTCTTTCATCCATTTGGAGTTTGTTTTTGTGTATGGTGTAAGAAGTGGTCCAGGTTCATTCTTCTGCATGTCGATGTCCAATTTTCCCATTACCATTTGCTGAAGAGACGGTCTTTTTTCCATTGGATATTCTTTCCTGCTTTGTAGAAAATGAATTGACCATATAGTTGTAGATGCATTTCTGGGTTTTCTATTCTCTTCCTTCGATCTTTGTGTCATACTGTCCTCATGACTACACCTTTGTAATACATCTTGAAGGTCAGAATTGTGATGCCTCCAGCTTTGCTTTTCTTCTTGAGGATTACTTTAGCTATTCAGTGTCATTTCTGCTTCCATACAAATATTAGGATTCTTTGTCCTAGTTCTGTGAAGAATGTTGGTGGTATTTTGATGGGGATTGAATTGGATATGTAGATTACTTTGGGTAGTATAGACATTTTAACTATATTCTTCCAATCCATGAGCATGGACTATTTTTCCATTTCTTTGTGTTTTCCTCAATTTCTTTCATAGAGTTTTTCTATAGTTTTCAGACTATAGATCTTTTACCTCTTTGGGTAGGTTTATTCCTATGTATCTTATTGATTTTGTTGCAGTTGTAAATGGGACTGATTCCTTAATTTCTCTTTCTTTTACTTCATTATTGGTGTATAAAATGTAACAGACTTCTGTACGTTGATTTTATATCCTGAAACTTTGCCAAATTTATGTATCAGTTCTAGCAATTTTTAGTGGAGTCTTTTGGGTTTTCTACATAGAGTATTATATCATCTGTGGCTTCCTTGCCAATTTGGATGCCTTTTATTTCTTTTTATTGTCTGATTGCTGACAATAGGACTTCCAGTACTCTATTACGTATCTGTTTTTCCTCATTGAGGATGTTATTAGTTGTGGGTCTTTTCTATATGGTCTTTATAATGTTGAGGTATATTCCCTCAGTCCCTACTTTATTTCAGTTTATTTATCAAGAATGGATGCTATATTTTGTTATATTTGCTGTATTCATTTTATCAAGAATGAATGCTATCCACATCCAGCTCCCTCCACCCCAGAAGTGCACACCACATTCCACTCTGGGGAAAGTTGTACACTTCCAAAATCTCAGGGTTTGAGCTCAAACACTGTTTGCAAAAAACAAACAAGCAAGCAAGCAAGCAAACAAGCAACAACAACAAAGAAAACCCTGTGGCATTCAGTACTTCTCGATTCCCAGTCTGTGGTCTAGAGAGGGTTTCTTCTTGTGTGAACTCAGTGCCACACTTTCTCCACCCATCTCTCTTTCTCTGACTTTTGTCTTTCCACAGGAAGGGTTCTCTCCCCTCTGTGGTGCCATGATTTTTCTCCCCCCAGTTCACTTCTGCACAACTTCTACCTGCCACACTGTCTCCCTCCAACAGTGGATATTCTTCTTCTACTCCACATATCAGTTTCCTGGATGTTCCAAGTGATCTGACCTCAATATAGCTGTGTTTGAGGGACACAGAAAACCCTGGGACCCCTACTTCTCCACCATCTTAACTCCTCCACCTTGTTAGAAACTTTGAATTAACCACTACTGTTTCTCTGGAGAAAAATAATATGTGAAAAAAGTGGCACTCCTCTCCCACAACAAGCACTGCAGTAGCAGAGCCAGTGAGTGAAATCCTATCTTCAACATCCACTGTCAGCCTGTGTGTGGAACTCTGACTTCCGCCCTCACCACCTTGCAGTAACAAGGTGATGGTCCTCTTTACTTAAGTTAATGAGTGGGATCCTGATTCAAATGACAGTTTTTTCCTCAGAAATAATGGAGGACAAAGGAAGTAACAGAACATTTACTTTCAAGTGCTAAAATAACTCTCAATACAGAATTCTATATCCAGAAAAAAAATACCTTTCAGAAATGAAAGTGAAAGACATTTTGAGATAAAGAAAAAGAATTTGTAACTAGCAGACATATTCTAAAAGAATAGCTAAAGGAAATTCATAAGAAAGAAAATTATATTAAAAGCAAACTTGAAATACCAGAATGAAAGAACAACAATGGAAAGGCTAAATACATGGGCAAACACAATAGATCATTTTTTTACTGTTGAATTTTGAAAAGTCTGATGATTAAAAGCTTAAACTATAACACCGCTAGGTAAAGTTCTCAATATATGCAGAGAATATTTAAGACAATTATAGTGGGGATCACTTTGTGTAGATATAAAGGGGCCTAAATGATAAGTTTTCAACATTCCACTTAGAGTGATAAAATGTTAATACTAGCAGACTGCAATAAGCTATGTATATATATTATAATATATAATATATGTTCTAGAGAACATATAGAACAACTAGAAGGAAACTTTTAGTTTTTACATGGTTATACAGATTTTTTTTTAGTTTATACTGTTTTTATATGGCTTCAAAATAGTATAAATTAAAATGTAGTGCTGAAAAATATTCAAATAACTTACAAAAAGTCAGAAATGGGACACAGAGCAGCAACAAATAGAAATCAAATAACTTAAGGGTAGGGTTAAATTCTTATATGTCAATAATTACATTATATATAAATGGTAAAAACATCAGTTGAACAACAGGGATTGTAGAAATAGATTTTTTAAATGATACAATTATATACTTTCTAAAAAAAACTCCCTTTAAATATAATAACATATGTAGGTTAAAGGTAAAATGATAAAAACAAATATATGATGCAGACACTAACAGGAGAATGCTTTAATGGCTACATTAACATAAAAGTAGACTTCATAGCAAAGGAAAGTACCAGAGTGACATTACATAATAATAAAAGGGTCAATCCACTAAGAAGACATAACAGTATTATATGTATATGAAGAAAACAAAGGAGCTGCAAAATACATGAAGCAAAATTGACAGAACTGAAAGGAGAACTCCATTATGATTTTATTATTAGTTAAGGAATTCTCCATTTCTCTCAGTACTTTATAGGACCTTAGACAATAAAGGTATAAAGAAATGAACTATCCCACTAACAAATGAAAGGTAATGGACATTTATGGAACACATCATCCAACAACAGCAGAATACAAATTCTTTACAAGCACACGTGGCCCATTCAGTAAGCTAGACCATATCTTCAATCATTGAATGGATCCCAAAAATCTATAACTCCTCATACTTTTGTCTCTTGGTTGATTCCTATTATTGAATCTGTGTGAAACCTACTGACTTGATTCTAACAAATAGAATACCACAGAAGAGATGGGGTGTCCCTTCCAAGATTAGATAATAAAAAACTAATGTTCCTGTCATGTTTTATTCTCTCTTTCTCCGACTTTTCTCCCTTGCTTGCACTAATGAAGCAAGGTGCCAGTTTTGAGAAACACCTTGAATAGGCACACATAGGAAGGAACTGAGAATGACCTTTTTCCAGGAACCAGGAAAAGATGAAGGGCTCTTGCTCAATAGTACATGAACTGAATTTTGCCAACAAGTACAGGAGGAAGTGGATCCTTCTCCAGTTAACCCTTAAGATGACTGTATCCCCAGGTAACATCTTGTTTCCTACCTGCAAGAGACTCTAAATTAGAAGATCTAATAAGTGCTGCCAGGATTCCTGATCTATAGAAATTAGTATTATAAATGTTGATGTTTAAGAAAAGCAGAAAGGGAGGGAAAAAGGAACAGTGGAACTACAAAATAGCCAGAAAACAATAACAAGATGGCATTAGTAAATCATTACATATCAATAATTACTCTGAATGTAAATGGATTGAATTCTCCAATCAAAAAGACACAATGACTGAATGGATTAAAACAACAACGACATGACCTAAGTATATACTGCCTATAAGAGACCCACTTCAGTTTTAAAGTCATACATAAGCTCAAAGCCGAAGAGATAAAAAAAAGATATCCCATACAAGTGGAAACCAAAAGACAGCAGAGATGGCTGTACTTATATCAGACATAATAAGCTTTAAGCCAACAATGGCAACAAGAGACAAATAATGGTAAAGGGTTCAGCTCACCAAGAAGATATGTTATATGTTAAGCATATACTAATAGATCTAAAGAGAGAATTATATGTTAAGCAAATTATATGTTAAGCAGTTACTTAATTATGCAAATACTAACAGATCTGAAGAGAGAAGTAGACAGCAAAACAGTAATAACAGGGGACTTTAATATCCCACTTTGAGCAATGGATTGTTCACTCAGATAGAAAATCAACAAGAAAACATTGGATTTCAACTATACTTTATACCAAATGGACCTAACAGACATATATAGAACATTTCATTCAATAGCAGAAGAATACATATTCTTCTCAAGTGCTCACATAACATTTTCCAGGGTAGAGCATATGAAAGACCACAAAACAAGTCATACCAAATTTAAGAAAATTGAAGTAATTCAAGTAAATTTTCTGACCACAATGGTATGAAAGTAGAAATCAACATCAAAGGAAAGCTGAAAACTTACATATAAGTGGAAATTAACATGCTTCTAAATAAACAATGGATTGAAAGAATTCAAAATCAAAAGGAATCAAAAGGAAAAGTTTTAAAATCTCAAATGAAAATGGAAATAACATACTTATGGGCTGCTACAAAAGAGTTCTAAAAGGGAAGTTTATAGCTATTTATAAAAGAAAAATCTCAAATAATGTCACTTTAAAGCTCAAGGAACTAGGGAAAAAAGAATAAACTAGTCCCCAACTTAGCAGAAGAAAGGACAGGAAGAACAGAACAGAAACAAATGGAATGAAGACTAAATAAATAATAGAAAAGATCAACAAAATTGAGAGGTGGTTTGTTAAAAGATTTTAGAAATTGATGACTCTTTAACTAGATTAAGAAAGAAAAGGACTCAAAAGTTATAAATTAAAGGAGACATTATAATTGATACAAGAGAAATATGTAAGCTCATAAGTTACTACTCTGAATAACTATATGCAAATAAATTGGATAGCCTTGAAAAAGTGGAGACACTTCTAGAAACATACAGCTTACAAAGAATGAATCCTGAAGAAAGAAAAAATATGAACAGATCAATAAAAAGTAAGGTGATTGAATCAGTATTCAAAAACTTCCCAACAAAGAAAAGACCAGGACCAGATGGCTTTATTAGTAAATTCTATTAAAGAAGAATTAATGACATCCTTCTCAAATTTTTCTAAGAATTGAAGATGAGGGAACACTCACACTCATTCTATGAGGCCAGTATTGCCCTGATATCAAAGCCAGATGAGAACACTATGAAGAAAGAAAACTACCAGCCAATATCCCGTATGAACACAGTTGCAAAAATTATCAACAAGATATTAACAAACTGAATTCAACAGTACATTAAAAAGACCTACACTCTGATCACATGGGATTTATCTGTGAAATTTAAAAGTTATTCAACACACACATCAATAAATGTAATACACCACATTAGTAGAATGAGAGGTAAAAACCATATGATCATCTCAATAGATGCAGGTAGAGCATTTAACAAAATCTAAATTGCTTGATGATAAAAATACTCAATATATGGATACATAGAAGGAACATATCTCATTATAATGAGCCATATATGACAAACTCACACCAAATATCATACCAAACAGTGAAAGGTTGATAGCTTTTCCTCTGAGATAAGAAGCAACACAAGGGTGCTGACTCTTACCACTCCTACTCAATATAGTACTGGAAGTCCTAGCTAGAACAATTGGGTAAGATAAGGAAACAAAAACCATGCAAATCAGAAAGGAAGAAGTAAAACTGACTTTATTTGCAGATGATATAATTTTATACAAGAAAATCCTAAAGTCTCAAACAAAAACTCTTAGAACTCAACAAATTCAATATTTGCAGAACATAAAATCAACATGCAGAAATCATTTACGTTTTTACATACTAACAATCTGAAAAAGAAAGTTATCTCATTCAAAATACATCAAAATAATAAAATACTTAGGAATAAATGTAACTAAGGAAGTGAAAGATCTGATCTTTCACTATAAGTCTTGATAAAAAAAAAAGTTGAAGATGATACAAATAAATGGAAAGATAATCCATGTCCATGGATGGGAAGAATTACTCTTGTTAAAATTGTCCACAGTACTCAAAACCATCTGTAGATTGCAATCTACAATGCAATCCTTATCAACATTCCAAGGTACTTTTCATAGAAATAGAAAAGAACAATCCTATGATTTTATGGAACCACAAAAGACCTCAAATAGCCATAGTAACCCTGAGAAAGAACAAAGCTGGAGGCATTGTACTTCCTGATTTCAAACTATACTCCAAGGCTATAGTTATCTCAAAAGAGTATACTAAACAAGTATAAAAGTAGACATGTAGATGAATGGAACAGATTGAGAGCCCAGAAATAAACCCCTGTATAGATAATATTTAACAAGGGAGCCAAGAATACTCAATGGGGAAAAGATCGTTTTTTCAATAAATGGTTTTAGGAAAACTGATAACCACATGCAGAAAAATGAAATTAGAGCCCTGTCTTATACCACTTGTAAAAATTAACTAGAAATGATTTAAAGACTTAAACATAAAACTTGAAATTGTAAACCTCCTAGGAGAAAGTATAGGCAAAATCTCCATGACATTGGTCTTGGCAATGATTTCTTTGGTTATGACACCAAAAGCACAAGGAATAAAGGCAAAAATAAGTGGGATGGAAGCTTCTGTACAACAAAAGAAATATAACAAAATGAAAAAGGAACTCATGGAAAGGGAGGAAATATTTGCATATCATATATCTGATAAGTGGTTAATATCCAAAATCTATTAAAAAATCATATGACTCAGGGCACCTTGTAGCTCAATTGGTTAAGTGTCCGACTTCGACTCAGGTCATGATCTCGCATTTTGTGAATTTGAGACAGGCTTGCGCTGTCAGCACAGTGCCCAGTTTGGATCCTCTGTCCCTCTCTCTTTGCCTGCCTCTCTTTCTCTCTCAAAAATTAAAAAAAAAAAGCTCATATGACTCAATAACAATAAAAAACCCAATATATTAAATAATATTTTTATAATATTAAAAAATGGACAGAACAACTGAATAGATATTTTTGCAAAGAAGGCATACAAATGAACAATAGCTATATGAGAAGATGCTCATAAATGCTCATCATGCAAATCAAAACCACAATGAGATATCACTTCACACCTAGTAGAAGGGCTATCATCAAAAAGACAGGAGATAACAAGTATTAGCAAGGATGTTGAGAAAACCTAAATTTAGAAAACCTAAATGCACTATTGATAGAAATGTAAAAACAAGGGGCTACAGGAGTACACAGAGTGTATCAATAATAATTTAAGATATCAAAGATGGTTGGAAACGAGTGTTTGACAAGCGATTGTATGAGATCTGCATTCAACAGCTGGCCCATAATAGTTTATTGAACGAACTTGAATTTATAAAAGCCACAGTGTTTGCAGCAGTTTTTGCAAATACAAGCATTTTGCCTGTTTGGGTGATATGTAAATATAGTAAGAGGAGACTCATTTGTTATCAGTAACTTGCGCATTTTTATCTTTGTTCTTTCTCCTCACTGTAACTAGAAATTATTTCAAAAGTCGTTGGACTAAGCGCAAGATACGAACAAAAGCCTTACCAGGCACCACCCTAATCTGAGAATTGAAATTTCACAGCCTTTTCTTCCTTAATAAACCGAATGTGTGTGGGTCTTGACAAGCTGTCCTTGAGCCCTCCGGGTCTGCCCAGCCCTGTTAACCGAGCTAGCTAAGCCGCCTCCGGGTCACCGGAGTGAGCGAGAGCCCCCTGTCGGCCTCTCCCGCGAGCTCCTTCCCGCGGCGCCTCCAGCTCTTGCCCCCAGGGGGTGCGCACCCGCGGCACCCTGCGCGAGCTGGGCTTCCACCTTCCTCAACGATTCAACTGCTGTTACACCGCCAGCCGGGCTCCAAGACAGCGGAGCCATGTTCCTTCTTCTGGTCCTTCTCACCCGACTTGGAGAGCTCCACGCAGACCCCAGTAAGTCCAGATACTTGTTCCCCCTCGCCATCTAGGCTTCCGGGGAGGACTGTGTTCGCTTAGGGGGCTGTCTTTTTGGTCCAGGCTCCAGACCCAGACCTTATCAAAGCCCCGCACTCTCCATACCCACTTTCTTTGTGCCCCTCGCCTGGGGCGCGTGTGGCCAAGAAAGCAGAGGCTGACTCCAGGCAGAAAATCTTTTCACGTCTCTGGGTATTCTTTATGTAAAACGGGCACAAATGGAGTAATGGGGTCTTTTCCACATACAAAATTCTGCTATTCTAAAAAACAATTGCATCGCCATAAAGAAGCTATTTGTCAATCATGTCCTGATTTGATGACTGCTGTCCTTCACCTGCTTCACTGAAAATTGCATATCACCTTTGAACTCAGTATTCTTTATCTCTCCCCTGCAAATGATCGCACTTTTTTGCTGCACCTGTATTTCCTCTTTCCATACCTCTTTTACAGTGCCATAGTTTCTTATTCAGTGTTACCTAAGCAAACTGTCAAACTGCCTAGCTAGGGATCTCTTTCTCTCTCTTGCTCTCTCTCCCTCTCTCTCTCTGGATGTGTGTAGACTTTGAGAGAGAGAGAGAGCAAGAGAGAGAGAATAAAAACTTGATCTCTTGACAAGGCCAAGAAACTTGTGGGTTAAGAACGACCAGACCAGGGGCGCCTGGGTGGCTTAGTCGGTTAAGCGTCCGACTTTCCGACTTTCGCTTAGGTCATGATCTCGCGGTTTGTGGGTTCGAGCCCCGCGTCGGGCTCTGTGCTGACTGCCAGCTCGGAGCCTGGAGCCTGTTTTAGTCTGTGACTTCCTCTCTCTCTCTGACCCTCCCCTGCTCACGCTGTCTCTCTCTCCTAGAAATAAATAAAAAACATTAAAAAAAAAAAAAAAGAACGACCAGACCAGACAGTGGAAAGGAAGGATAGATACATAGATTATACAACCCCCCCTCCAAAAAAAAGTAGGTACTATAGAGAAACAAATGCGGAATTGGATTTAGATATGGGCAATGTAGGATTACAGGTATATTGAAATAACTTTGCTTATTTTTATTTTAGATCCTGATAAAACATTTCTGGAAACCACAGTTCCTGAGAAGATTTCATCATCTGATGCAAAAACAGATCCAGAAAATAATGTAATTGAGAAATATTTTTATATCGTAAATTGTGTTAAGTTGCATTTAATATTAAGACCAAAGTTGCCGAATGGAGGCAAGAACTCAATTCTTGGAGGAAGAGCTGATAGCTTGTGAACAGGGTTCACAACAAGGAACATTTTGAAGTGCATGAATGTGTGTAACTCGGTGTGTGTGTGTGTGTGTGTGTGTGTGTGTGTGTGTTTCTGTGGAAGATGAAGGATTTTAAGGGTAGGATCCACCAGGGCCAGGGCCAAGGAGAAGCCAGCAAAGTGCCCGACTCAGGCCCAGAAAATGTTAGGGAATGGCGAAAAAAGAATTCCTCCAGGACCAGGATTAAGGTTAAGTGAGTCAGGTGAGTCAAGGCTGATCAGATTCGGTCTTGCTTTTAAAACTTTGATAATTTGTTCATCATAAAATTCTTTTGCACTAATTTTGATGTCTAAAATATTGCAGTGAAATAGTTTTTTGTTTGTTTGTTTGTTTTGTTACTGAGTTTTCTGGTCCCCCAGTCTTAGTCCTCGCCCAGGTGATGTCCTCCAGCTCAGGTTTCGGATTCAGTGAGAAGCTGAAAGGTGGTCTGGTAATTAGCTCACAGATGGCTTATATAGCAATTAGCACATAGGTTTAAAAGTCTGAGCTTGGATATTGGTATAAATTCCTTCTCGAATTCCTCAGGAAAATCCATTTCTCATATGGTTACTTCCATATATAGGATAATCTAATACTAGTCGTAATTGTGGTCTCCAAATTTATTTTTTTTCTTTTAGTGGTTTTTGAAAACCTTCCCTCTCTGTTTCACATGTGGATACACTGTACCAGGTGTATCCCTCCCCCATTTTTCCTAGTTCTCTGAAGGTTACCTCTCCTCCTATGTACTCTTTACATTTTCTTTCTTTAGTATCTGGGTTTGTTTTTTTTTAAACCACCCAGCCTCCACACACCAAGCAAATTTTTATCTATGCGGTGTATATGAGTGCTACACCATCTTTTTTTTTTTTTTCTGATTGGAAAGAAGGAGCTCCATTGGAATTTTTGCATAATTTTCTTTTTCCTGAAATGAATAATACCAACCCTCTCTATTACTTATTACTGAACAGGCAATCTTCGATATTGTCAATATCAATATTAAAGACAATAGTTGACTTGTCCAATATCTAGCATTATTTAAAAGTTATTTAATAAAATGGAAATGTGGTGTATTTCTTTTGATGATAACAGTTTTAAAAACTTCCTTTTTAATATTTTTGCAACAGAAAATTATTCTTAATGTGGATGTGATTGTATTTTAATATATTCAGTATAATATGAGGTAGGACCTGCAAAAGTAAGAATGCCTAGGAGACACATAGAGAGCTCCCAGGGTTAAGAAATAAGAACACGGGTACTCAATTAGTTTTGAATGTTTCTAATTGCGTATGCATATGTATATGAAGACAAAAAAGAAATATTGCATGGGGCATACTATATAATTTTAAATACTCAAAGTTGTTTCTTGTTTATCTGAAACAAATTTTAAGTATTTTTGACTAAGAGGTGGAACTGAAATAAAAGTATTTATTTGGGGTCTCAGAATTGCAATTCAGGAAGCACATATTCAGTAGCAACCCAAACTGTGTCCCCCCAGGGAATTAAAATAAATTAATTTTAAGACAAAAAGGGGTGCTTATATATGTTGTATACAAAGAATTTTGATCGGTGTTGGCAGACGACTAATCTTGGCTGACAACTGGTTGCTAAGACTATCACCAAGGAAAATCTCTTCCTGTAGCAAGTGTTTAGACTGAGTTGTTGGAATATTTGCAGTTTGGACCCACATAGGTTTGGCCTAGTCAAAAGTTCATGGTTCCACCCTGTGAAGTGACATGTCTAAGCTTCATTTCCTTTTTTTTTTAATTTTTTATTTAAATATTTTTATTTATTTCTAGGAGAGAGAGAGACAGCGTGAGCAGGGGAGGGTCAGAGAGAGAGGGAGATACAGACTGTGAATTAGGCTCCAGGCTCTGAGCTGGCAGTCAGCACAGAGCCCGACACAGGGCTCGAACCCACGAACCGCGAGATCATGACCTAAGCGAAAGTCGGACGCTTAACCGACTAAGCCACCCAGGCGCCCCTAAGCTTCATTTCCTAAATGGCCTCCTGGATCTGTTTTAAAACCCCTTGACATAAATGACTCCATTTCATTTCATCTTTCTCAGTATCTAGATTATATACCTCTTTCTTGAATTGTAATTACCTGATGATTTGACTTGCCTTAACAGTTCCTTGTTTTGAAGAATTTGCTTCTAAAATGGTTTGCAATTATTCCATTTATAACATAGTTTCTGCAGCAGTCACATCCAATTTATTTCATTCTCTTTCCTTGTAAACACTTGTTGGTAAAACACACACACACACGACATTAGCATTGTGAAGTTAACAACTCTCATCATTGCCCTTGTTAGCTTGCTTTTGCATTCTTTAAAATGTCCATTGACAAAACCAGAATATTGTCATCAAATTTTATTCTCTTCTCCAGCACTGCACAGGATGATTCCACTTCTTCCCATGCTGGACAACTAGTAACATCCAGATAAAAGAACTGAATTCTTCAAGGTTCTAAAATTCTTTCAAAAGATAGAGCAAGTACCATACTAATTATCCACTTCAAGTTGGAATTTCTTTTCCTGTTCATAAGGCATATTTGCCCCTTTAAGAACAGATTTGACACCAGAGGGATACCTTTTTCTTTTGTATAATTTGTTTATTTTTTAAATTTACATCCAAGTTAGTTAGCATATAGTGCAACAATGATTTCAGGAGTAGATTCCTTAATACCCCTTACACATTCAGCCCATCCCCTCTCCCACATCTTTCCAGCAACCCTTTGTCCTCTATATTTAAGAGTCCCTTATGTTTTGTCCCCCTCCCTGCTTTTATATTATTTTTGCTTCTCTTCTCTTATGTTCACCTGTTTTTTTCTTAAAGTCCTCATATGAGTGAAGTCATATTAGCCTTTCTCTAATTTCGCTTAGCATAATCCACTCTAGTTCCATCCATGGAGTTGGAAATGGCAAGATTTCATTCTTTTTGATTGCTGAGTAATATTCTATTATAAATATATACCACTTCTTTGTCCATTCATCTGTCAGTGGACATTTGGGCTCTTTCCATACTTTGGCTATTGTCAATAGTGCTGCTATAAACATCCAGATGTATGTGCTCCTTTGAAAGAGCACACCTGTATCCCTTGGATAAATACCTAGTAGTGTGATTGCTGGATCATAGGGTAGTTATTTTTAATTTTTGGAGGAACCTCCATACTGTTTTCCAGAGTGGCTGCACCAGTTTGCATTCCCACCGGCAGTGTACAAGAGATCCTCTTTCTCTGCATCCTCGCCAACATCTGTTGTTGCCTGAGTTTTTAGTGTTAGTCATTCTGACAGGTGCGAGGTGGTGTCTCATTGTGGTTTTGATTTGTGTTTCCCTGATGATGACTGACGTTGAGCATCATTGCATGTGTCAGTTGGGCATCTGGATGTCTTCTTTGGATAAGTATCTGTTCATGTGTTTAGCACATTTCTTCACTGGATTATTTGTTTTTTGGGTGTCGAGTTTGATAAGTTCTTAATAGATTTTGGGTACTAACCCTTTATCTTATAGGTCATTTGCAAATATCTTCTCCCATTCTGTCAGTTGCCTTTTAATTTTGCTTATTGTTTCCTTTACTGTGCAGAAGCTTTTTATCTTGATGAGGTCCCTATAGTTTATCTTTGCTTTTGTTTCCCTTGCCTATGGAGATTTGTTGCGTCAGAAGTTGCTGTGGCTGAGGTCAAAGTTTTTGCCTGCTTTCTCCTAGAGGATTTTGATGACTTGCTGTCTTATGTTTAGGTCTTTCATCCATTTTGAGTTTATTTTTGTGTATGGTTTAAGAAAGTGGTCCAGGTTCATTTTTCTGCATGTTGCTGTTCTGTTTTCCCAGAACCATTTGCTGAAGACACTGTCTTTATTCCATTGGATATTCTTTCCTGCTTTGTCAAAGATTAGTTGGCTATATGTTTGTGGGTCCATTTCTGGGTCATTTCTGTTCTGTGGGTTATTTTTATTCTGTTCCATTGGTCTGAACATCTGTTTTTATGCCAGTAACTTACTGTCTTGATGATTACAACTTTGTAATACAGCTTGAAGTCTGGGATTGTGATGCCTCCAGCTTTGGTTTTCTTTTTCAAGATTGCTTTGCTATTTGGGGTCTTTTCTGGTTCCATACAAATGTTAGGATTGCTTGTTCTAGCTCTGTGAAGAATGCTGGTGTTATTTTGATATGGATTGCAATGAATATGTAGATTGCTTTGGGTAGTATTGACATTTTCATATTTGTTCTTCCTATCCAGGAGCATGGAATGTTTTTCTATTTTTTTTGTGTCTTCTTCAATTTCTTTCATAAGCTTTCTATAGTTTTCAGTGTATAGATTTTTAACCTCTTTGGTTAGGTTTATTCCTAGGTATTTTGTACCCCTAGGTAAATGGGATTTATTCCTTGATTTCTCTTTCTGTTGCTTCATTCTTGGTGTATAGGAATGCAACTGATTTCTATGCATTGATTTTATATCCTATGACTGCTGAATTCATGTATCAGTTCTAGCAGGTTTTTTGTAGGAATCTTTTGGGTTTTCCATATAGAGTATCATGTCATCTGTGGAGAGTGAAAGTTTCACTTCCTCCTTGATGATTTGAATTCCTTTTATTCCTTTGTGTTGTCTGATTGCTGAAGCTAAGACTTCCAATACTATGTTAAATAACAGTAGTGAGAGTGGACATGCCTGTCTTGTTCCTTACCTTAGGGAAAAATCTGTTTTTCCTCATTGAGGATGATATTAGTGGTGGGGCTTTCATATATGGCTTTTAAGATCTCGTTTTGATCCTTCTATCCTGACTTTCTTGAGGGTTTTTATCAGAAATGATGCTGTATTTTGTTAGATGCTTTCTCTGTATCTATTGAGAGGATCTTATGGTTCTTGTCCTTTCTTTTATTGATGTGATGAACCATATAGATTGTTTTGTGGCTATTGAACCAGCCGTGCATCCCAGGTATAAATCTCACTTGGTCGTGGTGAATAATATTTTTAATGTGTTGTTGGATCCGGTTGGCTAGTATCTTCTTAAGGATTTTTGCATTCAAGTTCTTCAGGGAAATTCATCTGTAGTTCTCCTTTTTAGTGGGATCTTTTTCTGGTATTGGAATCAAGGTAATGCTGGATTCATTGAAAGAGTTTGGAAGTTTTCCTTCCTTTTTTTTAAATTTTTTTTTTTATTTTTTATTTTGAACAGCTTCAGGAGACTAGGTGTTTGGTATAATTCCCCTGAAAAGCCATCTGGCCCTGGACTCTTGTTTTTTGGGAAGATTTTTGATTACTAATTCAATTTCTTTTCTGGTTACAAGAGTGTCCAAATTTTCTGTTTCTTCCTGTTTCAGTTTTGGTAGTTTATATGTTTCTAGGAAGTTTTCTATTTCTTCCAGATTGCTCATTTTATTGGCGCATAATTGCTCGTAATATTCTTATTATTTGTATTTCTGCTGTGTTGGTTGTGATCTCTCTTTCTTTCTTGATTTTATTTATTTGTGTACTTTTCCTTTTTCTTTTTGATCAAATTGTCGAGGGATTTATCAATTTTGTTAATTCTTTCAAAGAACCAGCTCCTGATTTCATTGATCTGTTCTACTGCTTTTGGTGTTTTTTTTGTTTTTTTTTTTATACCATTGATTTCTGCTCTAATCAGTATTATTTCTTGTCTTCTGCTGGTTTTGGGTTTCATTTGCAGTTCTTTCTCCAGCTCTTTGAGGTGTAAGGTTAGATTGTGTATCTGAGACCTTACTTAGGTCTTCTTTAGGAAGGCCTGGATTGCTATATACTTACCTCTTATGACCGCCTTTGTGGCATCCCAGATGTTTTGTGCTGTGGTTTATCATTTTTATTGGCTCCCATGTACTTTTTAATTTCCTATTTAACTTCTTGGTTAGTCCATTCATTCTTTAATAGGATAGCCTTTGCTTTCTAAATATTTGTTTTCTTTCCAGTTTTTCTTGTGGTTAATTGTGAGTTTCATAGCATTGTGGTCTAAAAGTATGTATGGTATGATCTTGATCTTTTTGTACTGTTGAAGGCTTATTTGAGTCCCTGTATGTGATCTATTTTGGAGAATATTCCATGTGCACTGGAGAAGAATGTGTATTCTGGTGCTTTAAGATGACATGTTCTGAATATATCTCTTAAGTCCATCCGATCTAGTGTGTCATTCAAATCCACTGCTTCCTTGTTGATTTTCTTTTAGATGATCTGTCCATTGCTGTGAGTGGGGTGTTGAAGTCCCCTACTATTATGGTATTATTATCAATGAGTTTCTTTATGTTTGTGATTATCTGATTTATACATTTGGGTACTTTCACATTTGGAGCATAAGTATTTACAATTATTAGGTCTTCTTGGTGGATAGACCCTTAATTATGATATAATGCATTTCTTCATCTCTTGTTACAGTCTTTACTTTAAAGTCTGGATTGTCTGATATAAGTATGGCTACTCTGGCTTTCTTTCGGTGACCTTTAGCGTGATAGATGGTTCTCCATTCCCTTATTTTCAATTGAATGTGACTTTAGGTCTAAAATGGGTCTCTTGTAAACACCATATTGATCTAGTTTTCTTACCCATTTTGTTACTCTCTGTCTTTTGATTAGAGCGTTTAGTCCATTGACATTTAGAGTGAGTACTGAAAGATACACATTTATTGCCATTATGCTGCCTGTAGGGTTTGAGTTTCTGGTGTTGTTCTCTGGTACTTTCTAGTCTTTGTTGCTTTTGGTCATTTTTTTTTTTTATCTTTTCTCCCCTCAGAAAGTCCCCCTTAAAATTTCTTGCAGAGCTGGTTTAGTGGTTATGAACTCCTTTGTTTGTCTGGGAAGCTTTTTATCTCTCCTATTTTGAATGACATCCTTGATGGATAAAGAATTCTTGGGTGCTTATTTTTTGATTCAGCACATTGAGTATATACTGCTACTGTTTTCTCACCTGCCTAGTCTCTGTGGATAGGTCTGCTGTGAACCTGATCTGTCTTCCCTTATAGGTTAAGGACTTTTTTCCCTTACTGCTTTCATGATTCTTTCCTTGCCTGAGTATTTTGCGAATTTGACTATAATATGCCTTTTTGATGGTCGGTTTTGTTGACTCTAATGGGAGTTCTCTGTGCTTCCTGGATTTGATATCTGTTTCCTTGCCCAGGTTAGGAAAGTTTTCTGCTATGATTTGCTCACACAAACCTTCTACCCCTTTTTCTCTCTCTTCATCTTATAGGTCCCCTATGATTCTGATGTTCATTTTTAATGAGTCACTGATTTCTCTAATTCTTAAATCGTGCTCTTTTGCCTTTGTTTCCCCCTTTTTTTTCCTGATTCATTGCTCCCCATAAGTTTGTCCTCTATATTGCTAATTTGCTGCTCTGCTTCATCCATACTTGCCGCTGTACCATTCATTTGAGACTGCAGATCTGTCATAGCTTTTTATATTCCTTTCTGATTAGCTTTTACTTCTTTTATCCCTGCAGAAAGGGATTCTAATCTATTTTCAACTCCAGCTAGTATTCTTTTCTTTTTTCTAATTTTCTTTTTTCTTTATCTTTTATTTTTTTATAAACAGTTTATTGTCAAGTTGGTTTCCGTATAACACCCAGTGCTCATCCCCACAAGTGCCCTCCTCCAGATAGTATTCTTATTAGCATGATTCTAAATTCTGGTTCAGACATTTTGCTTGTATCTGTGTTGATTAAGTCCCAGGGTGTCATTTTTCCCTGTTCGTTCTTTTGGGGTGAAATCTTTTATTTGGTCATTTTGAAGGAAGAAACAGAATTATAAGGTAAAAATAAATTAAAATTTAAAAATAAAAATCATCAAATGAAGGATGCTAGTTCCCAAGTGTGTTTTGGTCTGGTTGTTGAATAGAGCTTGATAGATTAGACAAAAAAGGGAAAGATAAGAAAAAGAAAAGAAAAACTTCTGAAAATTTGAAAAATGAATACAGTAAAATAGAATAAAATGAAATGATGGAAGTAAAATAAAATTACAAAAAAAAATTTTAAAGAAAAACATTTTTAAGAAATTGAAAATAAATAAATAAAACTATTTTTCTCTTTCTGCATTTAAGATTAAGAAGAGAAAAAATTCATAGACCTATAAACAGATTGAAATATGATTGAAGTTACATCGGTTTCCCTTAGCGGTCAAACTATGAATCACTTTATGGTCCATATACTAAACTGGCAGAGAGACTTGTGTTTCTGAAGAGTGAGGTTGGCCCAGTTGGGTGGGGCTTAGTGTAACGGCTTCATTGTCCGCTAGATGGCACTGCTAAGGTTACTGGGGTGGATTGTTGTGGCACATGTAGGCATATATGCGCATGCTTGGCATGGGTGAAAATGGCCTCATCCAGTTATCCAGTCTCTAGTATCAGAATTCTGTGCTCTCCCAGACTGGCAGTTGATCACCCCTCTTTTGGCTTTCGTCCACTCCCCACTTTTACAAGTTGTGACCAAGCTGTCAGGCTGCCAGGTGGCACCTCCCTCCTGAGTTTTATCTCAGATATGGCTGTGTTTCCAAGCTCCTCACTTCTGAGAGACTGCAGCTTTGACCCATTCTGATCTTCTAGGGGAGGGACTTACTGAGCAATGTCTGGGTGCCTACCTGCTCCGAGGAATGTTCGCCAGACCATGCTGCTGCTAATACCCAGAGACTGCAGCTGCGTGCCAGCCTGCCCCCGAGAAAGTTCACCTGATCGTGTAGCAGCAGCGTTTCAGGGATTATGGTAAATCACGACACACATTGGGCACGAGGCTTCCCCCTTCACATCCTGGTTCCAACACCAGCCAATGTGGTTCTGCTGGAACCAGTAGGACCTTTGCCTGTGGGGTGGGTGCACAACCTCTACCAGATGTCCTCCTAGGAGGGGAACCAACCTACCCGTGTGGTTCAAGGACCCCTCTGACCTCACTCTCTGCTCCTGGGGATCCACTCTTCCCACCATAGCACTGCGAGGTATTGAGCTGTGGAGTTACAGACTCTGCCCTCCCCCTGTTTATAGTATCTTAGTGGAGTTTATACCCTCTCCTTTCTCCTTTCTCCCTTTTTTGTTCAGTCCCTTGCATGCTCTTTCTTTTCTCTCCACTTGCTTTAGGGGGAGGGGATGTTTTCCCATACTCTCCCCCCATCTCCATTCTCTCGTGGCAAGCAATAACAGCGCCCTGCCCTCCGTGGGTTCTTTCTCTCTGGTTCACCTCTCCCCACCACATATTTACCAAGTTCTGTGGCTCAGGTTGTGCAGATTGTTGTGTCAGTCCTCAAATCAATTTTCTAGGTGTGCAGGATGGTTTAGTGTTGATCTGGCTGCATTTCAGAGATGAGAGACCCAAAGCTTCCATGCTGTTACCCCATCTTGGCCCCTCCCCTCAGAGGGTTACATTTTGAAGACAGGTCTTAATTCTTTCTTCAACACATTCAGTTTTAATCAATGGGATAACTCATAACATCGTTTGCACTTCTTCCAATTTTTAAAATCCTATTACTAGAGATAACTCTGAAAAAGAAATAAGTAGGCCTTACTCAATGTATTATTTAAAAAGTCAACAAGAATATTTTGAGGCTTGTTTTATGATTAAAGCATGATTTCAGTCCTTCATATACACTGAGATTTCTCTCAACTGCATTTGTTAAAGAGAGCCAACAGGTTTGGTGAATGCTAGAGAATTGAACAAATGTCATCAAAATCATAAAAATGTTTCAATCACTCACTTCAAACAGCATAGATGATGAAGCAAGAGAAGAATATATTGACAATAACCTCAATGTCAAGAGAAAAGACATCAGATGCTCTTTGAGCAACATTATGCAAAATATGGTAAGGACAACCAATTCCTTCTTAGAATAATTCATGTTTTGCTTCTGCTACAAGTGAACATTTTCTACGTGTTTATACAAACACCCATAAAAATTTGTACTTATATTATCTTCACAAAAGCAGTACAGTTTTTATCATTAACTCACTAAGGCAGTCTCTGCACAAGTTTGCTATGCACAAGTCTCTGAAGTCTTATTTCGAAGGGATTTTACTTATAAATAGCCTTAAAAGCAGACCCTTTTCTCACTAGATGTTCTCACTAGAAAAGTAATATACAAGCAAAGGAAACATTTTTTCTGCATTGTGATTACTTACACCCAGGGCTGTGCCCTAACAACTGAACATGTACAATGTGTAGATCTATGTAGATGTGTAGATGTGTAGATCTATGATGATTTCTGTATTTGCAAAGAGAGCCATTGCATTCTTTAATTATTGCAGTGGATTTCAATTGGACACCTGAAAGTTTGTTTGCAATTTTGGAATCAGAAAATACTCTGGTAGTAGTACATTCAAATAGTCATTTAAGTAGAAAGACTGATGGTATGCTATGTGGAAAACTATTGCAGTGTCTGTTGCAATTCTTATATATTTGAAGTTTATCTCAGTCCAAAAAATTGATTGTATTACCTTCTCTAGTACTGTATGAAGAAATCACTCACCTCTTTTGTTTAGCTGTTAGTACATGTTGGCTTATATTTGACGTCCCACCATTTTTCATGTAAAGGAACAATTGCATACTGTACAGAGAGCTTCAAAAGAACTTTTTCCCAGTTGATAAAACTGTTTAGAATTTTGGCATTTGGGGTTTAAACCTACCCAAGAAATAGATAATAGTTCAATATACTTCAAAAGGAATTGAAAATACTGAATTTGATCATCTTGCAGCTGGGTCAGTTCATCTGTCACAAGTCCATACTCATAACTAATCATGAACAAGTTGAACCATTGAAAGGGTTGCAAAGTTGGAAAACAACCAGTAAGTTGAACTTGATATGTGATTCAAAAAAATAATGAGCTTCCAGTTTGTCTCTAAGGGCCAGTTGTAAATACACTCTTCCTGCAGAAACCCAGAGCTAATGTTACATAAGGTTTTGGGAAGTATGGTGTTCAGGGATTAGTGAGCATTCAGAAGGGAGAGTGCTTAGGTATTGACATGTTTTCAACTGTGTTAGTGGTTGTTGGAGTGAGGCTGCTTGTTGACCATCTCACTTTTAGAATCCTCCTCAGTGGAGTGAGGCACTTATACTTTTCTAGAAGCTGAGGCTGTTACTGATTTGTTAACCTTCAGAAGCTAGTTATTTGAGTGTGGCTCTTGGTGACTGGCTGATTTACTGATCATGTGCTCTGACCAGAAGTTCTCTCTAATGGTAGTTACTTGTTCATGACTTGGGACTTTGGCCAAAGAACAGCCTTTTCTTTCCATGAATATGAAAAGTAACTACTTTTAATTCTCAGTTTCTCCTTTTGGATTTCCCTCAGACAAACCTATAGGGAAAGTTGAGGGATAATATAGGTCTTTATTTCTGAAGATATGATTTTCAGCTTGAGTTGCCATGTAAGTGATTTAAGTACCAGTTACTGTGGTGGAAAAGAGCTCTAACTACCAAAGTCTTGTAGTATACTGAAAAAAGCTGAGTACAGAATGTTTTGGGTGTTCTGACAAAGTTAATATAGGGCACACGGTAAAAATCATTAAATTCAGGACATCTCCATACATACAGGATGCCTAACATCCGAAGCACACTCCAGGGTCTCTTTAGGAATGAAAAAAAATTGTTTTTACATATTTCTGAGTGTCCCAAATGACTTCTTTGAGTTAAATAGAGGAATTGAAGGCAGCCAAGGCCTATTGTTCCAAATTTTCACATGATTTGATCAAATAGAATACCCATTACCATCCATTATACACAAAAAGAGGCCTACTTACTTAGTTTAATGGTCAAAGAAAGAAGTCATACTAATTGCTTTTCCTTCCTTCTTCTTTGGTTTCTGGGCAGAAAAGTATCATGATACAAACGTTTTGTCCTAGAAACATATATTAATAACAAATGTTAATAATGATTCCTCTTAAAGCATGAATTGACTGAGCCAAGGCTATTTAAGGAGAATTTGGAACAGTAAAGTAGAGTCTCAGGGTATTTTCCAACACACTAGATGTATGCCAGTGGAATCTGCTCTTTACAACCTCTTGGAACTGATTTTTATTTTTATTAATATTCTTTGGTGTTCATGTCCTAGTATGTTATATGGGTGGTATAGTGTTTTCATCTTGCTTGGTTTTATTTACTTAATAATATTTGCATACTTTCCCCCCACTATAACCACCAGATCCCTAGTTCTATTTTGTGAATGATGGTGGTATATGTAATTCCTTCCACAAGAGCAAACAAAATGAACAATATAAAATATCTTTGTCATTCTTCCTGCAAGTAAAAGTTTTGCTAATAGAGCAAACTAAAGGAGACATGTCCATATATAAAATGTGACCCAGAATATTTTTGAGATCCTCACAGCTCCCCCCCNTATAAAATATCTTTGTCATTCTTCCTGCAAGTAAAAGTTTTGCTAATAGAGCAAACTAAAGGAGACATGTCCATATATAAAATATGACCCAGAATATTTTTGAGATCCTCACAGCTTCCCCCCGCCTACACTCCCTATATAAAATAGTGAAAGTGGGAAAGTCAATAATTTTTGTAGTTAGGAGGAATTATTAACATGTTACAGAATATCTTCCAACTCATTGCAGCAATGATGTAATATGTTCTTAAGAAGGATTTCAAGGTCAATTTCTGTAATTAATTTGATTCAAATATAGTGTTTCTGGAAATACTATATAGAGGATATTTTGGACCTCAAGTGCAGATATATACTACCCTCTTCCAATTTCATAGCATGCTATGATTAGTGGTCCTATCAAGCCCCTTACTATTATACTTTCTCCTCTATTCCTCGTCCCCATTCCCATTTCCCTCCTCCATCCAATGATAACCATGCTTGTGTACTTTGTGTACTTGATATATTTCTTTACATCTGTATATACATTTGTATTTGATTGCATTAGATAGAATTCTGAGATGGCCCTCAATAGTCTTACTCCATGATGTGCACACCGTACAATTCTGTTCTCTTGCAGATCAGTGAGACCTGCAAATATGATGGAGTAATCACTGCCCTGATTAGTTTCTGTTTCACAAGACTCAACCCAGCTCTGGAGCATTTCTCCACCTGACCTCAAAAAACACACAAATTGCCATGGTGTGAACCGCCTATGGGATCTTGTGGCAAAGGAACTATTTACTGGCAGCGTCTCTGAGCTGAAAGCAGCCTAGCATCCTTCCTCCCCCTTAACCCCTGATAATCACTGATCTTTTCACTTTCTCTTTAGTTTTGCCTTTTCCAGAATGTTCTATAGTTGGAATCATATAATAAATAGCCTTTCCAGATTGGCTTCTTCGACTTAGTAATATTCACTTAAGTTTTCTCTGTGTCTTTTCATGGCTTGATAGCTCATTTCTTTTTAATGCTGAATAATACTGCATTGTCAGGATATACCACGGTTTATCCATTCACTACTGATCACATCTTGGTTGCTTATAAGTTTTGGCAATTATGAACAAAGCTGCTACAAACAACCATGTGTAGGTTTTTGTGTGCACATAAGTTTTCAGCTCATTTGGATAAACACCAAAGAATGTGCTTGCTGTATCCTATGGTAAGAGTATGTTTAATTTTGTAGGAAACTGCCAAACTTCTTCCAAAATGGTTATACTATTTTGCATTCCTGCCTGCCAGCAGTGAAAGGGAGTTCTTGTTGCTCCACATCCTTGCCAATATTTGGTGTTGTCAGGATTCTGAATTTTGGCCATTGTAATAGGTGTGTAGTAGGACCTCATTTTAATTTATAATTGACTAATAACTTATGATGTGGAATATCTTTTCATATGCTTTTCGGCCATTTGTATATCTTCTTTGGTGAGGTTCAATTATGGTATGCCTAGGTTCTGTTCTTTTGCTCACTTTTTAAAAAAAATTTAATATTTATTTATTTTTGAGAGAGAGAGAGGGTGAGAGAGAGAGAGAGAGAGAGAGGGAGAGAGAGATTGAGAGAGAAAATCCAAAGCAAGCTCCAGGCTCCAAGCTGTTAGCACAGAGCCCAGTGTGGGGCTTGAATTCATGAACCATGAGATCATGACCTGAGCTGAAGCTGGACACTTAACCGACTGAGACATCCAGGTGCCCCTCTTTTGAACATTTTTTAATGGGATTCTTCATTTTATTTTTGCTGAAGTATAAGCATTCTTTCTGTATTTTGGATAGCAGTCCCTTATCAGATGTGTCTTTTGCAAATATTCTCTCCCAGTCTGTGGCTTGTCTTCTCCACTGTCTCAAAATTTAACCAATTAATCTAAATTTTTTTATCTTTTACTTCCTGCTTATTGATATTTCCATTTAATTTAAGAAAATTTGCATGGTTATACAATATATTTCTGTGATTTTGTGTGGAAGCTTTATATTCCTTTTACCATTTAGTCTGTGATCTATCTGGATTTTTTTTTTTTCTATCATGAGATAGAGAAGTCAAAGTTCATTGTGTTTTCCATATGGATACTGAATTCACCAAGCAGCAGGTATGGAAGACCATTTTTCCTCACCATATTACACTGGTCACTTTACTGAAGGTCTGATAAATATTTATTTATGGCTTTTTCTGGATTCTCTATTCTGTGCCACTGGACTGTTTTTCACTACCCTAATTATTGTAGCTTTATAAGTTAATATAAATTGGTGTGGGCACTCCTAACTTTTTGTTTTTTCATATTCTTGACGATTCTAAGCTCAATTTGTTTATATCCATAAATGACCTTCTATGATTTTATTGAGTTTTCATTGAATCTATAGATCAAATTAGGGTAAATTGAACAATATTGAGTCTTCCAATTCATGAACATGGTGTATCTTTTCATATATTTTAGTTTTTCTTTCAGTAAGGCTTAGAAGTTTTTATCATTGATATCTTGAAAACCTTTTGTTAAATTATTCTCAGTTTTTTTAGATATATCTTAGTGCTGTAACAGAATGTGTTTCCTTATATTAATTTTCTAATTGTTGCTGGTCTATGAATATAAGCTAGATTATCAAAATTTGATGAGACTTGTTTTGTTACTCTTCATATGATCTATTTTGAAAGATGTTATATGTGCACTTGAATATTCATTTTTCAGTGATTAGATGTAGTATTGTATATAAGTCATAAATTTAGTTGATAGTGCTGTCCAAATCTTTATAGCTTTACTGATACTTTCTCTTGGTTCCTTTCTGTAACTGATAGAATTATAAAATCTCCACATATGCTTTTGAATTGTATATAACTTATTTTTTGTTCCATCAATTTTTGTTCTACATATTTTGGAGATATAATATGAAGTACATAAAATGTTTAAGATTGTAACTTTTTTAGTTGATGCTTTATAAAGTGACCTCCTTTATTTCTTGTGATTCATTTTGAATTACATTATATATATATTGCTTGTTATTAAAATAGCTACCCTGTCTTTCTTTTGGGTATTGTTTGGGTGGTATACCTTTTAATCCTTTTATTTTCAGTGTTTTATATTTAAAATGCTTCTCTTTTATATAAAAGTGTGTAATTATTATTTTTAAAATTCATTTGCTCTTTCTTAATTTTCCCTTTCCTCTGTTTTTATAATCCATGATGTGATTATTATTCTAATTATCTTTATAGGCTATTAGTGATGCATTCTTTAATTCTTTTAATGGCTCCCCTTGTGATTATAACATGTGTCTTTAATTTTTTACCTGCTACATTAAATTTGTATTTTTTTAAAAATTTTATTTTTTAATGTTTTATTTATTTCTAGGAGAGAGAGAGAGAGACAGTGTGAGCAGGGAGGGTCAGAGAGAGAGGGAGTCACAGACTCTGAAACAGCCTCCAGGCTCTGGGCTGGCAGTCAGCACAGAGCCCGAAGCGGGGCTCGAACCCACGAACCGTGAGATCATGACCTAAGCGAAAGTCGGACGCTTAACCGACTAAGCCACCCAGGCGCCCCTAAATTTGTATTTTTATCTCTTCCTGAAAAGCTGAAGGATCTTGAAACTTTACTCCATTTATGTTCTTTTTGTCATTTGTGCCATTGTCATATACCTTACAATTATATATTTTTTAATGACAAGAGCATTTACTATCACTGATTAAAACAAATGATATTCACTTAAATTTACTGACATACTTATTTTCTTCTGTGGTTTTTATTGCCCTACATTTAATCATTCTAACTTGGAGCAGTGGAAAAAAAGAAACACATTATTTTTAGTGTTTCTGTTAGTGTAGGTTTGCTGTCAATGAATTCCGTCGTTTCCTGTTGTGAGGTAATGTGTTTATTTTGGTTGTGTACCTGCTGGATATTTTTGCTGAATATAAACGCTTGGTTGGATATCATTTTCTTTCAGCCCTTTGAAGATGTCATTCCATTGCCTTCTGGTATCTATTGTTTCTGTGGGAGACTTATGCATACTTTATTGAAAAGTCTTTTGAAAGTAATGTACCCTGTCTCTCTAGTTGCTGTTTAAATATGTGATTTTTGTCTTTTTATTTTAGCTGTTACAGTATTATATGCATAGGTTTGTTTTCTTTGTATTCATTCTGTTTTGGATTAATAGAGTATTTGAGAGTGTGAGTGGACATCTTTTATAAGCTTTGGAAAACCTCAGATATTACTTCTTTTTTATAATGGATTTTATTTACCTATTTATTTAATAGAGTACGAGTGCAGGAGCCAGTGGGGGTGGGGCAAAGGGGCTCAATCTCATGACTCTGGGCTCACTACCCGAGCCAAAATCAAGAGTTGGACGGTTAACCAGCTGAGCCACCCAGATATCCCAGGTATAAATTAATGGTATTTAATTAATATTATTTCCTAGTCTCTATATATTTCTCCTGTTTTTCTTGGATCATAATTACATGAATGTTAGACATTTTTAATGGGTCACACTTCTCTTATTTTTGTTTTGATATTAATTTCACTGTGTCGATCGAATATTTTCCACTGACCTGTATTCCTGTTCACCAATCCTGTCTTCTACTCTGTCTGATCTTCTCTCAAACCCTTTGTATTGACTTTTTAATAGCAGGTATTTGTTTTCTGCTCTAGAATTTCAATTTGTTTATTAAGTATTTTACTCTTCTGAAAATCTCCATATTTTTCTCATATTAGTCATGGTTATTATATATACTACCTGTAGCTTTGTTATAATTCTCTGTCTCTCTTTTTTTTTTTTTTTTGCTGTTTTTGGTAATTTGATACTGTTCTTTGACATTTCTTATAATTTTTTATTGAAATTTGGTGTAATAGTTTGCTATGGCTTGCATAACAAACTAACACAAGCCATGTGCCTTATAGAATAACAGTGCATTGTCTCACAGTTCAACAAAGGAGGCTGGAAGTTCAAGATCAAGATGTTAGCAGGGTTGGTTCTTTCTGAAGACTGTGAGGGAGAATCTGCTCCAGGCCTCTCTCCTTGGCTTATAGATGGAGTCTTCTGAATCTTAACAGACATTCCCCTTAGTGTATGTCTGTGTCTAAATTTCCTCTTTGTGGTTTTGTTTTTTTATTTATTACATTTAGAGAGAGAGAAAGGATGCACCTGCACACAAGTGGGAGAGGGGCAGAAAGAGAGAGAGAGAGAGAGAGAGAATCTTAAGCAGGCTCCATGCTCAGTATAGAGGAGCCCTACGTGGGGCTTGATCCCACAACCCTGGTGACATGACCTAAGCCGAAATCAAAAGTCAGGTGCTCAACCAACTGAGCCACCCCAGGTGCCCCTAAATTTCTCCTTTGTATAAAGATACCAGTTGTCTTGAATTAAGGCCTACCTTAACGACCTAACTGTATTACTTCTATAAGGACCCTATCTCCAAATAAGTTCATGTTCTGAGGTAGGTCCTGTGGTTATGAATTCACATATAACTTTGGAAGGAGGGAGACACAATTCAATCCAACCATTGGATATAGTGTATGAAAAGGTGTAGAAGCTCTTGATGATGTCTTTTTCGAGTTTTTTTCTTTTCCTGTCAGTTTTGTACATTTCTTGTTATTTAAATTCTACTTTCATTTTGTTTTGTTTTTTTCTGTAAGCTGTGTGGATTTAAAAAATTTATTGATGCTATCTTACTCCTGTTTATTTTTTATTATATTTGTTTAGTAACAAGGTATTTTTGAGGGCACCATTCTCAAGATCCTCACCAAATTCCACTTATACTTATTTCTAGAGTGCCATTCAAATGGCTCTTTCAGAACATTTATCTGTTGCAAAGAATCTTGTCCTGCTACAATACAAAGCTAAGGAACTGAAAACTTTTAAGAGGCTATTTCTCTTGTTAAAATTAATTTTTTAAAAATTTTTCAATGTTTTATTTATTTCTGAGAGAGAGAGACAGCATGAGCAGGAGAGGGTCAGAGAGAGAGGGAGATACAGAATCTGAAATAGTCTCCAGGCCCTGAGCTGGCAGTCAGCACAGAGCCCGACCCGGGGCTCAAACCCCCAAATCATGAGATCATGACCTGAGCCAATGTCAGACGCTTAACCGACTGAGCCACCCAGGCGCACCTCGTTAAAATTATTTTTTTTTAAATTAGCCAAATAAATGACTTAGTCTTATATTTTCTGTTACCTTCTGGAGCATTTTCTAGACATGTCTCTGCTCCCCCTGTATCCTTTCTTACATTCTATTCCAGAGGAGTTTCATTGCTAATGTGGAAAGCAAAGTGCAGTGGTACTTATAATATTGCTGGAGGTGTAGTGCATTTCCTGTAGTGCTATCTTTTAGAGTATCTCTTCCATTGAGCACAACAATATACTTTTTAGGGGGTCTGGGAGTAAAAAAGGAACAGATTCTTTAAACTGAGATAGGCATCTTTGGCCTTGCCTTGGGCATGGTGAAAGGTGGTATGTGTCCAACCCAAAAGATAACAGTCATTTAGCAAGCTTCTCCATCAGAAATGTTAGTTAGGGTAAATAACAGACAGGAACTCCTACCTAATTCTCAATTTAGAATTCTGAGGTTTTAAATAGTCAATGGGAAGGGAAGCATATGTAATGGTTATATGTTATTATTAACTTTGTTAATACTTTCAAAGCATAATTCAAAAAAGAAATTATTTAGCATATATTATTTACAAGCATTATTACTATTTTTTTTCGATACTCATGTTACAGATTGCTTATATCATTACAATAAGAGGAAGACCGCATTTTGTCCATCTGAGAAGGCAGTAAGTAAAATTTTATCCTTTAAAATTTTAATTCTGTGGTTTCTTGATTTTTAAAAAATAGTTATGAATAGAATTATTTCAAATCAGATGTATATTTGATACTTATATATGTGATACTTACTGTATATTGATTAATTGGTAAAATCATAGGCATACTAAAGATAATAAAACATGACCCACAATTACAGAATTTATATATTCAGATGAAATAATAGAGAAAGGAAGAATTTTGCTATAATATTATAATAAATGTGTAAATAGTATTCTTTGAAAATCAAGGAAGGTTTTTTGGAAGAAAGTAAGAGATGACTTGTCTCTTGAAGAAAGATACCTTGTGAGGTCTGTAAAGAAATGAGGTAGTGTAGGGGCATCTGGGTGGCTCAGTCAGTTAAGTGTCGGACTTTGGCTCAAGTCATGATCTCACGGTTCGTGGGTTTGAGTCCTGCGGCAGGCTCTGTGCTGACAGCTAGCTCAGAGTCTGGAGCCTGTTTTGGATTCTCTGTTTCCCTCTCTTTCTAACCCCGCCCCCCACCCTGTTCACGCTGTCTGTCTCTCTCTCAGAAATAAATAAAATATTAAAAAAAAAAAAGAAATGAGGTAGTGTAGGAGGACATTCTGTTTAGAGGAAATCATGTGAAAACATGGAGGTATGAGACAGTAGATTCTGTGGTGTGCCAAAGTCCATGTGGATTACTAAAAAAACATATTTTGGAGGCTAGAAGTAAAAGATTTTGGAAAGGTAGGCAGGAATCAGGTTGTAGAAGATCTATAGTGCCATGATAAGGGTATTAGAAGCCAAAAATGTTTTTAAGTAAGTACTTTATAGTCCCATTGAGAGTTTAGGCTGTTTTTGAGGAAGCAGAAGTAGAGGTAAGGTGTGTAATTCTGTGGTTATAGAATAATTTAGGTGAATGATGATAGTGGCGTTTAAGCAATACAGTGGTATTGTTCATAGCACTGGAAAGAAAAATTCAATAGACCTTGAAGATAGATTTGTTAGAGTGATTTGGAAAAAGTGAGATATCTTGGATAATTTAGTTGTTGCTTGAGAAAATGGGTAGGTTATAGTTAGTTAAATGATGAACAAGTGAGATACATATATGAGGAAGGGGTGAGTTTTGACTTGCAATGCCTATCCAAAGATATCCAAATGGATTTTTTCCACTAGGAATATGAATGTAAGAATTTGAATCTCTGGGGAGAGATTGGCAATGGTGATGTAGGTTTAGCAGTAATCAAAAGTTTGGCTATAATATAAAAAATTGAGAACTTATAGAATGCTTATGAATAGACTAGTGACTGGAGACTAAATCTTGGTAAAGATCAATATTTCTGAGATACGTGGAACAAAAAAGAGCAGCCAACATGGACAATCAAGCTGGAAGTGTCATGGAGGTAGGAAAAGAAGCAGAGGAATAATGTGTGATGTAAATTAAGTGATTGTATCGAGTGATCACGGTTTTCAAAATGATGCTAGAGTGCAGAGCAATGATGATTTTAAAATTACCTTTCGGATCTGAGATTTTGGCAGTTATGAATCTTTTTCAGAGCAGTTTCAGGGTGAGTAGGAATGGACAAAGTGGAGAAATTATGTGTAGACTACTCTCTTGAGAGTATCTTTGGAGAATCAAAATATTTTAAAAATAGCTAAAGTAGGATACAGGTCAAGGGAGAATTATTTATGAAGGTAATAGTTTGATAATGAACTTTTTAATAACATTAAGTTAAAAATAGTAGAGAGGAATAGTTTGAAATTATAGTATCTTCAATATACAGCATAGAATGGGATTCATAGCACAAGTGTTAAGAGTGTGCCTTGTAAAGTAGTCATCCTCTGGAAATAAAGGTGAGGAATGAGGGTAGGTACAAATGATCTGAAACTGAAATGATGTGGAGATGATGTGAGATGATTGGCAGGAGTGGGGTCAAGTTTCTGAATTGTTGCTGAGGAGAATGAAGGAAAATTCTGACAAAGGTTATTGAGAACTTGGTACGTAGCTCAGCTTAGTGAATATGAATTTGTAGTAATGCCAAGAAAATATTTTCAAATTCTGTCCTAAACCTACTTTTTAATTTTAAGATTCAGGTTTAAAATCTGGAATCAGTGAGCAATAAAGACAAAGATTTTAAAGTTCTATGCCAGAGGGGCCCCTTGGTGGCTCAGTCAAGCATCGACTTCATGGTCATGATCTCATGTTTCGTGGGTTTGAACCCAACATTGGGCTCTGTGCTGGCAGCTCAGAGCCTGAGCCTGCTTTGGATTCTGCATCTCCCTCTCTGCCTCTCCTTCACTAGTGCTCTCTCAAAAATAAATAAATGTTAAAAAAATTTAAAGTTCTATGCTGGAAATTGTTATTTCTATGTTATTTCACTATTTGCTATCTCTAGCTGTTTTGGATTGTTCCTTAGCTTGCATTTTAGTGTTATATGTCATTGTAGTTAAAGTACTTCTTTCAGCTCCTGATTTATTGTGAACAACAGAGAAGTATTTGTATAAGAGGGTAGGCAAAGGTAATTGGCACTATAATTCATCAGTAAAAGGAAAATTTGTATTATGAAGAATAATTTTTCATGTTTTCTGTTTCACAACTTGAGCACATTTTGTGATTTTTATCTAGATCATTTTTATCTTCAGTTTCTGTTGTTTACTCTTATGACAAAGATGACATCCAACATTCTAAGCCTTTGTTGGCTCAGGTAAGACAGCTTTTTCTTACAAATTTCTTACTCAAGATTATCTTTAAAAATGTAGATATTCAGGGGCACCTGGGTGGCTTGGTTGGTAAGTGTATGACTCTTTTTTTGAAGTTTTTTTTTTTGTTTATTTTGTTTTTTAAAGAGAGAGAGAGAGGGGAACAGAGGATTCAAAGTGGGCCGTGTGCTGACAGCAGACAGCCTGATGTGGGGCTTAAACTCATGAACCATGAGATCATAACTTGAGCCCACGTCGGATGCTTAGCTGACTGACCTATCCAGGCTCCCCAAGTGTCTGATTCTTGATTTCGATCTAGGTCGTGATCGCAGTCCAGGTTGTGATCTTGTGGTTTGTGGGTTCAAGCCCTGTGTTGAGCTCTGCACTGACAGCATAGACCCTACTTGAGATTTTTTCTCCCTCACTCTCTACCCCCCTCCTCCCTTCCCTTCTCTCTGTCTTCTTCTCTCTCTCTCTCTCAATAAATAAGCATTTTAAAAAAGTAAAAAATGTAAATATTCTGAAATTTACACATTCACTGAAATTGAATAATCTGGTCTAGGTCTTATTTCTACCTGGCACAGGTTGATTGGGTAATTCGCCCATTCAGTTTGAAGTTTCAATGTTGATAAAGTAATAAATATAAACAACACATCTAGGATGTCCATTTTAAAAATAAGTTATCTGTTTGTTTTTGTATATTCTTTTCAGATGGATTGCAATTATCAAGGATATGTTGCAGGTTTTCCAAATTCTCTTGTGTCACTCAGCACTTGTTCAGGACTCAGGTTGTAGCCTTTTTAAAGATATTCTATTTGCTGGTATTAGATCCTGCTAGTCTATGACTTGATTCTCCATTTATCCTTTCTAGTTCTATATTCACCTTTGTTATTTCAGTTCCCTAAGGAGTGGAACCAAAATTACTGATAAAATAGAATTGGTCACCTTGGCAACATTTGTCCCTGATGGAAGGCTACTTGTTGATTCTGACAAGATCTGCCACTTGAGTCTTTGAGCAGTCTTGAGTGTAGGGAGTGTTGGTTTGTCTCTCTATCCTTCTTTAGTTTTTCCAGATTTTTAATGTTTTTACAGATTTCTTAATCTCCTAGAATGGTTCACAATTGTAGAATGCCTATATCTGATAGATATTTAGGCTCTGCTTCTAGCCACTTTTAGGCAGGTAATACCTTCAGTTATGCTCACACAAAAAAATGACTTAGGGCATTCTGTGTCAGGGAAGAGTAGATGTCTCAAAAAGAAGAAAGGACCTAAGACTAAGAAGAGAGTGCCAAAAGATCTGAAAGGCTGGCTCAGAAAATCTGTACCCTAGGAAGGGATCCTACTCTGTTCAATCACATGGATCCATGCCACTAATATGCTTTCTTCAGATGATCAAAATATTTCTCTTAGAATATTTGTCATATAAAGCAGTAGGCATCCTGCGGTATTACTGGCCTAGTTATGAGTTTAATACTTCCATGCGTAAAGAGGTAAAGTAGAGAAGCCAAGGTGACTTTAAATGCAAAAAAAAAGTTTATTTGGCCAAAATTCCTCATTAGAATATTATAGTTTTGTTAGAATAATTTCAGGCTTGTTTTGATTATTTTAATATCCAGGGGAACATTGCAGCTTAAAAACATCTCATATGGAATTGAACCAATGGAGGTCATATCAGGATTCGTGCACATGATTTATGAAGAAAAAAATGATAACACTAATATTCCTCTCTTAGGAGAATATAAGACTTACAGCTACAATAATTTATATTATCATATCAGAAAGAGTTCAGAAGTAAGTGTTGACTTTTTAATTTTAACTTATTATTAACTAATTTTAACTTATTCATTAAAACTTGGTGAAATGAAAAATACTTTCAGAGCAAAATTTGGTGACTTACAGATCTTAAAGATTATTTTACTTCTTCATGAAGGCTCTCCATGACTTTTAAAATGG
The DNA here is from genome assembly GCF_008692635.1 of Crocuta crocuta. Classification (NCBI taxonomy): domain Eukaryota; kingdom Metazoa; phylum Chordata; class Mammalia; order Carnivora; family Hyaenidae; genus Crocuta; species Crocuta crocuta. The sequence continues at coordinate 122,587 of NW_027530855.1, read as the reverse complement.
GTAAAGTTCTTTGTTAAGCTTGTTAGTAGATCAAAGTTTAGTGAAAACTTAGGTAATTAATCTGGGAAACATATGTGAATATAGGAGTCAAGAAACCAAAAAAAATTAATTTCACATGTGGACATTTGGATGATTAATGTAAATTATTCCTTTCTCAATTAGGCTGATAAATTAGGTTAAACCATTACATGATCTAGATTTCTAAGTTAGGTCTTTGTTTCATGAGAGTTCATAAAAGAATACTATTAGTGGCCTACACAAGGTACCTGTGAAACAAAGGGATGAATTCTTCCACAAAGGCCCGTGAACTGCTATACCATCATAAATAACATTCCTGGCTCCAGTGAACTGCCATTGATTATAAACTTTAGCAATATTTTTCTAAACTTTATTGTTTACTGAAAGTAGTTTCCTAATCATTGGAATAATATGAAAATCATCACAAGGCAAGAAAGAAAAGATTTATGTTGTAAACTTAAGATTTCCAATTTCAGCTGTTGTTAAAATCAAAAGATATCTGGATTCTTGTAAAGCGTGGGATCTCATTGAAAATTCCTATTAACCACAGGCACTTTTTGGACCTGGAATTTTCTGAATAGTAGCTAAATTTTGTATTTGAAAACAGCTTTGTTATATAGTCGGTTTCTCAGTTTATCAATAGAAGGTAAAATTTTGGAAATTCCTCAGGAGTCATGTTGTGTGTTTTTCAGAGAACTGAATTTTTCAAGTTATATCCTCAGTATCTTGAAATATATATTGTTGTGGATAAAAATCTGGTAAGTCATTTTTTTATGTATTGTTATTTTTAAATTATTTAACCTTTGTCTTTAACTTGATTTCAATGATGTAATAAAATTTTCAAACCACTTGTTGATAAATGTTTATTTTGCTTTTGCAATTAATAATTTCTTAAAAGTTGTGCATAAGCCACATGTTTGTTAATTCACTTTTATATATAGAATCTCTCATTGCTTTTGTAAAGTGAAGCATTTTTCATTTTTTTAAAGCTTGTCAGTCTACTTTTCTTTTTTTCCAAATAACTACATCCTCGGTGAATCCCTCAACCCCCACATCCAATAATATTTAACTGCTTCAGCCTAATTGAAAGGATAGTCTACAAAACAAATATGCTCCTTCTTCCAAGCAAAGGGAGAAAACAAGTTGTCTGTGGTATTCTCAATTCTAAGTAAATGAAATGATAGGAAAAAAACCAAATGAACGGATTTTTCATATTGAGGATTATACTTCTGATCTTGTTTGAGTTTAGGTTTTTAATTTACACAACCTAGGTGGTTAGGAGATTCTAAGCTATGAAGTTACATTTGTTCTAGGTTGGTAAGATTGGAGGCCACCTGCTGGAAGAGAATAGTATTTCTCTCTGTGGGAAAGCACCTTCAAACAGGATTCCCACAGATCAGCCATACCTGAGCTCAAATTCATAAGAAAACGATCCATCATTAACAAGGGTTAGCAAAACAAAACAAAACAAAAGAAAACAATAGATTTATATCCAGAAGGCATTCAAATATTAAAATTCTAAGTTATAAAATTATTTTGTTCCGTAAGGGATTGTTGATTCCAGAAGAGGTGGCTATGAGGCAGGAGAGCTGAGGTTACAAATATTGAAGTGCATTGGCTCACTAAAGAGTGGAAAAGGTGTTGTTGTTTGTTTTCTTTTTGTTTCCTTATTGTTTTTGTTTTTTAGCATAGCTAGGCTGACCTAGTACAAAGCCAACACATGTCCCAAAATCCTATTCCTGCAAAATTACAAAGCAATTAGGAAAGCAGAATTTTAAGCATAATAAACACAAAGATGTGAATAAAGGGAAGGAAAACCATTATATCTTAAACATTTGTTTTGTAAATGTGGGACAGATTTAAAAGCTAAGGTTAAGACAAATTTCAACTGAAACATATAAGTAATTATATTAGGTGTAGAGGGACTAAGTACTGTAATTAAAAATCAAAAGTAAAGATTAATTAAAAGCAAAGACAAATATTATCATGCAAGACACCTGAGTGCACATTTTCTGTCTAAAACTGACATATCTAACTGACAGGGTACATAATGAAAGTAAAAGACTGTAAAAATATATAATGAAAATGAAAATTCTAAAAAATTTGCTTTAACTAGATTAATATCTGACAAAGAAGACTTCAAGATAAGCATAAGTTATCTACTGCTGCATAGAAAATTACTCCAAAATTTAGTGGCCTAAACCAATAACCATTTATTTGGTTGGGAGCCTGGAAACCTTTTTGTATTTATATCAATCTCAAATATTTTTAACTAATCTGGTAGCCTTTTATTTATACAGCTACCTTAAAAACTGTGGGCTTTCTTTCTTTTAATTTCACAGGAGTACTTTATAGGCATTTTCCTCACAGAGAAAACATTCTTCATTAATATTTAAAAGTGCATTAGTGATACACTTAAGAGGTATCAACTAGTTCGTTAAGCAAAATTTCTATTGCTGTGTGGTTACCAGTGGCAGGTATGAGGATTACCTGTGACTTTGGTTAAGTTCAGTGAGGAGTTTGCTAAGGAAGCTCCCCAGGTGCTCTTGAAATAGTCCACCAGTGTCAAATTACCCATTTCTCTAATTATTTTCACATGAATAAGTACAGAGTTTATTGAGTTTCTGTACTTATTTTCACATGAATAAGTACAGAGTTTATTGTGTTTCATAGTAAACTAGATTTATCCAGTATAAGTACATATTTTGGAGTCAGATCTAGCACTGAATCTTGTTTTTCCTTATTCTTTTTTTTTTATTGTGGGAAAAAGCGTATGACATTAAATTTACTATTCTAGCTATTTTTAAGCATACAGTTTGGTAGTTTTGAGTATATTCATGTTGTTGTTCAACAGTTCTCTAGAACCTTTTCATCCTGAAAACCAAAACTCCATGCCCATTAATCATGAATCCCTCTGCCCACACCAGGCCTTGGCAGACACCTTTCTACATTCAGTTTCTATGATTTTTGACTACTTTAGATAATTCATATGAGTATAATCATACAGTATTTGAACTTTTCTGACTGCTTTATTTTACTTAGCATGATGTCCATGTTGTAGCATGTGACAGGATATTCTTCCTTTTTAATGCCGTGTAGTATTCCCTTGCATTCATATACTACATTTTCTTTATCCAGTCTTCTGTTAGTGGACATTTGAGTTTCTTCTACCTTTAGGCTATTGAGAATAATGCTGCAAGGAACATGAATGTGTACATATGTCTTTGAGACCTTACTATACCCAGAAGCTGGATTGTTAGAACATATGTTAATTCTATGGTTAATCTTTTGAGTAACTGCCATACTGTTTTCCATTATTAATAATTCCACTATTAAATAATTTTAAAATTGTTTTTTGTTGTTGAGTTATAGGAATTCTTTATATATTCTAGATACTTCTTATGAGATATGTGGTTTGCAAATGCTTTCTCACATTCTGAAGGTTGTCTTTCCACTCTGTTGATTGTTTTCTTTGAGGTTGTTTTTTCTATTTCTGCAAAATAGGCCATTGGGATTTTGATAGGGATTGCACTGAATCTGTAGATAGCTTTGGCTAGTTTGGGCATTTTAACACTATTTAACACTATGAAGTCTTCCAAATCACAAACATGAGATATTTTTCCATTTGTTTGTATATTCTTTGACTTCTTTTACCAGTGGCTTTAGTTTTCAGTATGCAAATATTTCACCTCATTGGTTAAGTCTATACTTAAATTTTTTAAACATTTTATTTATTTTTGAGAGACAGAGCATAAGTGGAGGAGAGGCAGAGAGGGAGGGAGGGAGGCACAGAATCTGAAGCAGGCTCCAGGCTCTGAGCTCTCAGCACAGAGCCCGATGTGGGGCTCGAACTTATGAACTGGAAGATCATGACCTGATGAAGGCTACTGCTTAACTGATTGAGCCACCCAGGTGCCTCTGGTTAAATATATTCTTAAGTATCTCATCCTTTTTGATGCTATAGTGAAAAGGATCATTTTCTTGATTCCTTTTTGTGATTGGCCATGTGAGTATATTGAAGCAACTGATTTTTGTGTGTTGATTTTATATCCTGTAACTGCTGAAATTGTTTCCTAGTTTTTTGGTAGAATCTGTAGGGTTTTCTATGTGTAAAACCATATCGGTGAACAGAGATAATTTTACGTGTTTATTTCTAATTTGAATGGCTTTTTTTCTTTTACTTCTCTGATTGCTGTGGTTAGGATCTCTAATACTATGTTGAATAGTGTGGTGAGGGTGTGCATGGTTGCCTTGTTCCTGTTCTAAGAAAAAAAGCCGTCAGTCTTTCACTGTTGAGAGTGATATTATCTGTGATCATATATGGTTTTTATTATGTTGAGGTACTTTCTTTCTATTATTAGTTTGTTGAGTGTTTTTGTCATGAAATAGCATTGAATTTTGACACTTTTTTTTGCCATCAGTTGAAATTATCATGTGCTTTTTGGTCCTTCGTTTTGTTTATGTGTGGCATTACATTGACTTTTAAATGTGTTCAACCATCCTTACATTCCAAGTATAAATCCCACGGGGTAATAGTGAGTGATGCTTTTAATGAGCTGTTGAATTCATTTTGATGGAATTTTACTAATGATTTTTGCATTAATAGTCATCAAGGATATTGGTTTATATTTTTCTTTACTTGTAGTGTCTTTATTTGGCTTTGGTATCAAGATAACTCTGACCTCATAAAATGAGTTTGGAGGTGTCCTTGCTTCTATAATTCTTAGGAAGAGCTTGAGGAGAATTAGTGTTAATTTTTCTTTAAATGTTTTTGCTAGCATTCTCTAATGTATCCATTTGGTCCTGAGATTTGCTTTGAGAGGTTTTTTTGTGTGGATTTTCCTGTTTCCTTTGTATTGATTTCTAGTTTCATTTTATTGTAGTCAGAGAACATACTTGGTATTGTTTCTGTCTTCTTAAATTTGTTAAGACTTGTTTTGTGGCCTAACATGTAGTCTTTTTTGCAAATTGTTCAATGTGTCCTTTAGAAGAACATATATACTGTTGTTAAGTGTTCTGTATATGTCTGTGAGGTCAACTGGTTTATAATGTGTTCAAGTTTTCTTTTTCCTTATTGATCTCAGTCTGGTTGTTCTAGCTATAATTTGATCATGGTAAGTGATATTTTAATGTGCTGCTGAATTTTGTTTGCTAGTATCTTATTGATAATTTTCCATCAATATTCATCAGGAATATTGCCCTGAACTTTTCTTTCTTGTAGAGTCCTTTTCTGGCTTTGCTATCAGGGTAATGCTGGCTTTATAAAATGAATTTGAGAGTGTTCCAACATCTTTGATTTTTTGGCAGATTTTGAGAAGAATTACTGTTAATTATTTAACCATTTGGTAAAATTCACCAGTGAGGTCCTCTGATCCTGAGCTTTTCTTCATTGGGAGATTAAAAAAATATATTGATTCAATTTCCTTCCTAGTAATTGTTCTATTCAGGTATTTTATTTCTTCTTGAATAGGTCTTAGTGGGTTGTATTTTTTTTTATTGAAGTATAGTTGACATACAATGCTATGTTAGTTTCAGATATACAATGTAGTGATTGGACAATTTTATATATTACACAGTATTCACTATCAGTGTAGTTACCAACTGTCACCATACAAAGTTATTATAGTATTATTGACTATATTCTCTATGTTATACTTTTCATCCCCATGACTTTTTATTTGATAACTGGAATTTTATACCTCTTAATCTGCTTCTCATATTCTGCCCATCTACTTGACCCTCCTCCTTTTTTTCTGTTTTGTTCTCTGTATGAGTCTATTTCTGTTTTTCATTTATTTGTTCATTTGCTTTTTAGATTTCTCATATGAATGAAATCATGTAGTATTTGTCTTTCTCTGTCTGATTAATTTCACTTAGTATAATACTCTATAGGTCTACCCATATTGTCATAAATGACAAGATTTCCTTTTTTTAAATGACTGAATAATATTCCATTGTTTATATATACCACATCTTCTTTATCTATTCATCTTTCAATAGACATTTGGGTTGCTTCCATATCTTAGCTATTGTAAATAATGCTATAGTGAACATACGAGTACATATGTATTTTCAAATTAGTGATTTCATTTTTTTCTGGCTAAATAATCATCAGTGGAATTACTGGATTAATGGTATTCCTGTTTATAATTTTTTGAGGAACCTCCATATTGTTTTGCACAGTGGCTGCAGCAGTTTACATTTCTACCAACAGTGCATGAGGGTTCCCTTCTCTTCACATCCTGGCTATAACTTTTTATGTCTTATCTTTGTAATGCTAATCATTCTGACAGGTGTGAGGTAATATCTCATTGTAGTTTTAATTGATTAGCGATGACTATTGATGTTCAGCATCTTTTCATTTGTCTCTTGGCCTTCTGTGTCTTTAGAAAAACATCTTTTCAGGTCTTTGGCCATTTTTAAATCAGATTATTTGTTTTTTGATGTTGAGGTGCATGATTTCTTTATATATTTTGGATATTAACTTCTTATTGGATATATCGTTTGCAAATATCTTTTACATTTTAGGAGGTTGCCTCTTCATTTTGGTATTGGTTTCCTTTGTTATGCAAAATCTTCTTATTTTGATTTGATCCAAAAACTGTATTTTTGCTTTTGTTTCACTTGCCTGGGGAGACATATATATATAAATGTGTGACTAAGGTTGATGTCCAGAGATTACTGCCTATATTTTTTTTCCACGAGTTTTATAATTTTATGCCTTACATTTAAGTCTTTAATATTTTTGAGTTTATTTTTGTGTATTTTTATTTCTGTGTATGGTGATAGAAAGTGGTCTAGTTTCTTTCTTTTTTAAAAGCAAATACTGGGGTGCCTGGGTGGCTCAGTTGGTTAAGCATCTGACTTCGGCTCAGGTTATGATCTCACTGTTTGTGGGTTCGAGCCCCGCATCCGGCTCTGTGCTGACAGCCAGCTCAGAGCCTGGAACCTGCTTTGGATTCTGTGTCTCCCTCGCTCACTGACCCTCTCCTGCTCATGCTGCCTCTCTCTCAGAAATAAATAAAATCTTAAAAAATTAAAAAAAATAAATAAAAGCAAATGCTTATTTATTTTGAGAATGTAAGCATGAGCAGGGAAGGGGCAAGTGAGAGGGAGAGAGAATCCCAAGCAGGCTCCATGCCATCAGCACTGAGCCCAATACAGGGCTTGATCTCATGAACCATGAAATCATGTGAGCTGAAATGAAGAGTTTGATGCTTAACCAAATGAACCACCCAGGCACCCCCAAAATGGTCCAGTTTCTTTCCTTTTTCATGTAGCTGTCTAGTTTTTTCAACATTATTGATTGAGGAGACTGCTTTTTCCCCACTGCATATTCTAGCCTTTTGTGTTGTAGATTAATTGACCATATAATTATAGGTTTCTTTCTGGGTTTTCTTTTCTGTTCCATTGATCTATGGGTCTGTTTTTGTTCCAGTAACATACTCTTTTCATTACTGTAACTTTGTTGTATAACTTTAAATTTGGGGTAGTGATACATCCACCTTTGTTCTTTTTTCTCAACTTTTTTTTTTTTTGGCTATTTGGAGTATTTTGTGGTTCCAGACAAATATTATTTGTTCTAGTTCTCTAAAAAGTATTATTGGTATTTTGTTAGGGATTGCTTTTAATCTGTAGGTTGTTTTGGGTAGTATATACATTTCAACAATATTAATTCTTCTAGTCCAAGAGCATGGTATATCTTGCTATTTACTTGTGTCATCTTCAATATCTTCATCAATGTCTTATAGTTTTCAGAGTACAGGTCTTTTTCTTTCTTGNGTGCCAGACCGAGGCCACCAGTCCAAGGAAAGCCCCACAGTTAGAGGTGGGATATCTCTCCCAAAGCCCTGCTTCTCCACGAGCGCAGACGGGAAAGTCAAGTTTAAATTACTGTTAGTAAATTTATCAGTATAATAGTAGTTTTGTGTGTAGAATTCAGTGATTCATTACTTACATACAACACTTAGTGCTCATCACAAGTGCCCTCCTTTATACATATCACCAGTTTAACCCATCTCCACACCAATCTCTCCTCCAGCAACCCTAGTTTGTTGTCTATAATTAAAAGCGTGTTTTATGGTTTGCCTCTCTCTTCTTTCCTCTCTATGTTTATTTGTTTTGTTTGTTAAATTCCATGTGAGTGAAGTCATAAGGTATTTGTCATTCTCTGAGTGACTTTTTTTGCTTAGTATAATGCATTTTATCTCCATCCATGTCATTGCAAATGGTAAGATTTCATTAATTTTTATGGCTGAATAATATTCCATTCTATATCTGTACCATATCTTCTTTTTTAAAATTTTTTAATGTTTTATTTATTTCTGAGAGAGAGAGAGAGAGAGACAGCATGAGCAGGGGAGGGTCAGAGAGAGAGAGAGACACAGAATCCGAAGCAGGCTCCAGGCTCTGAGCTGTCAGCACAGAGCCTGATATGGGGCTTGAACCCACGAACCATGAGATCATGACCTGAGCCGAAGTCAGATTGAGCCATCCAGGCGCCCCTGTACTACATCTTCTTTATCCATTCATCACTCAGTGGACATTTGGGATCTTTCCATAATTTGGCTATTGTTGATAATTCTGCTATAAACACTGGGATGCATGTGCCTCTTCAAATAAGTATTATTGTATCCTTTGGGTAAATACCTAGTAGTGCAATTGTTTGATTGTTGGGTAGTTCTATTTTTAACTTCTTGAGGAATCCCAATACTGTTTTCTAGATATGAGTTTGCATTCCCACCAACACTGCAAGAGAGTTCCCCTTTCTCCACATCCTTACCAATATGTTTCTTATACATTAATTTTAGTCTTTCTGACAGATGTGGGATGGTATCTCATCATGGTTTTGATTTGTATTTCTGTGATGATGAGCTATGTTGAGCATCATTCATGTGTCTGTTAGCCATCTAACATGTCTTCTTTGGAAAATGTCTATTCATGTCCTCTACTCATTTCTTAACTACATTATTTGTATTATTTTGTTTTTCTTCCTAATTCAATATTGGAAGGTTGTATGTTTCTAGTTATTTATCTAGTTATTTTAGGTTGTCAGATTTGTTGGCACATAACTTTGTAGTAGTCTCTTATAATCCAATGTATTTCTGTGGTATAAGTTATTTCTCTTTTATTTCTGATTTTGAGTCCTCTCTCTTTTTTTCTTAATAAGTCTGGCTAACAGTTTATAAATTTCGTTTATCTTTTCAAGCTCTTTGTTTCATTGATCTTTTTCATTTTTAGGTGTTTATTTCATTTATTTATCTTCTGATCTTTATTATTACCTTACTTCAACTAATTTTGGGCTTTGTTCTCCCTTTTTTTCTTTAGGTGTATTGTTAGATTGTTTATTTGAATTTTTTCTTGTGTCTTGAGGTATGCCTGCATTACTATAAACTCCATTCTTTTATGGCTTTTGACTGTGCATGAAAAGTTTTGAATCACTGGGTTTCTGTTTTCATTTGTCTCCAGGTTTTTAAAAAAATTTCCTGTGTCTTGGGGCCCCTGAGTAGCTCAGTTGGTTAAGTTCTGACTCCTGATTTTAGCTCAGGTCATTTTCTTGTGATTCGTGAGTTTGAGTCCTGTGTGGGGCTCCAGACTCACAGCGTGGAGCCTGCTTTGGATTCTCTCTCTCCATCTCTCTCTTCCCCTTTCCCTACTTATGTGCTTTTTCTCTCTCTCAAAATGAATAGAAAAACTATTCTATTCTATCTAGGAAAACAAATTTCCTATTTGTTTTCTTCATTGACACACTTGTTACTTCCTAGCAGTTTAGTAAGCCTCTATGCATTTGTGTTTTTTCCAGTTTTTTCTTGTGATTGATTTCTACTTTTATGTCATTGTAATTATAAAGGATACTTTATGTATGATTTTAGTCTTCTCAAATTTATTAAGACTTGTTTTTTCCTAACCTGTGATTTATCCTAGAGAATATTCCATGTGCACTTGAAAAGTATGTATTTTGCTGGTTTTGGATGAAATATTCTGTATGTATCTATTAAAGTCTATGTGTTATAGGTTATATGGTCAAACGTGTCATTCAAAGTCACTGTTCCCTTATTGATTTTCTATCTGGATGATCTATCCATTGATGTAAGTGGGATGTTCAAGAATCCTGTGATTATTGTATTACTGTCAATTTCTCCCCTTGTGTCTGTTAATACCTGCTTTATATATTTAGGCGCTCTTATTTTGAATGCATAGATATTTGAAATTGTTATGCCGTTTTGTTAGATTTATCCTTTTATCATTGTGTAACACCTTTCTTTGTGTCTTACTAGTAGTTTTTAATGTCTATTTTGTCTGATATAAGTATTGCAACCCTTGCTTTTTCTTCACTTCCATTTATATAGAATACCTTTTCTGTCCCTTCACTTTCAGTCCATATGTGTTTTCAGGTCTAACACAAGTCTTTTCTAGACAGCCTATAAAATAAGCCTGTCAACTAAGAATATTATGACTGGACAAGTGGTTCTTGTCCTTCAGAAATGGAGCAATGATAAAGACTTTCTTAAACAAACAAAACAAACACAACTAGGCCTGACATATAAGAAATGGTAAAGAGTTTTTTGAATATCATTGGAAGGACACATTAGCATCATAAAACCATATAAAGGTAGTATAAAAGTATCTGGTAATGATAAATATATACTCAAAGTCAGATTCCCTAGTGGCGATGTGTAATCACTAACAATTTAGTTTAAAAATTAAACCATAATACAAACGAGAAATAACCATAACAAAATACTCAGTGTATTATTGGATACATAACATTAAAAAATACCTAAACTATAACACCGACAACCTAAACTTCAAAGGAGAGAAGTAAAAGTATAAAGTTTAGGGATGTTATGAAAATCAAATTATTATCAGTTTAAAATAGGATGTTAAAATTTTTACATACTTTATGCAAACTTCATGGTAACCACAAGAGAAAAACATGTAGTAGTTACACAAAAGAACATGACAAAGAGGTCAAAGCATACTGATACCAAAAGTTATCAAATTACAAAAGAAGACAGGAGAATAAGAAGCAAGAAACAGTGTATTTTTAAAATAGCCAGAATGTGATTAATAAGAGACCAGTAGTAAGTCCTTACCTATCAATAATTACCTTAAATGTAAGTTGAATAATTCTCCAATCAAAAGACAGAGAGTGTCTGAATGGATTTTTAAAAACTATTCAAGGGTATTCTGCATATAAGTAACTTGCTTAAGCTTTAAATACACAGACCTACTGAAAAGGTAGAAAAAGAAATTTAAAGTTAATGGTAACCAAACACAAGCAAGATTATCAACACTTCTATCAGACAAAATAGACTTTAAAATAAAAATGGTAAAATTAGACAAGTTCATTATATAATAATAAAGGAGCCTATCCTCATTTTGTTCATGCATTGTTTTCTTAATTTTAATGGTCTCTGTGTTCTTGTGGTTCACTAAGCTTCTTTAAGGTGATTACTCTAAATTCTTTGACAGTTTACAGATCTCTATTTCATTGTGGTGAGTAATTGGAGCTCTATTAGTTTTCTCCGGTGGTGTCATGTCTTCCTGAATCCTTGATTCCTTATGTCAGTATCTGTCAATTTAAATAAGTGGTCTTATTTTCTAGACTTCACAGGTTTGATTTGGCAGAGATAGTAATTCACCATTCAGCTTATATTGAACTCTGGGTGTGTTAGCTGGTTCATCCTTGGGCAGGTGGTGTTTGCTATCAATGTCAGTTTTTAGGTGAGACTACTGACTGAGCTCTGAGGTTGAGGGTAGGTGCTGCTGGGTAGGAATACTGGCTTAGGTCCTTGCCCAAGTAAGGCTATAGGATAGGCTCTGCAGCTTCTTGGATCACCTACCCCTGAAATCTAAGACTTAAGGACTAGGTTCATACTCAGCAGTAAGCAGGGTTATAAATTACGTTCTTGTCCTGGTGTGGCAGAACAAGCCCCATGGCTTCCACAGCTAATGCTTGTGGACCTAGGTCAGGCAGCACCACACACTGAATTCTCTGGCCAGATGGGGCTATTTGTCTTGCTCTGCAAATGTGGAAGGCCACGGGCTATGTTTTCTGTCTTAAGTGCATTATAAGCAGGGCTGTAGGATGCCCTATGTAGCATCCTATGTGCTCTGGTAGGTTCCTGGTTGGGTGGGATAAATGCTGTATTCAGCAGTGCTCTGAGATATGAATTAGTTTCTATCCCTGGTAGTATCGTCAATAGAAAACATAGTTCTGGCCTGTCTCTTACTTGTGAATCAAATTAAACAGAACTATGTACTAAACTTCCTGACCTGACAGGCCATCATCCTACCAGTGCAAATGGGTAGGTCCACCAGCTAGGCCTTCTGCTCGAGTGCTGNCTCTTACTTGTGAATCAAATTAAACAGAACTATGTACTAAACTTCCTGACCTGACAGGCCATCATCCTACCAGTGCACCAGCTAGGCCTTCTGCTCGAGTGCTATAATTGGAGGTGCAATGGGATACACAGATTCCTGGAGCTCTGATTAGGTTTCCTGCTCAGGTGGGCTGGAGACTGTATTTGGCTTTGGGAAGGGCTACGAAGTAGTTTCATGTCTGATTTTGGCTATGGAACAGGTACTCAAATAGAATGCTCTTTGTGGATCAAATTAGACAGAACTGCATCCTCAGCTCCCTGGCCAGTGAGGACCATCATCGTGGCTCTGTAGATGCAGAGGCACTTGATAGGCTCTCTGTTGAAGTATCTCTGTAATTGAGGCTGCAGAAGGGGCTACCTAGATTTCTGGGATCTCTAATAGGTTTTTTTTGTCGGCAGGGTTGGATGGAAGCTGTATTCAGCAATGAGCAGGGCTACAAATTGCCTTCACTATCTGGGAATATTATGCATTCAGTGTTAGATATTAAATATCATTAAATGTGATATATAGATATTAAATATTATATATAATATATTTAATATTTTTGAATTAATGTTAAGTTTCTTGCACATGATAATGGTATAGTATGCAAACAGGTGAAAATCCTTATTCTTAGGAACTACATGCTGAAGTGTTTGCAATTTAATGTCTAACAAAATCAACAATGAATGCCCCGATCCACATCCATAGATAGAAAGAAGTGTATCTAACATTAATAGTAGATTAATCTAGGTGAAGGATAAATGGGTAGTCTTTGAATTTTAAATTTTCTGTAGGTTTAATTTTTTCTCAGAAACCATGAGATCATGACCTGAGCCGAAGCCAGATGCTTAACCAACTGAACCATTTAGGCACCCTAACGAAGCATTTTTAATAGTGAACACTTACTTGACAAGTGAGTTATAAAGAAACTATAAAAGCAAAACCTCTGGAAATATTCAGAAAAAAGTAATAAACCCCAAGACTATAGTGGGGCACATTAAGGCATTAGCGTGTAATAGATAGAAAAAAGTCTTAACATATAAAGATCAAATTATTTATCAACCAGCTTTATTAAGCACTGATATGCCAAAACCCTTTCATAATATACTACAGCAATAAGGGATAAAAAGAGATGTAAGAATAGAATGAAAAATTTTAAATACTACCATGAGTGACTTTTTCATGGTGGAAACACAAAACTATACAGGCTATTTATAAATTAATGAATTCTATACAATATTTTTTTAAAAATTGGAGCATATGTATCAGTCACAGCAAACTAGGTGGTACTATAGTAAACAAAAAATCTTAATGGCTAAACACAGTTTATTTTTTGTTCATGCGACCATAAGTCTGGGTGGCTCTTTGGGCAGCTGTCTTCCGTGTGTTGGCTCAGTATTCCAGAATGCTAAGCCTTTTTTGGCATTTCTACATTGATAGTTTTTTCTCGCATTTTCTAAGCCAATAGAAGAGCAGACCGGACAGACATGAGCTACAGTAAGGAAATACTTTCAGAAGTGACATTTATCACTTTTGTCCTCATTTCATTATCCAACATGAACAAACTGGCTATGCTCCTATTTAGAAAGGAAGGGTTCCTGGAGTAGAAGAGAATTAGTATATTAGCTAGAGGGAGAATGCCTACCACAGAAGATAGTACCAAGACTTTAGTTCTAAAACTGTAAAACAAGAGGAATGTGAGGAGAGCAGACAACAGTTAATAAGGTATAAACTGATCAAAAGGAACATTAAAATAAATAAGTCAATTTAAGAGCTGGCTATTGAAAAGAAAAATAGGTAGAAAGTACTATTAAACAAAAAGGAAAAAAATGTTACGGTTTAGAAAAGATCAAGATGATATAACTATGGCCTTGGAGAAGATTAAAACAAACAAATGCAAATTTGATGAATTCTCCAGAGGAGATAAGAATTTAAGTCAAATCATCATGTTGTACACCTTAGACTTACATAATGTTATATATAAGTTGTATCATAAAAAGCTGGAGAAGAGAATTTTAATAGATTCAGTTGCCAGTGTGAGGTATAGATAGTTTTAAAGGAAAGTTTTCATGTGTTTGGGAAGACATAATTCACATTCTAATACAATTTTAGGATATATGAAAAACATGCAACTTAATTTTAAGTAGTGCTATAATAATTACTAAGCAACATTCATTTCTTCCATTATGACAAAGTGTGTACACACACAAAAACACATGAACAACAGGTCCATATTAAAGCTGTATTAATTTTGATAGCATACTAATAAAATATAATGTTTTGATCAGGGAATATGATGGCTTAGTGTTAAGAAATATATTAATGAAATGTATTGCATCAATAGGTCAAAAGATAAAAGTAATTATCAATCATTAACAAAATGGCTGCTGATAAAAACTCAACTCCTTTTTTAATATAATTTTAGTAAGTAGGAAGAGATATAAAAAGTTTTTTCTCAGCATGATCTAGAATACTCATCATAAACCAAATACCACTTAATGATGAAATTTATGAGGTTTTCCAATGAAAAATCCAGAGCAAAGATCACAATGGTGATATCACCATTGCTGTTTAATATTGTCTTGGCATTTTTAGGCAATTAGACATAGAAAGAGCTTATTGGTCATGAGAAAGAATATATCCAAACACATTATCCAGAGTCACTTTAAGAGTGAACCTCTCATTAAGGATCTCCTACTCTCAACCAAAGAAGATTTTCCCTGTCTTTGTGCTTGTATGTTTTAGTTTGTGGTTACATGTTATTATTTTAGAAATAAGTACATTTAAAAATACCATATCAAAAATTTATGATTAAATTTTCAAATATAATAAGTAATGCCACAAGTTGAGTACATTAAACATTAAAGTCATGTTATTAAATATTTTTATTTATTTATAGATGTTAAGTTATAAATTGAGTTTATTTATTAATTATTATAAATCAATTTTTATACATCATTATTGATTTCCTAGATTTCAACTGGAATATAGCCCTGTGGCTACTTTTGAATATAGCACATTGTTTAGGTAAAGGGTGTGATATTTTCTTGATGGCATCCACTAGTTTTTAAAAATAATTTATCTTTTTCAGTTTGATTACATGGGCTCTGATATAAAGACTGTAACACAGAAGATTATTCAGATAATTGGCTTTGTTAACACTGTAAGTTTTTATCTATTTTGCTTATATATTTTGTAAAAGTGTAGGTGGTATGAGTTGATGTGTATAAT
>NW_027530855.1:55090-105934 GCF_008692635.1 Crocuta crocuta | reverse complement strand
TATACACGTTTAATATAATTTATTTAAAATTTATCTAAAATTTACTTAAAATTTATTATTATTTTTTTTTTAGATTCTTTCACAGTTAAAACTGACTGTTGTAATATCCTCCATAGAAATCTGGTCAAATAAAAACAAAATTTCTACTACAGGGAATCCCAATATTATATTATCTAGATTTTTAGAATGGAAATACAAACATGTGTTCCAATCTCATCATATTGCATACTTATTTGCGTGAGTATAGTATTTCATTTTTGTATAGCATTAAAGGAATAACCCAAAATGATTTCATGGTTAATTATGAAAAATAAGCATTTAATGAATATATACTGTGTTCTATAAATTTGATAGAAAACATAGGATGGGAAAAACATATAAATTAAAAGTCTTTTTCTTCAAGGAGCTAATGTGAGGCAAAACTTAAAAACTTTTATCAACTGACATAAAATGACCTGATGAAAGTAAAATTACATAAAAGCACTGAAATAACTAAAGAAGGTTAATTATGAGTGATATAATTTCTTTGGTATTCCTTGTTATACTACTTGCTCTCTCTACATTTTTGTCTCTCATCTTTTTAATAACATCAATATATAGAATTTATACATGCTCTATAATGCACAGAAAAATCTATGCATCTTAAAGGATAAGTGAATAAGGAGGTGACAGAAAGTTGAATGTACAGGAAACCAGAGGGGTGCTTGGGTGGGTTAGTTGGTTAAGCGTCCAACTTCGGCTCAGGTCATGATCTCATGACTTGTGGGTTCGAGCCCCGCGTCGGGCTCTGTGCTGACAGCTAGCTCATAGCCTGGAGCCTGCTTCAGATTCTGTGTCTCCCTCTCTCTCTGACCCTCCCCTGCTCACAGTGTCTCTCTCTCTCTCTCTCTCAGAAATAAATAAAACATTAAAAAAATTAAACAACAAAAGGAAACCAGCATAAAAACTATAAACATTAGTGTAGTAGCCTTTTACATAAACTGTTAGGCCTTATCCTTATTATACTTCTGGATTTTTATTAAATTTACAATTTACAAAATATTGAAATATTCTTAACATTGGAGATTTGAAAAACGTATTTAAATAGTTTAGTTCAGAGTAGCATGGTGCTTAGGACATAGTAATTATTTAGTAATTGTTGCTATGAAAATGATTATCATTAATAATACCATTCTTAAATGCCATTCTGAGGAAAATTATTATTTTTTAGCTTCAAGAGACATCCTAGTTTTATAGGAGCCACATTTCCTGGAAAAATATGTAATAAGAATTATGCTGCAGGAGTTGCTCTGGTATGTAATTATTTCCAACTCCTCATTATTTTCATTTTTTAAGGTTTACTAAATATTTTAAAGCATGAATATATATATATATATTACTTAGTTTACTCATCCTTTAATAGTTTTTATGTTACTAATTTGGAACATACTTATTAAACTGTATATAATTACTTTTAAAAACAGAACATCTTTAAATTAACCTGAGCACAATGCCATATTATTTTTAAAAACCATATTTGACTTTTTAAGTGAAAGTTTAATTGTTTTGAACAGTGGCATGCTTGTATCAATATTTATTATATAACCAATATAATTTTAATGTTAATTATTAAACATATCAGCTTCTTACAATATTAATAATTGGTATAAATGTGTGTGCTTTTTTATTACATGACTTGTTATTTTTTTCTTTTTTAATGTAACTTTTATTATTGCATTCAATTCTTTATTATGTTTGGGATAAGCAGACTGTTGGAGGAAGAAACAGCCATCAAATATTCATAATTATTGTTTTCTGGCAAAGCTAAAATGAGCTCCTATTACAGAATTATATTCCTTTTACAAGTTATGTAAAAAGTAGAGAACGGAACTAAATGAGAGTACTTCAAAAGTCTGCACTATGATTTTTTTACTGATCCACTTGCACAATTGGTTGTGTTTTAGTAGCAAGTACAATGAAGCAAATTGCTACTGACAGATATTTAAAATAAGATCTGGGGTGCCTGGGTGGCTCAGTCAGTTGAGCCTCTGACTTTGACTCAGGTCATGATCTCGTGGTCTGTGAGTTGGAGCCCCACATCATTCTCTGTGTGACAGCCCAGAGCCTGGAGCCGGCTTCGGATTCTGTCTCCCTCTCTCTCTGCCCCTCTCCTACTCACACTGTCTCTCTCTCTCTCAGAAATAAATAAATAAATAAGATCACTACCAATCATAATATTCTAAAAGTTTTTTTTAAGTTAAGAATTTTTGATAAAAGTTAAGAATTACTTCCTTGAATATGGTGGCTTTATTAAATGTCTTGAAATCAAGATAGTTTAAGTCCTCTGTTCTTTGTCAGTACAAAATTGTCTGTGCACAACTTTGCATTTTCATATAGATTTTAAAACCAACTTTTCTAGGGGCACCTGGTGGCTCAGTCGGCTAAGCGTCCAACTTCGGCTCAGGTCATGATCTCACGGTTTGTGGGTTTGAGCCCCATGCTGGGCTCTGTGCTGACAGCCAGCTCAGAGCCTGGAGCCTGCTTCAGATTCTGTATCTCCCTCTCTGTCTGCACCTGCCCTGCTCATGCGGTGTCTCTCTCTCACAAATAAATAAAAAACATTTAAAAAAAACCCAGCTTTTCTAATTACACACACACGCACACACACACACGCTTGCTTAAATTTTGATAGGGAGGTGTATAATTTATTAATGAATTAGGGGAAACTTGACATTTCAATAACATGGGATCTTCCTGTCCACTAACATTGTTTATCTCTCCATTACTGATGTCTTTAAAAAATTCTCTGTAGAGATTTCATACATCTCCTGCTAAATTTATTCATAGTGATTTTATATGTTCTGTTGCCATTGCAACTGGTATTCTTTAAATTTATCTTCCAATTTTTCTCTGCTAGTGTATATATATGTATTGAATTTGATAAGTTCTTTATAGATTTTGGATACTAACCCCTTATCAGATGTATCATTTACAAATATCTTCTCCCATACCATAGGTTGCCTTTAGTTTTATTGATTGCTTTCTTTGATGTGCAGAAGCTTTTCATCTTGATGAGGTCCCAAGAGTTCATTTTTCCTTGTTTCCCTTGCCTCTGGAGATAGTATCTTACTAGATACCAGAAGTTGTTAGAGCTGATGTCAAAGATGATGTTGCCTGTGTTTTCCTCTAGGATTTTGATGTTTTCCTGTTTCACATTTAGGTCTTTCATCCATTTGAGTTTATTTTTGCATATGGTGTAAGAAAGTGGTCCAGGTTCCTTCTTCTGCATGTTGCTGTCCAGTTTTCCCAACACCATTTGTGAAGACACCCTTTTTTTCCCATTGGATATTCTTGCCTGCTTTGTTGAAAATTAATTGACCATAAGGTCATGGGTTCATTTCAGGGTTTTTATTCTATTCCATGGATCTATATGTTTGTTTTTGTGCCAGTACCATACTGTCTTGATGAGTACAGCTTTATACGTGAAGTCAGGAGTTGTGATGCCTCCAGCTTTGCTTCTCTTTTCCAAGATTGCTTTAGTTACTTGGGGTCTTTTGTGATTCCATACAAAATTTAGGTTTATTTGTTTTAGCTCTGTGAAAAATACTGTTGGTATTTTGATAGGAATTGCAACAAATGTGTACATTGCTTTGGGTAGTATAAACATATTAACAATATTTGTTCTTCCAATCCATGAGCATGGGATGTTTTTCCATTTCTTTGTGTCATCTTCAATTTCTTTCATCAGTGTTCTATAGTTTGCAGAGGAAAGATCTTTTACCTCTTTGGTTAGGTTTATTCCTAGGTATCTTACGTTTTTTGATGCATTTGTAAATGAAATCAATTCTTTGATTTCTTACTTCTGCTTCATTATAGACTGGTGTATAGAAATGCAAATTTCTGTATGTTGATTTTGTATCCTATGATTTGGTTGAATTTGTGTATTCTAGCAATTTTCTGGTGGAATCTTTTGGGTTTTCTACATAGAGTATCATGTCCTCTGCAAATAGTGAAAGTTTGACTTCTTCCTTGCTGATTTCGATGCCTTTTATTTATTTTTGTTGTCTGAGTGATGAGTCTAAGACTTCCAGTACTATTTTAGATAACAGTAGTGAGAGCGGACATCTTTGTTTTGTTCCTAACCATACAGGAAAAGCTCTCGGGCTTTTCCATTGAGGATGATATTAGTTGTGGGTTTTTGGTATATGGCTTTTATGACATTGAGGTATGTTCCCTCTGTCCCTACTTTGTTGAGGGTTTTTATGAAGAATGGATGCTGTATTTTGTCAAATGCTTTTTCTGAATCTTTTGGAAGGATCATATGGTTCTTATTCTTTCTTTATTAATGTGGTATATCACACTGATTGATTTGCAAATATTGAAACATTTGCAGCCCACGAATAAATCCTATTTGATTGTGGTGTGTAATTCTTTTAATGTACTGTTGGATATGTTTCACTAGTTTCTTGTTAGGAATATTTGCATCCATGTTAATCAAGGATATTGGCCTCTTAACTTTCTATTTTAGTGGAGTCTTTATGTGGTTTTGGATTTAAGGTTATGCTGGCCTCATAGAATGAGTTTGGAAGTTTTCCCTCCATTTCCACTTTTTTGGAACAGTTTGAGAAGAACAGGTATTATTTCTTCTTTAAATTCTGGCAGAAGTACCCTGGGAAGCCATCTGTCCCTGGACTTTTGTTTGTTGGGAAATGTTTGGTTACTGATTCAGTCTTTGCTGGTTATGGGTATGTTCTGTTCATATTTTCTATTCTTCTTGTTTCAGTTTTTGGTAGTTCATATGTTTCTATGGAAAATTCTATCCATTTGTCTTAATTGTCCAATTTGTTGTCATACAATTTTTCATAATATTCCCTTATAATTGTATTTCTGTGATATTCTCTCCTTTGTGAATTTACTTTAGATCCTTTTTCTTTTTGGTAAATCTGGCTAGGGGTTTATCAATTTTATTAATTTTTCTAAAGAACCAGTTCCTAGTTTAATCGATCTGTTCTACTGTTTTTTNGAAGGCTCTCTCAGTGGGTTCTGCGTCCTTTTTCTCCCAATCTCTCAGGTTTTGTAAGGTTTCCAGTGGCTTCAGATCTTTTCTGTGTGATGTATGGGCGCGAGTGCAAGTACGGAGCTCCTTACTTCTCCGCCATCTTGCCCTCTATCTGTATCATTTATTTCTGCTCTAGTTTATATTATTTCCCTTCTGCTGAATTTAGGCTTTATTTGCTATTCCTTTTCTAGCTACTTTAGGAATAAGGTTAGGTTGTGTGTTTGAGACTTTTCTTTCTTCTTGAAAAAGCCCTGTGTTGCTTTTGCTATATACTTCCCTCTTAGGACTGCTTTTGCAGTACCCCAAAGGTTATGGGCTACTATGTTTTCATTTTCTTCGGCTTCCATATATTCCTTTATTTCTTCTTTAATTCCCTGGTTAACCCATTAAGTCTTTAGTAGGATATTCTTTATCTTCCATTTATTTTCGGTCTTTCCAATGTTTTCTTGTGGTTGACTTTAAGTTTCATAGCTTTGTGGTTAGAAAATATGCATGTTCTGACCTCAGCCTTTTTGTATTGTTGAGACCTGATTTGTGACCCAGTATGTGATCTCTTTTGGAGAATGTCCCATATGCACTAGAAAAAAAATGTGTTTTCTTCTCCTTTAGGATGATACATTATGAATATATGTGTTAAGTCCATCTGGTCCAGTGTGTCATTCAAAGCCATTGTTTCCTTTTTGATTTTCTGCTTAGTTCATTTCTGTAAGTGAGGTGTTAAGGTCCCCACTATTATTGTATTGTTATCAATGAGTTTTGTTGTGTTTGTTACTACTTTTTTTTTTTTTTTTGAGAATGTGAGTGAGGGAAGAGGCAGAGCGAGAGAGAGAATCTCAAGCAGGCTCCATGCTTTCACAGATAGACCCCTTTATTATGATATAGTCCCATTCTTCATCTCTTGTTCCAGTCTTTGCTTTAAAATCTAGTTTGTTTCATATGAGTACAGCTACTGCTGCTTTCTTTTGATGTCCATTAGTGTGACAGATGGTTCTCCAACCTCTCCCTTTCACTCTGCAAGTGTCAGGTCTAAAATGAGTCTCTTTCTTGTAGGCACAATATAGATGGGTCTCATTTTTAAAAATCCATATGATACCATATGTCCTTTGATCTGAGCATTTGGTCCACTCATATTCAGAGTGATTACTGATAAATATGAATTCGTATACTGTCCAGCGCCTTTCACGTCAGGAAGTGCTTCTGGTATATGCTGTGTGCACTTTGCTATTGTGTTCTCACTGCTCTTTCCCTCCGATAAGTCCTCTGAAGGGCTTCTCCTTGTCTGCAGTGGGGATTATTTGGACTTTGTCCACTATGTGGTGACAAGTGTGTGCTGTTCACTGAAGACCATCAGTGCTGGTAGGCAGGGGTAAAAATTGCATCAGCCACTTCTCTTTTCTTGGAGAGGGGAGTTCATGCCCACCAGTGTTCACAAGCCCACAGAGAAGAGCAAATAACCTCCCCTCATTTCTTCTGGGCATCCCTCAGATCCCTTACTTCACCCTGTCTTTGTCTGAGCCATCTGCCCACCTGGTATAATAGTGCTCCTGTGTTTTATCTCTGACCCACCAACTGTGTTTCAAAACTCCAAATTTTGAGAGATTTGTGCTGATCTTCTGGGGCAGGTCTCACTGTACTGTGACTGGTGCCAGTTTGTCATAGAAGAGCAGTTGCATGAATGTACGGGGGCTTGAAGTTTATGGTAAAGCACAGCACAAAGCTAGAGTCCAGGCTAGCTGCCCTCAGCAGGTGCCTCTGTTCCTATACTAATGAATGGGGCAGCTCAATGGTGCCTGCCAGCTCTTTTATCTCCAGAGAGGCAGTTCCACCTTTTCCAAATGCACTCTAAGAGGGGAACTCTCTCTCCCAGTGCGACCCAAGGGATATTCAGACCATGCTATCTACTCCCAGGCCTCTGCACCCCTTCTCCACTAAAGCACCTCTACACCCACCAGGCACCACCCTGTGTTGATGTGGACTTATAAAACTTGAGACTTTGGGTTCTACAGCTTATAAAAACTTGGAATCATCAGTCCCTCTTATTTTCCCCATCAGTGGTTTTGGGGATGTGTTTTTATTGTGCAATGCCCTGTACCCTATTTTCTCTCTCTCTTTCATCTCTCCTCTTCCTCCCCTTCCCTGCATTGGTGATTCTTTTCTCCCCCTCAATCACATTTCTGAATCCTCTACCTTCCATGATGTGACCTCTTTTCTCCCTATAGTTGTGCAGTTTGTTCTTTCTGTCCTCATATTGATTTCCTGGGTGTTCAGAATGATTTGGCATTTATCTAGCTGTATTAGAGGGAAAAGGCAAGTCTAGGGCCCCCCCTGCTACTCTTCCATCTTAGCTCCCCCTCTAGCTTTGCTCATCTTTCTCAGGATTGGTTGGGCTAATGGAGGTCTTTTGTTGTTCCATAAAAATATTAGAATTGTTTTTTCTACTTCTATGAAAGTACCATTAGATTTTTGACAGGGATTGCATTGACTCTCTAAGTGGGTAAGGGGAGTATGGGCATTTTAACAGTGTTAATTCTTCCAGTCATAGAATATCTTTCCATTTATTTGTATCATCTTCAGTTTCTTTCATCAATGTCCTATAATTTCAATGTGCATGTTTCTCATCTCCTTACTTAAATTTATTCCTAGGTAATGGGCGCCTGGGTGGCTCAGTCGATTAAGTGTCCGACTTCGACTCAGGTCATGATCTCACAGTTTATGGCTTTGATTCCCAGGTCAGGCCCTGTGCTGACAGCCTGGAGCCTAGAGCCTGCTTCAGATTCTGTCTGTCTCCCCTGCTCATGCTCAGTCTCATTCTCTCTCAAAAATAAACATTAAATAAAATTTTTAAAATTATTCCCAGGTATTTTATTCTTTTCAATGTAATTATAAATGGAATTGTTTTCTTTTAAAAAGCTTTTTAAATCTTTATTTATTTTTGAGACAAAGTGAGAGAGAGGGGCAGAGCTCCGGTGGAAGTGGAACAGAGAGAGAGGGAGACAGAATCCAAAGCAGGTTCCAGGATCTGAGCTATCATCACAGAGCCCAATGTGGGGCTTGAACTCATGCACTGTGAGTTCATGACCTGAGCCGAAGTCAGACACCTAACAACTGAGCCACCCAGGCACCCCTAAATGGGATTGTTTTCTTAATTTCTCTTTCTGATAGTTATTAGTGTATAGAAATGCAGGAGGTTTCTATATATTGATTTTGTACACTGCAGCTTTACTGAATTTGTTTATTAGTTCTAATAGTTTTTTTTTGTGTGTGGTAGAGTTTTAGGATTTTCTATATTTGCAAATAGTCACTGTTTACTTCTTTCCAATTTGGATACCTTCTTTCTCTTGCCTAATTTCTTTGTCTAGGACTTTCAATACTGTGTTAAATAAAAGTAACAAGAATGGGATTCCTGTCCTGTTTGTAATCTTAGAGAAAAAGCTCTCAGTTTTTCATCTTTGAGTATGATAGCTGTGAGCTTGCCATAAATGGCCTTTATTATGTTAAGGTTTGTTCCCTCTAAACTCACTTTGTTGAGCAAATTTAATCATAAATGGATGTTGAATTTTGTCTATTTTCTATTCATTGTCCAGTTTCTTTTTTCTTTTTTAATCTTTCTCTCTCTCTTTAGCCTTTTATAGTTTTCATTGTACATTTCATAGGATTCCATTTCCTCTCCTCTCTTTTCATATCAGTTAAGCTTCATATCATATCAAAACCAAGCTATTATATAAAAAAATCTTCTTGAGCTTTTGTCCTAGAGTTTATAGTATACATTTACAACTGATTTAGTTTTAGTGTGGTTTTAATTAACTAGACATAACTAACTGAACTGAAGTATAACTAATCTAGATGGAAAACATTTTTAAATTTAATTTATTTTTAAAATTTATATCCAAGTTAGTTAACATATAGTACAACAATAATTTCAGGAGTAGATTCCTTAATGCCCCTTACCCATTTAGATGGACAAAATTTTAAGGTTACCTAGGGTTTATTTTCACCAGATATTAAAAGACATACAGACGTGTTAATGACTGTCATGTAGGATTAAGTTTATCATACAGTTCCCTAGAAACAGAAGGCACACCATGCAGGGACCATAACAGGAAGCACGAATGTTGTTCAGGCGGTGTAGTGAGCAAAGGGGAAATATGAACTTGAACCTCTGTTATTGTTTCTTTGGGGAGGAATGGGTAAGGCAAGGTAAGCAGGTCTTGGATTGGCTCATTTGAATAATTTCAGCAGTCTTTCTTGTATAGAGGCTGTACCAAGTTGTCTGGTATCTAACTCTGGTGTATTTTAGGCAGGTGAAGAGTGGCCTAGGGTATATGAGTCTAATAAAAGAGGGGGTAAGGCATATGGGCTCCAGGTTGATTGGTTTGCATATGAAAGTTACACTTGCATTAAGTTGTTGACTATCTTAAGAAATTAAGTAACCCTGAGAGAGGAAGTCTAGCATTGGCAAAGCCCCAGATATTAAAGCATCACAATACAGAAAATAAAAGACATCATTAATACAATTAACCCATTAATACAATTTGATACATATTACCAAATTAAAGGGCTAATACAAGAGGAGACTTTTATAGAGTAGGGCATAAGTTGTGCGAAAAGAAAACGTTTTATTGTGAGAGTAAAAGGGAGAAATACAGGTAGAAGTATAAGAAGTCTTGTAGGCCAGTCTATAACTAAATTAAAGCACCTCATATATAATGAGTCTTTCTATATATGAAGGCAAGACCTATTCCCGTCAAATGTTGGAAAGGGTAATGAGAAAGTTTTTCATGTCGATGTGAGGTGTAAGTTAGTCAAGCATCCTTGAATTAAGACAGATTAAAGTCTTGGGCAATAGAGAAACTCATTTAGGAATCTGTTTGCAGGACTAGAATTTGAAAAGGAATTGTTTGAGGAGACCATTATATCTCTAATTGAACTAGCTGTCCAGGACTTATCAGGAACATTGAAAGTTATATTGAATGCTCTTTTAAAGAGACTAGCATTTTGTCTTGTGAGAAGTGAAATGTGTTTCTTAGTCAATATTAATGATCTCTGTAACTCTAGAGGGGTTGAGGAATGTCCTAACAAGGCCTTCTTTATAATCCTAAGAACTACTTTTGATGAAAAGCTGGGATGGAGGAAGAAGGTACAGCTTGAATTCAAGCAGTTTTAAACTAAATGAAATTACTTTTCTCTGAAAGTGGACTCAAGTGTCTTATGCACCAGTTGATCACTCATAGTGTCTGTAGTTGAGCATTAAGCAGGCCAGCACAATATTGTGGGATGGAAAATTTAGAAACATCTTCATGGATCATGGATACCTTCTCTGAACTCTTCTTTATTTGCCATCTGCTCACAGTGCTTTAGCCTAGGTCATTAGGAACCCGCTACCTTTTTTTAAGACTATTTTTTTTAGAACAGTTTTAGGTTTACCACAAAACTGAGGGGGAAGGTACACAGATTACCCATATACCTCCTGCCCCCTAACATGCACAGCCTCCTGCATCATCCACATCCCTCACCAGAATGGTATATTTTTGTACTAAGGATGAACCTACATTAACCTATCACAATCACCCAAAGTCCATAATTTACCTTAGGGTCCAGTCTTGGTGTTGTATATAAGTTTGGACAAAAGATGGTAGGCATCCATCATTATAGTCTTATACCAAGTGTTTTCACTCCCCTAAAAACTTCTGTGTTCCGCCAATTAATTTCTCCCCTCTCTGTCTGCAACCACAGAGCTTTTTATTGTCTCCACAATTTTGTTTTTTTCTGGAAGTCATACAGTTGGATTCTACAATAATGTAGACTTTTCAGACTGGCTTTTTTTCAGTTAGTAACTTGCACTCAAGCTTCCTCCATTTCTTCTCATGACTTGATAGCTCATTTCTTTTTAGTGCTTAATAACATTCTGATGTCTGAAATGTGCCACAGTTTATCTGTTCACCTGCTGAAGGACATAGTGGTTGCTTGCAAGTTTTGGGAATTACGAAAGAAGCTGCTGGAAACATCTTTGTGTAGAAATTGCAAACTATCCAAAGGTGAACAATATACCTATTGAGGGTGTTTTAGTTTTCTGTTGCTATGTAACCAATTACACCAAAACTTAAAGAGATAAAAACAAGACAGTTCTTGGGTCAACAATCAAGGAGCAGCTGAGAGAGTTATTTCAGGGTTCAACATGGACAGAATTCACTTCCAAACTTGGTCATTTAGCTGTGGTAGACCTCAGAAAATCTGTTTCCAAACTCATTCCTGTGGGCCTCTCTACAGGACTACTTCATGACATAATAGCTGGCTTCCCACAGAGAGACTGAGACCTAGTATCCAAGAAGTCAGTCTTTTTTTTTTTTTTTTTTTTAATGTTTTATTTATTTCTAGGCGAGAGAGAGAGACAGCGTGAGCAGGGGAGGGTCAGAGTGAGAGGGAGTCACAGACTGAAACAGGCTCCAGGCTCTGAGCTGGCAGTCAGCACAGAGCCCGACGCGGGGCTCGAACCCACAAACCGTGAGATCATGACCTAAGCGAAAGTCGGACGCTTAACCGACTAAGCCACCCAGGCGCCCAAGAAGTCAGTCTTTTTATAATCTGTCTTGGAAATGGTGAGCCATCTGTTCCTCTACATTTAGTTAGTTAAAAGCAAGTCATAAGTCCAGCTTACACACAATGGAGTTGGACTACCCAAGAACATGAATACCAGGAAGTAGGTATCATTGGGATCCATTTTAGAGGCTACCTACTACAGAGAGAATGTAAAATTGATAATTGAAATAAAACATTAAAGTCATTTTGTTTAAAATAACTCAAAGAAGCAATATAGTATGGTGTTTGAGACTTGATTGGATTAGCTAAAATAGCTGATATTGTCATCAACAGTATTTTGAAATTAAGCTATGTTTACTTATCCATGTGTAATAAATATATTATCCAAATGCTTATATAATTCCACTATAATTGCATTTACACAGGCATCTTGGATGCATTGATTTTAAAAACAAGTTTTATGTACTAATTTTTTATTATAATTTTATTTAGAATAGTATCTATTTTGTATATGTTCATTTTTTATTATAGTAATTTTATTATAGTATAGTATAGTATTCTTAGCTAACTCTTTTCTTTTGCTTTGTATTTAGTATCCAGAGGGCTTATCCCTGGAGTCATATACTATCAGTATCGTGCAGTTGCTCGGCTTTAATCTGGGACTGAGTTACGACAATCCTGACACTTGTTTTTGCTCAGGAGATGTTTGCACAATGTCACCTAAAGCAGTGTAAGATAATTTTCTTTATTACACATATTCCTTTTAAAAAATTGTTGTTTTTGTTGGTTAGGAACTTTTACACTTCCATTAACCAAATTGAGGTAATGGACAATTATGGAACACTGTACCTAACAACCACAGAATATACATTTTTCAAGTACAACAGAACACAAACCAAAATAGGCCCACTACCTCCCCCCATGCCTCTCCATGCCAGGGGAAACTCTCGTAGTCCTTCTTGCATTCTGCAGCCTGACTTGTATTTTTCTCCCCTGGCCAGATTGAAAGCACCCTCTAGGGAAAAGCTATATGAATTGTGTAATTTCAGTGATTGTACTATAAAGCTAAATTAAATGCTTTGATATTTGCATTTAAAACTGGCATTGGGATAGGGATGAGTAGTATAATTCATGTTAATAGTTTCAATTAAGATTTTTTTTATTTAGGAAGACAATAAATTGTAAATAAATAATAACACCATGACCTATTGAGAGAAAGGCTACTAGAAAGGGGAAAAAAACCCCTTTGCTTTAGCTCCATTAATAATACATATTCCTTTATTTCTTAAATATGTTTTTTAAAGTTTATTTATTTTGAGAGAAAGCAGAGAGGGAGAGAGCAAGAGAGCAAGCAAATGCACAACTGGGGGAGGAATAGAGAGAGAGGAAGAGAGAGAATCCCAAGCAGTCAGAATCCAGTATGGAGCTCAATCCCATGAAACATGAAATCATGACCTGAGCCCAAATCAAGAGTCAGATGCTCAAGTGACTGAGCCACCCAGGCACCCCATCTGTTGGTTTTTTCATCATTTCAACATTCTACTTGTTTTATATTTTTTTCCCCCTGATGTTCATGCTTTTTGCCCCTAAGAGGTACTTGGTCTACTTTTTACTACACACCTATTGCCTAGGAGAGTGCTCAGTAAATATGTTGCAAACAGTGACCAAATCAGCTCAGTATATTTTCTCATTATTTCATTTTATCATTTGATTACTGAATCTATGATACCCCAAATTTTTGTAAAGCACAAAATAGATAATAACTAAATTTATTTCTTCTTCCCTGGGATAAGTGGTTACTCAGAAGAATATTCATTCTTTCACCATAGTTTTGAGTGTTTTATTTATATGCTTTATAAAAATTCAAGTGTGTCAAGGTATGATTTTTTGTCTGGATTAAATTTGTGCACCATAAGTGTACAAGTTTGTGACTTTTGACAAATACATATAAATCTTTGAACTGCAGTATCAGTGAGGCTATGCAACAGTTTCATCTCCGCAAAAGTTCCTTTGTGACTCTTATTGTCCTTCTACCTTTTATCCTTGCTCTAGGCAACAACTGGCCTGATTTACTACAATTAGTTTTCTTTCAGAACTTTATGTAAATTGAATTATATGTGCTCTATTTTTAGTGTTGAATCTATGACTCTGAATTATTTAAACATTTTTCTTTAATTATTTGAATATTTATTGTGCTTTAATTTAGGTATTTGTATGCCAAATCTAATGCCTGGCCATCTCAGTTTTGATTTCTTTTGATTGCTCTATTTTTTACATTGACTATGGATCACATTTTTAATTTTTGTGTTTCTATTATTATTATTATTAGCATATTCAATGTCGTTGATAATACAATAGAAAGCTTGGATGCTCCTACCTTCCTCTGAAAAGCATTGATTCTTGGAAATTCAATTATTGGCTAATTATTTTGAATTTCATATGCTTGGTTTTATGCTTTGTTAATGTGGATTCAGGGTACCTTGAAACCCCTCTAACTTGGCAGGATTGAACTTCCAAATTCACTCTCTTCTGGGGATCTTGTCAGGGCTTGAATGTAGGCTCTACTGGAATTGAGATAGAGTAGATTCCAGTTAGGGCAGAATCAGCAAACAACAATCCCCAAGCCAAATTCAGTAGTAGCTGGTTTTGTAAATAAAATGTTATTGAAATACAGCCAGGCTTATTGTTTTACATATTGTTTATGGTTGCTTTTACAAAAGCATTTTTACATTGTAGTACACTACAGTAGCAGAGTTGAGTAGTTGTAGCACAGTCTATGGCATATTAGTCTATAATAATTATTGTCTGGCATTTTACAGAAAAAGTTTGTCACCCTCTGGTCTAGAACATAATCTTTACTCTTAAATCAGATTCTTTTTTTTTTTTTTTTTTACAAATCGTTTATTGTCAAATTAGTTTCCACATAACACTCAGTGCTCATCCCCACAAGTGCCCTCCTCCATGCCCATCCCCCCTCCCCCCCACATCCATCAGTCCTCAGTTTTTGTCAGCATTCAAGAGTCTCTCATGGTTTGCCTCTCTCCCTTTCCCCCACCATTTCCGCCCTTCTTCTCCCCCTTGTTCCTCCGTCAAATTCCTCCTAATCCTCCTATACGTGCAAACAAATCAGATTCTTTCTAATATTCTAGTTGGATGCTGAGCTATTACCAGAGCTAACAGTTCTCTCACTGTCAAGTCAGGTACTTATAGTGCCCCTCCCATTGTGTAGTTCAGACGACAAGTTTTCATTTGAAAAATGTTTAATTATGTTGAACAAAAGCTCTAAAATATACTTATTAAGTTAAACATTTAAAATTCAGTTGTTTGTCATTGGCAAAATAAATAAAATGAACACAGTTCTTATGTTTAAAGGTTTAATAAAGGTCATAAGACAGGTAAATAATACATCTTGTTTAAAATAGGATGGATAGCAGTAAAAATATTTTCGATTTTTTTTCATTTCAAGAACCTTCATGGTGAAAATTTAAAAATACGGTAAAATATATTAGCAATGCAATAAATATTTTTCAAAATTAGCTTTTTTCACCATAATGCTCTTTAAATCTCTTTCTAAAACACCATACATTAGTGGAAATGCAGAGATATACAGCGATGATTTTTGTCATACCCATTTTTTAAATATTTTAGGCAGTCTGGGGGCGTAAAGGATTTTAGCACCTGTACATTGGATGACTTTAAATACTTGGCTTCACATTCCACCTTTGGATGTCTTCAGAGCATCCTTCCTGAAATGCCAGTTTATAAACAACAGGACAGAATAATATGTGGCAATGGACTGTTGGAACAGGGTGAACAGTGTGATTGCGGCACTGTAAAGGTTAGTAGAATTTTTTTCAGTTTTTTAAAATTTCCTGTATATGTGCGTAATAGAGAAAAAAGAAGATGAAGACCTGGTCTTTTGTCTTTTAGAAAAATAAATTAAAAAAGACAGACCTTCTTTGGGGAAGATGGAAGCCTTTAAGTTTCCTAATTTTGCTAGTTTTTGAAGTGGACAGCAAAAGCCTTTTAGATAATGTTTACCTTCTGACAATCTTTAGTGTATGCATCAACTCCAAACAAAATAATTAGTTACCACAAAGAGTGTCTAAAGTGTTGAAGAAATATACTTTTAACGTCAAGCAATAACAAAAACAGACAGGAATATCTCAAGACCATAGACTATTACCAGTGGAATAGCAAGATGCATTGTTTGCTAATATAACGTGGAAAGTTTTCTATTGACAGTTGATGCCAATTAAAGGTATTTTTTAAAAAGTCTATCATCGGTAGAAAATATATAAATATAGAACCAAATCAAAAGAAAGATGGAGGGCAGAGGAAGCATTGACAATAAAGTGAATATAGCCATATGAAAATAAAGTGAAATAGAAATTGTAAAATATGGAACATATTAGTAAATATATATTAATGTTATTAAATATACAGTATGTAAAAATATGTAATACATTATATATAGACATTTATACATATTATATTTGTGTGTGTGTGTGTGTGTATTTAGTGGCACTAGAACACATTTAAAAGAAAGAAGCCAGAGGAGAGTTTACTCTTGAAAAATTGCAGCTTTAACAGATAAGAATTGTGAGTTTATGTCTTTCTAGTCTCAGGTTGCTCCTCTACTTCCACAGTTGTGGCAGAATGAAATAGCTGTGGAAAATTGCAGCTTTACTGACTCAGTCTGTCAGAGAACAGATTTCAGGGATGAGAATCACTGGAAATTTAAGAGGGAAACCCTGAA
Source organism: Crocuta crocuta (assembly GCF_008692635.1). Taxonomy (NCBI): domain Eukaryota; kingdom Metazoa; phylum Chordata; class Mammalia; order Carnivora; family Hyaenidae; genus Crocuta; species Crocuta crocuta. The sequence goes on along the minus strand of NW_027530855.1, from coordinate 89,600 downwards.
AGTAAGAGAGCTGTGAAAGTGGTAAAGCCTAAAATCTGATGATTAATTTTACACATATTTGACTGATTGCTAAAATATGCATAGTCCAGAAATACCCCCATGGGGCAAAAAAGTAGGGTGACACCACTGAAAGACAGGTGTGAGACTTGTGAGTTTGACAATTTTTTTTTTTTTTTGGAGAATATTTTCTAACCATGTGCAATTCAGGCAGCCGAAATCCAAAGCCCTACTGTTTTCAGTTATCAGAATATAGAGCCTGAGACTGGCTGCAACTGGAAATTAAAGAGGAATCTTCAGAAACAAGGAAGTTGCAGATAGATTGTACCCTGAAATCTAAGTACTATCTCTGCCTAAACCCTTGCATGAATGCTACATTACATCAGGGAATCTGGTTAAAGATTCAGCAGTTGGAAGACGTTAATTGAGCAGAGAGAGATGTGGCACATTGTAGAGGAAATAAAGCTTACAGTTTGTTCCCAGGTTACTTAATTTCTTGTTAGGGAAAAAGAAAAGCCTCCAGAAGGTTACAGCTGAATATGGGCATTATATCATTGTATCTATAATGTCTAACTTATTAATCAAAAAATAATAGACATTCAGAGAATTAGGAAAACATGAACCATATTTAGGAAAATATGCAGTTAAGGGAAACTGAGAGGTCCAAAAATACTGTGTTTTGCAGATAAAGACTTCACAGTAGTTATTTTGAATATTAGGAGCATGAAAGGACATTATATTCAAATAATTTAAGGAAAAATTATCATAGTAAGTGAGCAACAGAGGATTTCAACAGATATAAGTTAACCATAAAAACCATATAAATTTAAAGTCTAGAAGTGAAAAGTATGACAAAAGCAGAATCAATGAACTTGACTAAAACCAGAATAATCAAAGAACCTGACCAATAGAACATTAAGAACATATGACCTATAGAATAGAGAGAAAAAAAGTTGAAGAAAATTAGCAAAAAATCCTCAGACACCTGAGAGGAGATATTTTTTTCTTTTTTCTTAAAACTTCTTTTTAATGTTTATTCATTTATTTTTGAGAGAGAGAGAGAGACAGAGTGTGAACAGGGGAGGGGTAGTGAGAGCACACAGAATCTGAAGCAGGCTCCAGGCTCCAAACTGTCAGCACAGAGCCCAACGTGGGGCTTGAACCCACGAACTGTGAGTCCATGACCTGAGCCGAAGTCAGATGCTTAACTGACTAAACCACCCAGGCACCCCGGAAATACTTTTTCTTAAAATTTATTTATTTTGAGAGAGAGAGAGAAAGTGAGAGAGAGAGAGAGAGGGAGCGCAAGCTTGAGCTGGGGAGGGGCAGGGAGAAAAGGAGAGAGAATCCCAAATGGGCTTTACACTGTTAGTGCAGAGCCCAATACAGGGCTTGAAACTGTGAATCGCAAGATCATGACCTGAGCTGAAACCAAGAGTCAGATGCTTAACCAACTGAGTCATCAAGGTGTCCCCACTAGAAAGGAAAAATTAAGTGGCCCAATGTAGGTGGAATTGGATTTCAAGATAAAGAGAAAGTAGGAGGCAGAAAAAAATATGCAGGAATAATGCTGGTTATTTTGAAGGAAAACATTTACTTACAGATCCAAGATGTTCAGCAAATTACAAGCACATAGACATAAAAAACCCACTTCTATACACAGAATAGTAAAACCTCCTGAAGCCCCAAGATAAAAAGAAAACTTTACTTCAGCCTAAAAAAGGACACATTAGATACATGACACAGTGATACAAAATATAGCAGACTTCTTATAACAAATAATGGAGGTCAGCAGACTTTGAAATGACAAAAAGTGATGAGAGAGAAAAAAGGTCAACAACCAAGATTTCTAGATTCAGAGCAATTATCCTTTAAAATGGAAGCAAATAAAAATTATTCTCAGTTAAGCAAAAGTTGAGACAATATGTCACAGTAACCTTGTACTACAGAAAATCCTAAGAGTTTAAAATGTTTGAAGAATTAAAAATTCCTAAACACAGAAATTGGTAAATATGTGGGTAAAAAGAATTATATTTGCTTTTTCTTTTCTGCTCTTAATTTTACTAACTACATTACATACATGCACATATATGTAAATATATACACTTACTATGCATTCATATATACACAATAAATATATGTGCCTATATATGTATTTACATGTATATACATATGTATTTATACATAAATATTACAAATATGTATGAGTATGCATGTGGATATGGATGCATATATGTTTATATACATATAAACACATGAACATATACATATGTACATACACACACTTATGTGTATATGTGTGTGTATCTCCATATCTACATCTATATAACAGTAGAAGCACTAAATATGAAAGGTGAAATAAGCTGTTGCAAGGTTTCTATAATTTATCTGAAGAAAATCAGTCTTAACTCTAAGTAGATTATACTATTTAAAAGATACTTACTATAAATCCCAGAGCAAATATTGAAAAATTATGCAAAGATATAACTAAAAAGCCAACAGAGGAATTGTAATGACATGCTAAACATATTTCATCAGCACAAAATAAGACAAGAAGGGAAGAATTGAGGAGCAAAACCAAGATGAAACAAATGGAAACAAATGGCAAAATAACAAATTGAAATACATGCAAATTAATAGTTACATTAAATGTAAATAGGCCAGGCACTCTGTTCAGAAGCCAGAGATTGTCAGACTAGTTAAAAATCAAGAGACAAGAGAGGTATTTTAAGCCCAAATGCTCTGTTTGGCGGAAAATAATAGAATGGAAAAGGATATAACAAGCAAACAGTAAATAAGAGAGCTAAGGGGGCTATATTAATATATAAAATGAGATAAAATAATGTTTCAGAATTATAAAAGGTTAACTACATAAGGAAGGTATAACGACAATAAATATATATACATTTATAAAAATATATTTACATGGACATACACAGTAGATCTTCAAATTTCACGAAACACTATCATATTTGCAGGTTTATTTCACATCTCTCAGTAAGTGATAGAATAACTAACTAGGCAAAAAAATCAGGAAGGATATAGAAGAACTGAACAATACTACCAACCACCTTAATATAATGATATTTATAGGCCACTATATTTAATAACTTAATATAAAAACTCATTTAAAGGAAACTTGGAATATTCATCAGGATATAATATATTTTGTGACATGAAATAAATCTCAGAATATTTTTGTTTAGACTTAATTAGAAGTCAAGAATAATAAGATATCTTGAAAAGTCCCCAAATATTTAGAAATTAAGCTACCACTTCTAAATGGCTCTTGGCTCCAAGAAGAAATTACAAAAGCAATTAGGATGTATTTTTAACAGTGTGCAAATTTAAACATAACATCACAATCTTTAAAAAAATTTTTTTTAGTTTATTTATTTTTGAGACAGAGACAGAGCATGAGTGGGGGAGGGGCAGAGAGAGAGGGAGACAGAATCTGAAGCAGGCTCCAGACTCTGAGCTGTCAGCACAGAGCCGGATGCGGGGCTTGAACCCATGAACCATGAGATGGTGACCTGAGCCAAAGTTGGACGCTTCACCATCTGAGCCACCCAGGTGCCCCAAAATCTATAAGATTTAGTTAAAACAGTATTATAAGGAAAATTTATAGTTATGAATGCTTATAATGGAGAGAAGAAAGTTCTAAAATCAATTATTTAGAATCCTACATAAGCTAACTAAAATATTAGTCCAATTAAATCCAAGATAAATAGAAGGAACTAATGATAAAGATAAAAGTAGAAATCAATGAGATAGAAACCAGAAAATGAATATCAATGAAAATAAAAGCCAGTGCTTTGAAAATAATTAATATACTTGATAAACCTCTTGCTGTTCTGATGAAAGAGAAATGAGAGAAAAAAGATATTTCCCACTATCAGTAATGAAAGAAGATACATTACTACGCATTCTGCATATGTTTAAAATAAGGAATATTAAAAACTACTTTATGTAAATAAACTTGGCAATTTAGATGAAATTGGCAAGTTTCTTAAAAGACAAATTATCATAACTGATGTCAGAAGAGACAATTTGAATTTGTCTGTTTGTTTACAGAATTGTACACATAAAGAGTGCTGTGATCCTGAAACATGTTCAGTGAAAGCAAATAAACAATGTGGTTCTGGGGAATGTTGCACACAGGATTGCAAGGTAAGAGGCAGTCTATTTTATAATAGCTCAGCATTAAAGTTCCTGAAATATTTGTTTCTTTTTTTTTTTAGATTACTTTTTTGTTTTTTTACAAATAGTTTATTGTCAAATTGGTTTCCACATAACACCTAGTGCTCATCCCCACGAGTGCCCTCCTCCATGCCCATCCCTCCTCCCCCCCACATCCATCAGTCCTCAGTTTTTGTCAGCATTCAAGAGTCTCTCATGGTTTGCCTCTCTCCCTTTCCCCCACCATTTCCCCCCTTCTTCTCCCCCTTGTTCCTCCGTCAAGTTCCTCCTAATCCTCCTATACGTGCAAACATATGATATTTGTCCTTCTCTGCCTGACTTATTTCGCTCAGCATAACACCCTCAAGGTCCATCCATGTTGCTACACATGGCCAGATTTCATTGTTTCTCATTGCCATGTAGTATTCCATGGTATAGATAAACCACATCTTCTTGATCCATTCATCTGTTGATGGACACTTAGGCTCTTTCCATGTTTTAGCTATTGTGGAGAGTGCTGCTATGAACATTGGGGTACATGTGCTCCTATGTATCAGCATTTCTGTGAAATACTTGTTTCAAAGAGATGGGAAGCATGTCAATATCCTGTCAGCCTTTCCCATTGTTTTATATCCAAGCACGTTGGACACTTCTTACACATCAGTCCATTTGGTAATCTGTCATTTCCAGACCTCCCATGTATATATGCCTGAAGACTCTTCTTTCTCAACTTGTTACAAATCTTTCTTGTACCTATTGAGATATTCCTATGATCATACATATGAAGCAACCCTCTTAAGGTCTTATTTTTTAACACCCTACCTCACATGGGTCAGGAAGCTAGATTAGTTTGTTGTTGTTGTTGTTAGCTAAATTCTCTTTACCATCTTCTGGTAAAGTCTCTGTTACTTTGCAGTTCAGTTATTGTTACAATCGGTTAAGTGCTCTTTACAGCATTCAGAGAATTCCTGAATAATTGCCCCACACTCAGAGCAGTTAACTGGAAATATACAGGAAAAAGAAGCAAACTATGAACAAGGTAAATGGCAGATGTCCAGATAGTATTGGAGTAAGAATATGCTTTTTCTTCAAAATTTTGTTCCCAAACTTATTGGGATATAATTGACATATAACATTGTGTAAGTTTAAGGTACACAAAGTAATGATTTAATATAGGTATATATTGTGAAATGATTACAATAAGGTTAACACATATACCACTTTACATAGCAAGAACATTTAACATTTACTAAGAAACTTTCAAATATACATTATTAACTATAGTCACCATGCTGTACATTATGGCTGAAAATGTGTATCCTTGACCAACATCTTTCCATTTTTCCCCATAGTTTTACTTCTTCCTTCCTTTTTTTAAAAATTTTTTAATATTTATTTTTGAGGGAGAGAGTGTGTGTGTGAGTGGGGGAGGGCAGAGGGCAAGGGAGACACAGAATCTGAAGCAGGCTCCAGGCTCTGAGCTGTCAGCACAGATCCTGAAGTGAGGCTGGAATTCACAGACTGAGATCATGACCTGAGCCAAAGTCGGTGCTTAACCAACTGAGACACCCAGGCGCCCCTATTTCTTCCTTTCTGATTTGGATGCCTTTTATTTCTTTTTTATTGCCTAATTGCTCTGGCTAGGACTTTTAGTACTATGTTAAAAAGGAGTAGTAAGAATTAAAACTTTGCCTTGTTCTTAATCTTACAGTAAAAGATTTCAGCTTTTCACAATTGAAAATTAAGTTAGCTAAGGCTTGTCATATATGGCCTTTATTATGTTGATACATTTGCTTTATACCCAAACTTTTGAGAACTTTGGTTATGAAAGCATGTTCGGTTTTGTCAGATATTTTTTCTCTATTTCTTTAGAGGATTACATGAATTTTACCCTTATTTATATTAATGGGATGTATTATGCTTATTACTTTCTGTGTCATCCTTGCATCCCAGGGATAAATCTCACTTGATCATGAGTTTGAATTTGATGTGCTAATCTTGAATTCGGTGTGCTAGTATTTTGTTGAGAATGCATCTATATTCATTAGGGATATCAGCCTGTAATTTTCTTTTATTTTTTTTGTAGTGTCTTTGTCTGTCTTTGGTATCAGGGTAAAGTTGGCCTTGTAAAATGAGTTTGGGAGAATTCCTTCCTTTTTGATTTTTGGGAGAGTTGAGAAACATTAGCATTAGTTCTTTAAATATTTCATAGAACTCACCTGTGAAACCATCTGGTCCTGTTCTTTTATTTATTAGGAAGTATGATAACAAATTAAATATCTTTAGTTGTGATTTCTATTTCTTCTTGATTCAGTCTTGGTAGATTGCCTGTTTCTAGGAATTTATCCATTTCTTCTAGTGTTATACAATTTGTTCATGGATAATTATATAGATGTCTCTTATGATACTTTGTATTTCTATAGTACCAATTTTAGTGTCTCTTTTCTTTCATTATTTTATTGAGTAGTCTAGCTAAAGTTTTGCCATTTTGTTTATCTTTTCAAAACCCATCTCTTGGTTTAATTTATTATTTTCCTATTGTCTCTCTAGAATCTATTTCATTTATTTCTGCTATGATCTTTCTTATTTCCTTTCCTCTACTAACTGGAGACTTTGTTTTCCTTTTTTAATTCCTTTAGGGGTAAAGTTACGTTATTTGAGATTTTTTTAATATAGGCATTTATTGCTGTAAACTTACTTCTTTAGAACTGCTTTTACCGTATCGCATACATTTTAGTATGTTGGGTTTTTTTGTATTTGTTTTTGTTTATTTCAAGAAACTTTTTCTCATTTCCTTTTTCTCTACTTCTATCACACATTAGTTCAGGAGTATGATGTTAAGTCATACATTTTGTTGGGGTGCCTGGGTGACTCGTTGGTTAAGCATCTGACATCGGCTCAGGTCATGATCTCACAATTTGTGAGTTTGAGCCCCACGTTGGGCTCTGTTCTGACAGCTCAGAGTCTAGAGCCTGCTTTGGATTCTGTGTCTTCCTCTCCCTGCCCCTCTCCTGCTCATGCTCTGTCTCTCTCTCTCTCTCTCAAAAATAAATAAATGTTAAAAAAAATTTTTTAAGTAAATTTTACATTTTGTGAATTTTTCAGTTTTTTTCTCTAAAGTTTCTTACCATTGTGCTTGGAAGAGATATTAGATGTTATTTGTTTCCTTAAATTTCCTAAAACTTGCTTTGTGGACCAACATATGTTTTATCCTGGAGAATGTTCTACATGTGCTTGAGAAGAATGTGTATTTTGTTCTTATTGGACATAATGTTCTATAAATGTCTTTAAGGTCCATTTGGTTTATAGTTTTATTCAGGCCTGCTATTTTCTTACTCATTTTCTTTCTGATCACTCTGTCCAATGTCAATAGTAGGGTACTGGAGTTCTCTACTATTATTGAATTGCTGTCTGTTTATCCCTTGGTCTGTCAATATTTCCTAAAGTTTTTAGGCATTCCAATATTTTGTGCATGTGTAGTTACAAGTGTTATATTTTCTTGAGCTTCTTTTTGTGTGTGTGTGTGACTGATTTAATTGAAAGTCTATTTTATCTTACATAAGTATAGCAAACCCTGCTCTCTTTTGGTTACTATTTGCATAGAGTATTTTTTTCTTCCCTTTACTTTCAGTTTTTGGATGTCCATAAAGGTAGTTTGAGTTTCCTATAGCTAGCTTATTGTTTGGTTCTATAATAGAAATTTGATTGGAGAAAATATATTTACATTTAAAGTAATTATTGGTAGTTAAAAGGACTTTCTATTGCTATTTTGTTAATCATTTCCTGGTTTGTTTTAGTTCTTTTTTTCTTTATTCCTCTCTTACTCTCTTCTTTTGTGATTTAGTTCTTGTAGTGGCATTCTTTAATTTGTTTTTCTTTACCTTTTGTGTATCCACTGTAGGTTTCTTCTTTGTGATCACTGTATGGCTTACATAAAAAAAATTATAGATATAATAGTCTATTTTTTAAGTTTTTACTTTAATTCCAGTTAGTTAACATATAGTGTGATAATAGTTTTAGGTATACAATGTAGTAATTCAACAGTTTCATACATCACCCTGGGCTCATCACAACAAGTTCACTCCTTAATTTTCATTACCTATTTAACCCATACCCCCACTTACCTCCCCTTTGATAACCATCAGTATGTTTTCTTTAATTAAAAGTCTGTTTCTTGCTTTGGCTATCTCTATTTTTTTCCTTTCCTTGTTTGTTTTGTTGCTTAAATTCTATATACGAATGAAAATATATGGTATATGTCTTTGAAGTATTTTGCTTAGCATTATACTCTTGTTGCAAATGGCAAGATTTCATTGTTTTTTTATGGCTGAATAATATTCTGGTATATATATACCAGAATATTATTATAATATAATAATGTGATATATAATAATATAATAAGTTATTATATTGTTATATAGTGGCATATGTATACCACTTCCCTATCCATTCATCACTTGATGGACACTTAGGCTGATTTCATATCTTGGCTATTGTAAATAATGCTTCTATAAACATCAGGGTGCATGTATTCCTTTAAATTAGTGTTTTTGTATTCTTTGGGTAAATAGCCTGTTGTGCGATTATTGGATTGTACGGTAGTCTTATTTTTATTTTTTTAACTTTTTATGTAAATTTCCAGTAGTTAACATACAGTGTAATGTTAGTTTCACATGTGCAATACAGTGATTCGACACTTCCATACAGCAGCTGGTGTTAATACTCATCACCTATAATAATCTGTTTTAAGCTAATAACCTCCCTTTAATCATACACTAAAGCCCTGCATTTTAAATTCTCATTTACTTCCCCCACATTTTGTGGGGGTTTTGGTGTAAAAACTCTATTCTCCATTTGGTGGCGCTCTTTAGCTCCCTAGGGTCCTTCAGTGTTGGTGGGCTAAAGGTAAAATGGCTTCACACTGCTCTTTGGTCTCCAGAGTAGGAAGTTCATGCCCTCATGGACATCAGATCATGTATGGGTCACCCTTCTTGTACCCCCCACTTCTGTCAGCACCCTGCCTTCCCCTGTGTCTCAAGTGTCTGCCTACCAGGCAGCATCTCTCTCCAGAATTTTATCTCAGGTATGGCTGTGTTTCAAAACACCACACTTCAGAGATTCAGACGCAACGATCTTATGGGGGAGGGTGTCACCACACGTGGCTGGCTTGTTCCAGAAAACTGTCATGGCACTGTGCAGTGGCAAGGGCTCAGAGTTTATGGGAAGTCACAACACCCAGCTGGTGCCAGGGTTTGTGCCTTCCGCCAGTGTCTGTGTCCCTATACGGGTGAATGGGTAAAGGTGGCGGCTTGATGGCACCCGCCCTGTCTTTTGCCCACAGAGAGGCTGTACCACCTCTACCAAGGGCACTCCAAGCAGGGCAACTGCTTAGAGGTCTCTGAACACTCCCAGGCCTCTACCCTGCTTCTTCCTGGGGACACCAACAACGGCTACCTCTGTCGCTTTAGACTCTGTGCTCCACTGTTCATAAAAAATATTGGTGGTATTGAAACTCTCTCCTTTTTCCCGTCAGTGGTTTTGGGGAACAGGTTTCTTATGGAGTCCCCTATGGGTGTTTTCACTCTTTTTCTCTTGTTGCTTTCAAGGGAAGTGCTTTCTTGGGCAAATCTAATGCGCTGCTCCTTCTGCCCCGCTGCCCCCATCTTACTCTTCCTGGGAAAACGGCTCTCCCTGGTCTGTGACACCAGCACTGTGGCTATTCTCTCTCCCCAATTCATCTCTTTGCACCATGTACCTGTTGTGTTCTCACCCTCGAATTATACAGATTTTTCTGCTAATCCTCAGAACAATTCCCTAGGTATTCAAAATGGCTTGATGTCGATCTAGCTATATTCGAGGGAGGGATGAGACAAGCCCAGGATCCCTTCACTCTTCCACCATATTAACTCCCCCAATCCATAGTCTTTCTTTAATCTTTTTTTCTTTTTTGTTCTTCTGACTGGATAATTTTAAATGATGGCCCTTGAGTTAACTGTTTCTTCTGCTTGATCAGCTGTGCTCTTAGAGCTTTTTAATGGAATTTTTCAGTTTAGTCCTTGTATTCTTCAGATCTAGAATTTCTTCCATTTGGTTCTTTTTTGAAAAAGAAATAATTTCTCTCTTCTTTGTGAAACTTCTCACTTCATTCATGTATCGTTTTCCTGATTCTGTTTATTTGTCTAATTGTGCTCTCTTGTCTGAGCTTATGATGATTATTTTTAATATTTGTCAGACATTTTGTACATTTCCATTTCTTTCATTTGTCTTCCACAAGACCTCTGTTGTTGGCATCATGTTTCCTTGATTCTTGATGTTTCTTGAAGTCTTGAACTGCTGCCTTCACATTTGAAGTGTTTCACGTCTCTTCTAGTGTTTACTAACTGGCTTTGAGAGAGAAAGAAACCAGTCGGCAGTCAGCCCAGCTAGAGTTTGGGGGTCTCTCAGACCTTTTTTTTAAATATGATATGCTTGTTCCACTCCTCTTCCAGGGTTGTTTCACACCTCCAGGGGGGTGGAGTTTAGGATTGCACACCTACTCTCAATCTTAGAAAGCTTGTCTGGCTATGGAGAGCCTCTCAGAAATTGTCCATAAAACAGCGCCTGAAGTGTTCAAGGTTGTGCAGTTTGACAAAGTCCAGCCAGGTGCTCATCTCCATGTGTTGTCTGCAGGATAGTGCCCATTTGTTGGAGGCTTGCGTGCACCATTTGCTGGAGAGTTTGTGGTTCTGGTTGCAGGTTATGAGTACGGAGTACTGGGAGTGTCAGTTGGCTAATTGTGGGTGTCTTCAGACAAGGCCTCCTGTTGGCTCATGAGTGAGGCTCTTGATGAAGTCTGTAAGCCAGTTAATTGGATATGTGGCTGGTTCTTGTAATCTGTGTGCTGGTTGCTGTGAACCCCCATCTCTTTTCCCTACTCCTCCGTGTCCCAAGACTATTTAAATATCCCAATTCCCTATGTGTTCTGAGTGGGGTGAGACAAAAGTAAGTCTCTTGGGCAGTGTTGTGCAGGGCTGGGGAAACAAGATTCTCATCACTTTCATTTTCCCCCATCAGAGAAATCACAAGCCAAAAGAGGCTCTCTTGGCATTGAGCTGTGCCACCTTGAGGAATGGATGATGTGGGTAAAGTGAAACAGTTCTTACCATCTTCCAATGCATCTGCTCTCAGATTTTTTGCTTCCCCTGGGGACTAGAACCTTTCAGCCCGATTATGTCATTCGGGATAGTTGTTAAAACAGGCATTTCTGTGTGGATATGCAGCCAGGAATCTCCTATTCTGATGTTCCTCTCTTCTTTTCCGTTATTTGACATGATTTAGTCCTAATTATTTATATTAAGTGTAACTTAAAAAAATGACTATCAAACACAAGAAGCATCATAGATTACTAAGTTCCTTGACATTGCTGGGGTGCCTGGGTGGCTTAGTTGGTTAAGCGTCCGACTTTCACTTAGGTCATGATCTCGCGGTTCGTGAGTTCGAGCCCCGCGTCGGGCTCTGTGCTGACTGCCAGCTCAGAGCCTGGAGCCTGTTTCAGTCTGTGACTCCCTCTCTCTCTGACCCTCCCCTGTTCACGCTGTCTCTCTCTCTCTCTCTCTCCTAGAAATAAATAAAACATTAAAAAAAAATTTTTTTTAAAAAGTTCCCTGACATTGCTGCATCAAAAGAGAGTAACTTAAACCAGTTATATCAACGGGGATATGTGAACAACTGCTATTGTGACTGGAGTAGTTCTTGGGCCTAANCTCAGAGCCTGGAGCCTGTTTCAGTCTGTGACTCCCTCTCTCTCTGACCCTCCCCTGTTCACGCTCTCTCTCTCTCTCTCTCCTAGAAATAAATAAAACATTAAAAAAAAAATTTAAAAAAAAGTTCCCTGACATTGCTGCATCAAAAGAGAATAACTTAAACCAGTTATATCAACAGGGATATGTGAACAACTGCTATTGTGACTGGAGTAGTTCTTGGGCCTAATTATCACAGGTTACATAGCCCAAGCTGTGTTTTCTGATGTACATAATACTCTCTTTACTATGCAGTCAAGGCTGGTGTGGTGATCAGAGGCAATAAATTAACCCACTCATTACTTGTTTAGTTGTATAAAGGCTCATAGCCCTGACAATGAATTATTACATATTACATGTACAGACTGACAGTCTTGGAAAAAATAAGCATAAATTAAAAACAAAATAAAAAACAAAGGAAGATTTTAAGAGAAAGCACTTCAAAACAAGGAGTCAGCCATTTAGAGTTTTAAGGCCATTTTGGGATCAGGGAGCCAAGTAAAGAAAAATCAATACCTCTTAATAAAGGAGCAAGTAGGATGATAACACTTAGTTCAAAGAACATTTGAAGAACTGTACATTTATAAGTAGTATTGAAAAAAAGAAGTTGGGTGAAAGAAGGCAATCTGAAAAGGTTACGTATTCTATGATTCCAAATATATGGCATTCTGTAAAAGGCAAGACTATGAAAAGGACTATAAAAAGATCAGTGATTGCCAGGGACTGAAGGGGAGATGAACAGGCAGAGCATGAAGGATTTTTAGGACAGTGAAAATACTTTGTATGATATCATAACAATAGATACATGTCATTATACATACGTTTAAGCCCATAAACTATATAATAATGAGAAAGAACTTTCATATAAACGATTGACTTTGAGTGATTATGGTGTAATTCATGTAAGTTCATCAGCTGTAACCAATGTACCGCTCCAGTTGGAGATGTCGATTAAAGGAGAGGCTTTGTACGTACTAAGCAAGAGTTATATGGGAAGTCTCTGTACTTACCCCTCATATTTTCTGTGGCCTTTAAACTGCTATAAAAGATAGTCATAACAATAGAAGAAATTAGAATAAATATAATATTTCCATTTATACATATTTATAAAAGGAAGCATATTTTAAAGAAAGTGATATTAATACTTTTTCATTATACCTATATTTATTTTCCTTTAGAAATAATTTTGATTATTGGTTTTGACTTGAATGTTAACTCTATAAGCTTGGGTGACATGAGTATTGTGTTTTGTCTTCCCACCCATCACATGAAGATGGTATATAGTCAGGATTGCTATATATTGCAGATACTTGACAGCATGGAAAAAAGTATACAGAAAACCTATGTTGAGGGGTGGTGAATGTTACAGAGGCTGGGCCTCTAGGACCTTTGAAAGCTAGAATAAATTTGACTTAGTTTGCACAGGATAGTGATGATAGCAATGAGGAACTGGGACTTACGTTGAGGAAAGGGTTTGCAGTGATGACACTTGGAGATTTATTGGTGAAGACAGGTATACAAAAAGTGAATCCTGGAAGCTGTTAGCTACAGAGTAAGTGATGAAAAGACCAGACACATGTAATTGAGGAAGTTACTGGGTTTTTCTTTTTTTGCGGTTGTTTACAATATGATATGTGAAATAAACCTTTTCCTGTATGTCTTTAAATTACCTTAAAAAAATCTAGAAACTTTTTTTCTAAATGTTTATGATATATATTTATTGTTTTGTAAATGGTTGCTGACTTCTGCTTTAAGGAACATCATATGGAGAAACGAGAGGCTGTCCATGTCCACCATATGGCTAGCCATAATGGGTTGGAAGTAACTTTTTGAAAGTAATTTTTATATTAATTCCTTAGCTCTACTTTTTGCCTTTATTTTTTTTAATCATTATGGTAGTCTACTTATCTTTGAGTTTCTCACTTCTCTCACGAGCATTACCCATTCCTTTATCCACAGTAAATTTAATTATTTAAATTTCTGTGCAATACTTATGTAGTTAATGAGAAGACTTAATTTTCTCATTGCTGTTTGAAACTTAGGAAAAAAGACGGAGCGCCTGGGTGGCTTAGTCGGTTAAGCGTCCGACTTTCGCTTAGGTCATGATCTCGCGGTTCGTGTGTTCGAGCCCCGCGTCGGGCTCTGTGCTGACGGCCAGCTCAGAGCCTGGAGCCTGTTTCAGTCTGTGACTCCCTCTCTCTCTGACCCTCCCCTGCTCATGCTGTCTCTCTCTCTCTCTCTCCTAGAAATAAATAAAACATTTAAAAATTTTTTTAAAAAAAAGAAACTTAGGAAAAAAGAAAATGAGCGAAAATTTAAAATCTGAAGAGAAGTAGACTTTGAGTATCATTGATGTGTAATCTTTTCTTATGTTCCTTTTCCATTCTAGCTAAAAGCAGCTGGCATACAGTGTAGGAAATCATATGATGAATGTGATTTCATTGAATACTGCAATGGAGTTTCTCCATACTGTGTGCCTGACACTTATGCACGTAATGGACAAACTTGTGATTCAGGTGATTCCTTCTGTTACAAAGGACGATGTCGAATATTTACCAAACAGTGTAAAAAATTGGTTGGAGGAGGTAATGACCATAACTGTCTCCTTAGTTCCTAAATTCTGATTATTACAAGCTTTGTTATTCAATTCTATAGAACAAAAAAGTAAATGTGATTTGTTAATGAGTGACGTCTTGCCTAGTGTGTATTACAGGAAAGAAAATTTTCTTTATTCTGAAAAATGAAAAAAAAAACACAGAATTTATATGGAATTCTTGTTTGCAAAGGAAGGAACCTCGAGTGGATATGTAGCTTCTCAGACTATTATATAGAATTGTGGTGCTGAGGTTTAGTTTAGGCTTAAATGAAACAAGAGTTTTTACTAGAACAAAGGAGAGCTCACCAAAGCCAATAAGGAGATTCAAGGGAGGAGATTCACCCTCCCGTTAGAAATCTTACCACAGTGCAGTGCCTTACAAGCAGGGAGAGACCATCTAGCTCTCAGCTTCACCCAGCAGAGAAGGATTTGCTTGGATGTCCAACATGCATACCTTCTCAAGGGGGATGCCCAGACACCTGGAGTCTGTCTTGCCAGTTCTGGGAGCTCTGATGGATCTGAACTGTCTAGATGTCCAGGGGCAGCAGAAGTGGCAGCTTGAATGGTACTCCTCATACTCCCCACCAAGGGAGTGGATAAATAATCCTAGCTCCCAGCTTTCCATGTGGGAGGCAAAGACTTGATCCATTAGTCCAGAGCCCCAAGTACCAAACAGAAATCATGAAGCAGACAATACACTTACAACTGAAAATGCACTGGATGTATTCAATAACAGACTAGATCAAGCAAACAAAATGGTCAGTGAACTCAAAGAGGTCACTGGAAATGATTAAATAAGAACAGCATGTGAGATAAAAGAATGAGAAACATTCTTAAGGGGTTTATGCATCACCATTAGTGGGACTAATATACATTATGAGAGTTCCAGAAAAAAAGAATAGAGAAGAAAAGGATCAGAAAGCACATTTGGGGCATTGGGTAGTTCAGTCTGTTGAACATCTGACTCTTGGTTTACGCTAACTTTGGTTTGTGGGATCAAACCCCTCATTGGGCTCTGAACTGACAGTGTGGAGCCTGGTTTGGTATTCTTTCTCTGCCTCCCTCTCTGTCCCTCCCTTATTCATGCACTCTCTCTCTCTCCCTCCCTCCAAATAAATAAACATTAAAAAAGAAAAAGAAAGAAAGCATATTCAAAGAAATAACGCTTAAAAACTTCCCAAGCTGGAAGAAGGAAATGGGATATCCAGATTGAGAAAGACCAAAGAACCTCAAATAAGTTGAACCTTAATAAATCCATAAGATGCATTATAATAAAGTTATCAAAATTCAAAGACAGAAAGAGAATTTTTAAAGTAGAAAAAAAAAGTAACTTCTCACATCCAAAGGAACCCCCCTATAGGACTATGAGGGAATTTTTCAGCAGAAACCTTACTGTCCAGAAGACAGTGGGAGGATATAGTCAAAGAACTGAAAGAAAAAAGCTGCCAACAAAGACTATTATATCAGGCAAACTGACCTTCACAAATTAAGGGTAGATAAAATACTTCCAGACAAACAAAAGCTAAATGAATTCATGACCACTAGACCTGCCTTACACAAAATGTTAAAGGTAGTGACGCCAACATTATGGTGGCATAAGACATCCCCTTTTGTGTTTCCCTGTTAACAAAAAATCAACATATATTTATTATATATTAGGTCTATTTTAGGAAAAACAGAAGATGGGGAAATTGTTCCCAAGCTTTAAGAAATTAAAAATTTAGATGTAAACACCTGAAAGATAATGTTAAAAGAGTAAAACACTAATTGGTAATGGGCTTCTGAGTAAGGAAGTAACGCAATGAAGCTTTAAAAATGTTTTAGCTGAATTAATTTAAATAATATATTAGACAGCATCTACATATCAAATGAAGTGGGTTCTTTTGTCTTTCCACAAATTTTTTATTGTGTTAAAATACATGTAACATAAAATGTACCATCTTGAACCATTCATAACTTTTCATCTTGTAAAGCTGAAACTCTATACCTATTAAACAATAACTCTCCATTCTTTCTCCTACCGAGTCCCTGGAAACCACCATTCTACTTTCTGTATCTTTGACTTTGACTGTGCTAGGTACCATATCAGCAGAACCAGACAGTATCTGTCTTTTTGTGACTGGCTGATTATTTTACTTAGCATAAGTAAAGATTCATTATTCCATGTTGTAGAATATTCCAAAAATCTCTATCCTTTTTAATGCTGAATAAAATTCCATTGTTTGTGTGTATACCCCACATTTTTCCTTTTCCATATATCTATTGATAAACAAACACTGGGCTGGTTTCAAATTCTTAAAGTTTATTTTTATTTTATTTTTTGAAAGAGAGACAGAACAGGGAACAGAGAGAGAGAGAATCCCAAGTAAGTTCCATGTTGTAAGCACAGAGCCCAACGTGGGTCTCAAACCCATGAATCATGAGACCATGACCTGAGCCAAAACCAAGAGTAGGATGCTTAACTGACTGAGCCACCCAGGCACCCGAGGGCCTGAAGTATTTTTACATGGAAGCATTTTAGGAAAGTAGCTTACCTTTTNAGAGAGAGAGAGAATCCCAAGTAAGTTCCATGTTGTAAGCACAGAGCCCAACGTGGGTCTCAAACCCATGAATCATGAGACCATGACCTGAGCCAAAACCAAGAGTAGGATGCTTAACTGACTGAGCCACCCAGGCACCTGAGGGCCTGGAGTATTTTTACATGGAAGCATTTTAGGAAAGTAGCTTACCTTTTTCCTCTCTGTGTCTCAGATATTAAATCACAGGGGACTAAGATGATGCTCCCTTTTGACTGAATTTGCATTGTACTTTAACTGCCAAAACCCTTTATGTGGACATATTTAGGAGTAGCTGCTTTTTAATACTCTTGAACATTGGGCTTAGTGTCACCAAGTGTAACCAAGTGCAGGACCCTGGGTCTCCTCATTCATAAACAGAAACATAAATACATGCCTGCCTTCATTACAGTCCTGCTCTGGGAATAGAATGTGGTGGGAAGCACTGTGAGTTGTAAAACACAAAGGGTTAAAAACTAAGGCAAAAAATTACATAAAAATCTACAAAATAAATACCTTTCCCCTAGAGATTCTTACAGCTACGTAATGAAACAAAACAAGACAGATGCAAACAAACAAAAACACTAAACCAAACAAACAAAAGAAAAACCCAGTTATTGACTTTTACTTGACTCTACTAGGCAAAAAATGCATTTGCTTTATGCCACTACCTTATCAGGATCTCTGCAAAGAGCATTACCATAGCAGATTGTTATAGTTCCTGACATGGCCAGCTGTTGGCATTGCCTGTCCAATAACATGTACCGACTGGCTTCTGGAAACAGCAGAATCAAGGTCATGTTCCAGAATGTTCCAACTTCCATTCACTGTCTTCTTTCATGCTTTTGGGCCTTGTGGTGATCTCAGTTCAAAGGCTGCAAACGGGAAGCAAGAGCGGGAAAGTAGCTCTGCTGTAGGCTGAAATCATTTGGAGAGTTACGTAATGGAACCACAGTAAACATAATCTTGGGAAGAAAAGGAAATTCAGGAGTGAGTTGGCCAGAGCACTGGGGGTTGATAGTCAAGAGAACGACGCAGAAATGCCATCCTGTGTTCCAAAAGTTGAGCTGAAAAAGGCCACAAAGAGAATGTTGGTTTATTCAGAGTGGTGGGAGATCCCAGGAGCCCTTGGAGATAACCCACCTTTTGCTACTTTCACTTTTCCTCCAGCATGTAGGAGAAGATGGAGCAGGTTACTGACCTGACTCCCCAGGCCACTCAAAGGAACTGAGGGCTGGTTGTACTGGTTCTAATGGCAGTAAAGCAGGGTTATGCGACAAGGACCTGTCCCTATCTAAAATGTAGTATTTTGTTTATCATGGATTTTTCTGGCCATTAATTTTGATTTTTAAAATATTGCATTAAGACGTTATTTGAGGGGTGTCTGGGTGGTTCAGCTGGTCAAGCGTCTGACTTTGCCTCAGTTCATGATCTCATGGTTCATGGGTTTTAGCCCCAAGTCAGGCTCTGTGCTGAAAGCTTGGAGCCTGGAGCCTGCTTCAGATTCTGTGTCTCCTTCTCTCTCTGCCCCTCCCCTGCCTCTCTCTTTCTCTCTCTCTCTCTCTCTCTCATAAATACATATATATTAGGGAAAACAGGATGTTATTTGAGTATTGAGTTTTTGTTACTCTGCCCCCTTAAATTTTGCACCATCCTGATCCTGGCCCTTGAGTAGAATTTGGAGGAATTGAGAAGTTTGAATTAGATTAAAAAAATTTTTTTTTAATGTTTTATTTATTTCTGAGAGAGAGACAGCGTGAGCAGGGGAGGGTCAGAGACAGAGGCTGAGACACAGAATCTGAAACAGGCTCCAGGCTCTGAGCTGGCAGTCAGCACAGACCTGATGCCAGGCTCAGACCCATGAACTGTGAGATCATGACCTGAGCCAAAGTCAGATGCTTAACCGACTGAATCACCCAGGTGCCCCGAGAAGTTTGAATTAGATTTAACCAAACCAAATAAAATCAAATCAGTAATTTGACTGAGACAAAGCAAACAGATGCTAGTTACTTATTGGGTGGCTTCAAGAGTAGGCCTTTTCAAAAGACAATTGCTTATTATGATAGATTGTGCTCACAAATCTATTTTGACATGTTTGTAGCATCCTTTATGTGTATAGGTTGTGTCAGGGGAGGGAATGAAGTTTAACGAGCATGTTCTTCAACTATGAAAATCTGTCAAATTGTTGAGAAGAGCTCAATGCCAATTAATAGTGGTGACAACAAAAGATCTCAGTTTTTATTACATGTGACTAACATGATCAACACAACACACCTCTAAATAACCAAGCCAAAGTGCCGGTGCAGCTATTATTACATTTTATTTTTTTATGATTTTAAAATTAGACATAACTAAACATATAAAAAGGGTGAAGTAGATGAACATGGGCATCCATCCTGATTTTAAAATTCAGTAATTCTTTACTTTTAAGATTTTATTTTTCATTTTGAGAGAGAGAGTGTGTGAGTGGGGAAGAGAGGAGAGAGAGAGAGAGAGAGAGAGCATCTTAAGCAGTTTCTGTGTTCATCATGGAGCTATATGTGGGGCCCAATCCCATGACCCTGAGATCATGACCTGAACCGATACCAAGAGTCAGAAACTCGACTGACTGAGTCACGCAAGTGTCCCAATAATTCTTTTTGTTTTATTGAAGTATAGGTGGCGCATAATGTTACAGTAGTTTCAGATGTACAACATAATAATTCCACAACTCTATGCATTATGCTGCGCTCACCATAAGTGTAGCTACCATCTGTCACCATACAACACTATTACAATATCATTGACTGTATTCTCTAAGTTGTACTTTTTATCCTCATGACTTATTCATTCCAGAATTGGAAGCCTATATCTCCCATTACCCTTCACCCATTTGTCTATCTCCCATACTCCTCACCGGCAACCATGAATTTATTGTTTGTATTTATGGGTCTGTTTCTGCTTTTTGTTTTTGCTTTTTGTTCATATGTTTTCTTTCTTAGATTTCACATATAAGTGAAATCATATGGCATTTGTTTTTCTCTTTCTGATTCATTTTACTTAGCATAATACCCTCTGGTCCATAAATTTTGTCACAGATGTCAATATCTCATTATTTTTTTATGACTGAGAAATGTTCCATTGTGTATATATATATTTGTGTGTGTGTATATATATTGTATACATATATATATCTATATATGTATAAAGCCATATATGGCTTTACGTATATACGTAAAGAATATTACATATATAAAGAATATTACATCTTCTTTAACCATTCATCTATTGACGGACACTTGGGCTGCTTCCATATTTTGGCTACTGTAAATAATGCTGTCATAAATATAGGGATGCATGTATCCTTTTGAATTATGGTTTTTCTTTGTCTGTTTGGGTTTTTTTAAATATATACCCAATAGTGGAATAACTGAATCATATGATACTTCAATTTTTAATTTTTCAATGCACTTCCATACTGTTTTCAACAGTGGCTATACCAATTTACATTCCCACCCACCAAAGGTGCACAAGGGTTCCTGTTTTTTTACATCCATGTCTTTAATTGTCTTTTTGATTCTAGTCATTCTGAGAGGTATGGGTGATGTCTCATTTTGTTTTTTATTTGCATTTTTCTGATGATTAGTGATGAATATCTTTAAAGGTGGTCTGTTGGACATCTGCATGTCTTTTTTGGAAAATGTCTAGGTGGTTTGCCCACTTTTTTAATTAAATTGTTTATTTGTTTATTTTTGGTGTTGAGTTGTTTAAGTTCTTTACATAATTTGGAGCTTAACCCTTTATTGGGTATATCATTTGCAAATATCTTCTCCTATTTAGTAGATTGCCTTTTTGCTTTGTTGATGGTTTCCTCTGCTGTGCAAAAGCTTTTATTTTAATGTAGTTCTAATAGTTTATTTTTGCTTTTGTTTCCATGACTGAAGAGACATATTTATTTATTTATTTATCTTTCATAGTTTATTTTCAAGTTGGTTTCTATATAACACCCAGTGCTCATCCCAACAAGTGCCCCCCTTCCCCTCTCCCCCACCCCCATCAGCCCTCAGTTTGTTCTCACTATTCAAGAGTCTCTCATGGTTTGCCTCTCTCCATCTCCCCAACTATATTTTCCCCTTCTTCTCCCCCATAGTGCTCTGTTAATTTTATCCTATTCCACTTATAAGTGAAAACATATGTTATCTGTCTTTCACTGCGTGACTTATTTCACTCACTATAACCCCCTCAAGTTCCAACCATGTTGCTACACATGGCCAGATTTCACTCTTTCTCATTGCCATGTAGTATTCCATTGTTTAGATAAACCACATCTTCTTGATCCATTCGTCCGTTGATGGACACTTAGGCCCTTTCCATGTTTTGGCTATTGTTGAGACTGCTGCTATGAATATTGGGGTACATGTGCCCCTATGAATCAGCACTCCTGTATCCCTTGGGTAAATTTCTAGCAGTGCTATTGCTGGGTCATAGGGGAGTTCTATTGTTAATGAGGAGATATATTTAGAAAAATGCTGCTATGACGGATGTCAAAGAAATTATTGCCTGTTTTGTCTTTTGGGAGTTTTATGGTTTTGTGCCTTGCATTAGGTCTTTAATCCATTTTGAGTTTATTTTTGTAGCTGTCCTGTTTTTCCAGCACTATTTATTGAAGAGTATGCCTTTTCCCATGTATATTCTTGCCTCTTATGTCATAAATTAATTCACAATGTAAATGTGGGCTTATTTCTGGACTCTGGATTATGTTCTCTTGTTCTATGTGTCTATTTTTGTTCCAGTACCACACTGTTTTGATTACTACAGCTTTGCAGCATATCTTGAAATCTGGTATTGTGATACTTCCAGCTTTGTTCATCTTTTTCAACATTGCTTTGGCTGTTTGAGGTCTTTTGTGATTCCGTAAAGATTTAATATTATTTGTTCTATTTCTATGAAAAATGCTGTTGAATTCTTGATGGGATTGCACTGAATGTGGAGATTGCTTTCGGTAGTGTGAAAATTTTAATAATATTGATTCTTCCAATCCATGAGCATGGAATCTTTCATTAGTTGGTGTCGTCTTCAACTTCTTTAATCAGTGTTTTAGTTTTCAGAGTACAGGTCTTTCACCTTCTTGGTTAAGTTTATTCTTAAGTATTTTATTGTTTTTCAGTACAATTGTAAATTGAGTTGTTTTAATTTCTCTATCTTCTTCATTGTGTGTGTACAGACACAAGCAAATTTTGCATATTAATTTTATATCATGCAACTTTTCTGAATTCATTATTACTTCTATAGTTTTTTTGTGGAGTCTTTAGTCTTTTCTATATATAGTATCATGTCCTCTGCAAATGGTGACTGTTTTATTTCTTCCTAACGAGTTTGAATTTCTTTTATTTCTTTTTCTTGTCTAATTGCTATAGCTAGAATTTCTTGTAAGAAGTTGAATAAAAGTGGTGAGTGGACCTTCTTGTCTTGTTCCTGATCTTAGAGGAAAAGGGCAATTTTTCACCATTGGATCTGATGTTAGCTGTGGGTTTTTCATATGTGACCTTTATAATGTTGAGGTATATTCCTTCTAAACCTACTTTGTTGAGATTTTTCATAAAAAGTTATTGAATTTTATCAAATGCTTTTTCTGCATTTTTGTCCCTCATTTTGTTAATGTGGTATATCATCTTGATTGATTGGTAAATATTGAACCATCACTGACTGCATCCCCAGAATAAATCCCACTTGATTGTGGTGAATAATCCTTCTCATGTATTGCTGAAAGTGATTTGCTAATATTTATTGAGGATTTTGCATGTATGTTCCTCAGAGATATTAACCTTTACTTTTCCTTTTTGTAGTATGTCTATGTGGTTTTGGTATTAATCCAATGCTGGATGTATAGTGTGTATTTGAAGCTTTTCATCTTGTATTTTTTGGAGGTTTGAGGAGAATAGGTGTTAATTCTACTTTAAAAGTTTAGTAGAATCCTGGTCCTCGACTTTTATTTTTTGGTAGTTTTTTGAGTACTGATTTAATTTCATTACTAGTTATTGGAGTGTTCAGATTTTCTATTTCTTCTTTTAAAAAATTATTTTTGAGAGAGAGAGAGCATACATGAACAGGGGAGAGCGGCAGAGGAGAGAGGGAGAGAGAGAGAGAGAGAAAGAGAGAGAGAGAGAGAGAATGAGAGAATCTCAAGCAGGCTCCATGCTCAGTGTGGAGCCCAACATGGGGCTTGATCCCATGACCCTGGAATCACAACCCAAGCCAAATTAAGAATTGCTCAATGACTGAGGTGTCCTTAAACTTTCTATTTCCTCTTAGTTCACTTTCGGAAGATTGTATGTTTCTAAGAATTTATCTGTTTTTTTCTGGGTTATCCAATTTGTTGGTATATAATTTTTCATAGTAGTCTCTTATAATTCTTTGTTTTTCTGTGGTGTCAATTGTTATTTCTGCTCTTTCATTCTGACTTTATTTCTTTGAGTCCTGTCTTTTTTTCTTGATGAGTCTGGCTAAAGGTTTATCAATTTTGTTTATCTTTTCAAAAAACTAACCAGCTCTTGGTTTCATTGATCTTTTCAGTTGTTTTTGTTAATTTTTTAGAATTTATTTCTACTTTCATCTTGTTCTTTCCTTCCTTCAACTGACCTTGATCTTTGTTCTTGCAAGCTGAAGTGGGTGGAAACTTGGGAGGGGATCCCAAGGCTCTTTGCACAGAGTACAGAGCTGAAGCTGAGGTGGGTGAAGGTCATGTTGTCCCAAGGCACTCCATGCATAGGGTACCTTGTCAAGGTAACTAAAGCAAGGCAGGGCATGGGCTGGGGGTTCCCAGGGCACTCTGCAGGGGTTGCTCTTGTAGGGTGGCTGGAGCTGAAGTGGGTGTGAGCTGGGAGGTCCCAGGGCATTCTGAGCTGAGTGGCCCAGCAAGCCATCTATAGCCAAGGTGGTATGGGCGTGGGGTGTTCCCAGGTGCTTTGCACCTATGTCAGTTGGTCAAGATGATTGGGGATGTAGTGAGCACAGACCAGGGGTGTCTTGGTGTGGGTTGGGCCACGTTTGTGGGATTGCTGGGGATGGCATGGGCTAGGGACCTGGGACTCACTGAGGTAGTAGACCAGCTAGGGCACCCAGGCCCCTTTCCTGTCCATTCTATCAAGGTGGAAAGGGGATGCAAATCATGGTTCTTACCAGCCCCTCCAGCCCAAAGAAAGTTCCAGTAGCTTCCCTGCCATGAGGCAAGATTCTAAGGCTAGTTCTTTTATATTCTAGCTGCTCTTTTAAACCACAGCTTTTTATCTCTGCTGACAGGGTCCAAGGCTAGTATGGGCCAAAGACCCAGGTGTCACTGAGGAAATTGGTCAGCTGTAGCATCAGGACCCTGCTCTCACCTATGCTATCAAGGTGGAGGGGATATGTAAACTCACCAGCCTTTCTGACCAATAGAGAGTTCCAGCAGCTCTCCCAGTATTTGGCAGAGTTCTAGGACTGGATCTTTTATATTGTTTTATATATCTTTTATATGTTGCTCTGTTAAATTTCAGCTTTTTTCCCTGTTATTTCAGGGCAGATGAATCTGCTCATGGTCCCTCAGTCCTATCCCTCCCCACTAGAGCATCAGTTGTAGAAGTTTCCTTTGTTAGCATGTCTCCACCCCTCTTGTGATTCTCTTTATGGTCTTTCTTTCATTGTGTAGAAGCCATTCAGTCAGTACTCAGTTCTTTAGGAGAAATTTCTCTATAAATATATGTAAATAGATTTGGTGTGTCCATGGAAGGAGGAGAAACCAGGGTCTTCCTAAGTTGCCATCTGTGACTGGAACCATTCAAAATTCCTTTTTTCTTGATTGTAGGATACTAGGAAACAGAGACAAGGACTTAATTGTGGAAGAAGAGTTAAGTCAAATGCTCTTTGGATTCCTTATCAGTATTGCATTATAGATACTCTTTCTTATTTTTTTCACATTGGGTAGGAAATTAAGAAAGTAAACAATTTAGAGGATAAAGACAGAGCTATGGCTATATATATTTCTAATAATATAACACCATTTGAATAATTTTGCTGTTTATTTTCTGTTTGGTGCAGAACAAAGTCTATAGGTTTAAAATGAGGAGCTCTCTTTTTAATCAGATCTACCCCAGCAACTTTTTAATGCTAGGTAATTATAAACCTCCTTAGGTATCACATTATAATTTCCGAAGTGATTTTATTATCTCTGTAATGATTATTAGAATTATGTACTGTAATTTACTTAATCTTTTTTTTTCTTTCAGCTTCTAGAGGTGCTCCATTTGCTTGTTATGATGAAGTAAACTCAAGAGGAGATAGATATGGAAACTGTGGCCGAGAGCATTGTAGATACGCGTATGTATTTAGAAAATTCTAATTTTGTTTGGGATGTTGGTTATATATTGCCAAGATCCTAGAATGTATATAATAATATATCTTAGATCTTATTATATGGTAATTTACCACACATTTCTTTGTTTCATGATCTGAGCTGAACAGTGTTACCCATTGCCTGCAAATAACATGTGTTCAGTGCCTATAATGTTACAAAAATGATATTTGTAGTGAGAATTATTTATCACATTTTACTAATGAAAGAATTGAAAACTAGTGATAATTTGCTGAAGTTTCAGAAGCTAATATAAGACAGATCAGGGCTGTTAGGCTGCAAAAATAATTTTTCCCTTGCCACATAGCTTCACAAAACAAAAAGAGTCACATCATACATAAATCAGTGTGCTCATAAAATTTGTTGAGAGAAAATTGTTGAAATCTGGATTTAAATTAGTAATTCACTTTTTTTTAAACTTAGGTATATCTATGTTATTTCAGTAAAAAGAGAATGTTTTTTTCTGCCTTATGCTTCTAGTAATCTTCTCTGTGGAAAATTAGTTTGTGCTTGGCCACACAAAACATTAGTATCACGTGAAAATTTATCTGTGATTTACACACATGTACGGGAGGAAATATGTGTATCTACATATCGAAACAGAGAAAGGATATCTAAAAATTCAGTGACAACAGTTGAGAGTCCTCAAGAAAGAGATGACACATTTGTAGAAGATGGCACTGTGTGTGGTCCTGATATGGTAATTAGAACTACAAATTTTCAAGTGTTTTAAGAGTATTTTTTATAGTTGTACTCATTTTGATCATATACCAAACAATTCATTTTTAAACAGATTATTGAGCTATTATTTACCATAAAAGTTACCCATAATGTGTACAAATCTTTGCTTTTGATTAATGTATGGAATTGTACAACTATCACCACATCCGGTTTTAGAACATACCATTCCTTCCCCAAATTTCCCGCTTGCCCATCTATCCTCATAAGCAACATTTCCAATTTTCCCAGTTACTAATATCTAACAATAATATGGTACATTTGTTATAATCAATGAACTGATGTTGATACATTGTTATTAAATAAATTCCATACTTCATCCAGATTTCTTTTACCTAATTGTCTTTTCCAGGATCCTACCCAGCATACTACATTACAGTTATGTATCCTTAGGCTTCTCTTGACAGTGACAGCTTCTCATAGTTTCTTTGTTTTTGATGACCTTGACAGTTTTGAGGAGAACTGGTCATATACTCTCTGTAGAAAGTCCCTCAAAGACTTATAAGATTTATCTGATGTTTCTCTTATGATTAGGCTTGGGAGGAAGACCCAGAGGTAAAGTGTCCTTTCATCATATCATTATCAAGTGTACATACTTGTTGATGTTAACCTTGATGACCTGCCTGGGGTAATGTTTGTCAGATTTGTCACTGTAAAGTTACCCTTTATTTCCCTTTCCATGTTGTACTTACTTGAAAGAAGTTACTGTGCATAGTCCATACTTCAGGAGCAGGAAGTTATGTTTCACCTCTTGGGGACATGGTAGTCTGAATGGGAAATGGTATTTAAGAACCAACATCTAGATATTAATTGTGCTTTTTGCTACTGGAAAATCACTGCTTCTGGTCCCATCAACAGACAGAACTAGGAAATCTATATCTTTATAATATTCATGTATATGTAAACATACAGATAAATATATATGAATATATGGTATATGTATATATATTCACACTCAGATTATGTGTGTGTGTATGTATATATGTATATATATTTCTATGTATATCTACATTAAAAATGAATGAGGTCAAAATTATACTTTCAAATTAAATCCACAATATAGGGTTCATTCTATCCTCCTACTTTTTCATATTTGTGACTGTTTTAAAAAAAACAAAAAAATAAATAATAAAGAAAAAATATTTTATTCAAGAATTATTTGGGTTAATCTATGTGATATATTTAGATTATTTAGTTGAAACATAGTAAGCTTTGGGATTTTCCCTTGTCCTGGTTCATTTTGTTTTATTTTAGTTTTGACATGTGAAGTATAAAATGATTTTTAAGATTCAGAACTATATATGATTATGCTCATTATTTTATCCTTCTACTTCATTCCCATCCCTGCAAACTTTCTATCTCATTCCCATTACTCTCCCCTACTCCCAATAACTGATTCGATTTCTTCACTAGTTATGGGTCTGTTCAGATTTTCTATCTCTTCCTTTTGAATTTTGGTAATGAGTGTGTGTTTAGGAATTTGTCCATTTCTTCTAAGTTGTCCAGTTTGTTGGCATATAATTTTTCATAGTATCCCCTGATAATTACTTGTATTTCTGAGGGGTTGGTTGTAATAAGTCCATTTTCATTCACGATTTTGTCTCTTTGGGTGCTCTCTCCTTTCTTTTTGAGAAGCTTGGCTAGAAGTTTGTCAATTTTGTTTATTTTTTCAAAAAATCAACTCTTGGTTTCATTGATCTGTTCAACTGTTTTTTTTGGATTCTATATTGTTTATTTCTGCCCTGATTTTTATTATTTCTCTTCTTCTGCTGGGTTTGGGGTGTTCTTTTAGCTCTCCTTCTAGTTCCTTTAGGTATGCTGTTCAATTTTGTATTTGTGCTTTTACTAGTTTCTTGAAATACGCCTGGAGTGCAATGTACTTTCTTCTTAGGACTGCCTTTGCCGCATCCGATAGAGTTTGGATTGTGTATTTTTATTTTCATTTGTTTCCATATATTTTTAAATTTCTTCTTTAATTGCCTGATTGGCCCATTCATTCTTTAGTAGTGTGTTCTTTAACCTCCGTGTTTTTGGAGGCTTTCCAGATTTTTTCCTGTGTTTGATTTCAAGTTTCATAACATTGTGATCTCAAAGTGTGCATGGTATGATCTCAATTCTTTTATATTTATGGAGGGCTACTTTATGTCCCAGTATGTGATCTATCTTGGAGAATGTGCCATGCGCACTTGAGAAGAAAGTGTAATCCATAGCCTCAGGATTTAGGGTTCTAAATAAATCTGTCAAATCCATCTGGTCCAAAGTGTCATTCAAGTCCATTGTTTCTTTAGTGATTTTCTGTCTCGTTGATCTATCCATAGCTGTAAGTGGAGTATTAAGGTCCCCTCCTGTTAGCACATTCCTATCCATAAGATTGCTTCTGTTTGTGATTAATTGTTTTTTATGTATTTGAGTGCTTCCGTATTTGGTGCATAGACCTTTATAATTGTTAGTTCTTCCTGATGGATAGACCCTGTAATTATTATATAATGCCCTTCTTCATCCCTTGTCACTGCCTTTACTTTAAAGTCATGTTTGCCTAATATGAATACGACTACTCCAGCTTTCTTTTGACTTTAAGTAGCATGATATATATTTCTCCATCCCCTTACTTTCAACCTGAAGGTGTCCTCAGGTCTAAAATGAGTTTCTTGTAGACAGCAAATAGATGGATTTTGTTTTTTTATCCATTCTACTCCCCTGTGTCTTTTGATTGGAGCATTTAGTCCATTTACATTCAGTGTTATTATTGAAAAATATGGGTTTAGAGTCATTGTGTCCTTTGTGGGATTCATGCTTGTGGTGGTGTCTCTGGTACCTTGTGTTCCATGCAGCATTTCCCTCATAGAGTCCCCCTCAGGATTTCTTGTAGCGCCGGTTTAGTGGTGATGAATTCTTTCAATTTTTGTTTATTTGGGAAGACTTTTATGTCTCCCTCTTTTCTAAATGACAGGCTTGCTGGATAGAGGATTCTTGGCTGCATATTTTTTCTGTTCATCACATTGAAGTATTCTCTGCCATTCCTTTCTGGCCTGCCAAGTTTCAGTAGATAGGTCTGTAACTACTCGTATAGTCTCCGTTTGTGTGTTAGGGCCCTTTTATTCCTCAGCTGCTTTCAGAATTCTCTCTTTGTCGTTATATTTTGCCATTTTCACTATGATATGTCGTGCAGAAGATCGATTCAAGTTACGTCTGAGGGGAGTTCTCTGTCCTCTTGGATTTCAGTGTCTATTTCCTTCCCCAAATTGGGGAAGTTCTCTGCTATAATTTGTTCAAGGACTACTTTGGTGCCTTTCCCTTTTTCTCCCTCTTCTGGAAGTCCTATGATACAGATATTGTTACGTTTGATTGTATCATTCAGTTCTCGAACTCTTCTTTCGTGTTCCCGGATCAGTTTATCTCTCTTTTTCTCGGCTTCCTCTTTTTCTATAATTGTGTCTTCTAATTCACTTATTCTCCTCTCTGCCTCTTCGATCCGTGCATTGGACTCCTCCATTTTATTATGCATCTCATTTATAGCATTTTTCAATTTATCACAACAATTTTTAAGCTCCATAGTTTTTGTAGAAATAGCTTCTCTGATGTCTTCTATGCTTTTTTTCCCCAGCCCAACAATTAATTTTATGACTATTTTTCTAAATTCTTGTTCAGTTATGTTGCTTATATCTATTTTAAGCAGCTCTTTAGCTGTCATTTCTTCCTGGAATTTCTTTAGAAGTTCATCTCATCATTTTGGCTAGCTTTCTGTCCCTTTTTAGTTTTAAAAGCTTGTTATGTGCTCTGCACCTGCAAGTACTGCTGTATTAAAGACTGCCCTAAAGATAGTCAATGAGCCTTCTCATTAGGGCTTGTCCATTCAGGAAGTGTTCTTTTAATGGTGTCTCTTAGTCTCTCTTGTTGTTTGGTTATTTTATTTCCCTACTCTTAGTAGTATTTGGGACTCTCCACCATGTGTACTTTGGCTTGTTTCTTGAGGTTGCCTTGGAAAAGAAAACAGACAGACAAACACAAAGGGAACAAAGGCACGCAAATGCACAGACAAATCCAATAAGCGAGCAAACCAAAAGGGAAAAAGAAAAAGAAAGTAAGGAAAAGAAAAGAAAAGAAAAGAAAAGAAAAGAAAAAAAAAGAAAAGAAAGAGGCAAAAAAAAAAAAAAACCCAAAAGACAAAGGACAGTCTAAAAGCATAAAACCAGAATTCCCAGCGACAAATAGAGAGCAGGGTGTATGCAGTGCTGATGGATGAGCATACACACGGAGAGAAATGTCAGGGTGGGAGAAAGCGAAATTGGACGATGACCAGGCAGAGAGACTAAGAGGATTAATTCAGAGAGAGAAAGAGGAGAATATGGTAGGAGGCGAGGAGAAAGAAACAAAGATAATGTTACTCAGGGAAACTATATAGTCTGATTACTCCAGAGAGAGAGCTAGAAAGGTAGCAGTATAAGTGTATTATATACATCTAGAGAAAGGATTAAATGTGACTGTTTAAGCAAACCAATGACCAGAGTGCCCAGTCCAGCATAAGGGAGGGATATGAATGAGACAAAGGGAAAATATATCTGAATAGAAAGAATTTATCTAGAATTAATCATGGCAGTGCGTCAATGTTGGTCCTGCCCTGGGGTGCGGGTGGGGGGAGGGGGGGAGCTCTCTAGGGTGATGGGCGTGGTTTGATGTAGGCAGGTCTTAGCCTCCACTGAGGTGCTGCTGGCCACTCACTGAGGTCCCACCTTGGTGGTTGTGGGGAGTAACATGGCAGCGCTCTAGTCCCCTCTGGAACCAAGCACTTGCACATCACTTCCTTGGGTCCAATCTGCCTGTCCTGTGGATGCAGCCAAGTTGGGCTGTGTTCTATGTCCCAGGCCCCACCTCATTTCTAGGTCCCAGTCTGCAAGCTTTATTGATACCGCCGAAACACAGTCTCACAGGTCAGCCACTTCTACGCTGCCGGGGATCCAGCAGGGAGAGCAGTGGTGCAGCCTTGGGACGGCCTCTTCCCCGCTGGAGGTGAGCCAGAAGAGCAGTGGCACAGTTTCTTCTGGCGCTGCCTGGGTCCAGGGCACCCAGTTCAAAGTCTAGCACCCCAGCTAGAACTAAGAACACTCTCTGTCCCGAGCTGAGGTTTTTCTCTTCTCCAGGGACAGTTCTATGAGCAGTTTCAGCTGCTCTTTTCCCCTCAACTCACCATGGCTCCCTACGAAGGGGGCTCCCTCACCTCCCTCCATGTCTGTAGGTCCCGGTCGATTTTTATCTTCCCCAGTTCGCACTCATGCACTTATGAGGTTGCCATTCCAGTGGACTCTGTCTCTTTTTCTTCCCAAACTCCTGCAGCTCAGTGTCCTATGGCTTCAGGCCTTCTCTGTTCGAGAGATGGGGGTAAGCAAAATGCATGGAGCTCCTTAGTTCTCTGCCATCTTGCCTCCCAAATTTATTTCTATATAATACATTTTGATAATAGTCCATGAAAATAACCAAAGTTTCAGTCACATCTTGCTCATCTGGAAGCATGTGGAATACAAATTTGATCTGTGGTCTCTCTCCTCTTCTATTCTAAAGGATATTTTCTCAAATCACTTTTTTCCAGTGTCCTGGTCCTCCTCTTTCTGCATTCCTGGTTGTTATTATGATCCAAAGACAAAATTTACTCCAAAAGTAAAACCCTTTCACAAAGTATTGAATTTACTGAAAAAATTTTGATAAATGGAAAAAGTCACGAAAAGTAATGCCATAAATTAGAACAGTGTAAATTCACACATTAAACATTCCTTTTCCTTGAAGGCTTTTCAGCCATCTCATAGTTGGGAGTCTCTCATTGGTCTATTATCTCAAATAATTATGTTATCCTTGCTGTTCTCTTTCTCCTCACTTTTTAAAAACATGGAATCTTAAACTGTTTTCCTTTGCTGCTCATACTCATTATATTAAGACCTCAACCTCCCCCCTTATAGTTCTCAACCTTAACTGCTTGCAATAATGAGGTGCACCCTGCCCCCGGAGATTTTGATGTAAACGTCTCGGATGCAGCCCAGGTATTTTTCAAATGCATTTTAGATAACTCTTGAACTGCAGGAAGTAGTCAAATTATTCTTCCAGATATTTCCCTTTTTAAGAGGGTTTCTAGTGCTAAATGGTAATAAAACAAAGCTTCTAATTTCTCACCTGTGATTATATCTTTACAATCTGAAGGCACATAGCTTATTTCTCATTTATTTCAATGTTTCAATTATTACCTTTCTTTATATTTTTATGCCAATTCTTGGTAATATGAATTGTGAAGTTTTCTTGTACTTTTCTTATGTATTATCCAGGCACACAATCTGATTATTATGCCTGTTTTTCATTCCCTTTTGCTTTCAGTACTGTGTCAACTTTACCTGTGTAGAAATTCAATACCAGGTAAATCATCAGATGTGCAATTCTTCTCATCATTGCAATAACCGTGGAGTAAGTAATTTCAATTTTCATTTTAAGCAACATGCTTTAACATTTCAGTAAACGGTTTGGGGACTTTTTAAAAAATCATTTTCATGCTGCTAATAGTCTATAATTTACAGCTTCAATCTTATATTCTCAAGAATTCTTGCCAAACTGTTTATTAGAGAAGATAGATGGAAACATTTAACATGACTCTGGATGTATAAAGTATTTAGTAAATAGATGGCACAAATGTGCTATATGAATTATTATATAACCAAAATATCTTATTTTCACAGAGAGAAGGTAGAAACTAGTAAATGAAAGTCATTAGAATTTTATCGCTAGTCTTGCTCATTAGAGTCTGGGCTGTTCTGCGAAACTATCAACTCCATGATAATTAGTGGCATATTACCAGTATTTGGGTCTGGCTGTGGAAAGACATGAAGAATTTTTTTAAAAATTGTTTTGGCAGCAGAAGCTAAATGTACTTAATAAAGTATGGATAATTTCAAGAGAAAATTTGTGAAAATTTATTGAATTTGTCTATTTAAGTTAAATTCTCTGGAATGGATAAATTCTCTGAAATAAATTCTCTGTTGAATAAGTATAGATTATTCATTGGTCTCTGCTGAACCGTCTTCATCCCTAAAAAAATTCTATTTTCTGATTACTCCAGATTTGCAACAATTTAAATCACTGCCATTGTGCAAATGGGTTTGCCCCTCCCGAATGCCTGGAGAAGAAGGGAGAATTTGGAAGTATAGATGATGGACACGTTCCTCTATCTGGTTAGTGTCTTTTAAATTTCATTAATCAAAGACAATATGTAAGAGAAGAANAAATAAATAAATAAAGTATAGATGCCAAACTATATTGCAAAGCAACTGATACCAACAAACATAGTTTTGTTTTATTTGTAAGATTTTTAAAAATCTAAGATAGTAGAAGTTTGTTCTGTACTTTTATGTTAATATTGATGTGGTTTACTAACAAAAAGTACACCCAATTAAGCGTTAGACAATTTAAAAGTAGAAATTCCAGTGCAGAAAAATTTGACTAGTTAATTTAGATTGTTCACTTTGGGTTGTCTCATATATTTCTGGTTTAAAATAGTGTTTGTTAGTCATCATTGTTATAGTAATGTCACCAGAATCTTTCAGGCTATCTTTTATTCCTTGCTGCTGTATTATAAGGGCTTTCATCTAATCTTTAGAAATATCCTCTCTAGAATCTCTCCCCTGAGTTTCCTGAGAATTATTTTGAGATTAAGCAGGCCTAGGTATGACTCGGTATATCTGGTATATATACCTAGGTATATGACTAGGTATGACTAGAATAACTTGGAGTCAGAGGCTATCCACCCACACACCTTTCCTTTTGGGGCAAATAATGAAACTCCTTGGCAGATTTACATGAAGCTTGGATACTAGGGGAAAGGCAAACCTAGGGTGACCAACTCTTTACAGAGCTAACACGCAGCCAAGTTAGATGGTATTTCAGAGTCCCCCCCCCATAAGGAGGGAATCATAATTTAACATGTAACATATGAGTATATACATATTTATTTATGTATTTTTTATTTTCACATAAATATGTGTAAAATAGATATTTATTTAAAATTATATTATTCTGTATTATTTATTGTTTTGTTACATAAATGCTCTTATTTAAGCAAAACACCAATAGAACTCATTACCAGTGTCAAATGATAATAGTCTATAGTACAATAAATTAAGCAAATAATATATATGTGCCAAAATATAACAATACTTAATAATGATATTATTTTATAATATATCCTTTAACATAGCAATTGATGTTTACCTCTTTTTAAAAAGTCTTTACTGGATATTTAACTTTTATAGGCTACCTTATTGTAGATAAT
>NW_027530855.1:35865-55026 GCF_008692635.1 Crocuta crocuta | reverse complement strand
TTCCTCATTGTATATTATTAAGATTAATAAATGTAAGACTTTTCAAAAGGACAGTATAAATATAATAGGATTAAATATATGCCCTATGTTTAAGAAAATATATTTAATAAAAAATAACAATTACACGATTCTCCTTGTCCTATGATATGGTCAGGTATAATTTTGGCTCTTTGTGTTTAATTGTCCAATTATCCTTCTCTGAATTGCTTGCAGACTTTCAGACATCCTTCCTTTAAAGCAGCAGCAAAATGGAATAGAGCCAATTATATAATTCCTTTTGACTTGAAGCTCTGCTTTATCAAGCCACATTTACTGAATTCAGGTGTCTGTCCATTCTGATAGCATCAGCCAAGGACCTTTTCAACAAATGTATTTGCACATGGCATACTTAGGGCTTTATTTACTAGACACCTATGAGATTTTTCGACTTATAGAGATTATTTTGCAGGTCTCTAAAAATTTTCATTAGCTTTGTTTCTACAGGTGTCTTCTGGTAGACCAGGCATGTATGAGTCAGTTAGAGTAGCATATTTAAATTCATCATAGAGGCTACCCATTTCAAAAATTCTCATCATTTTTAAACAGTGCAAAGCACATTGAATGTCATAAGTAAAACCTATTTTTTTAGGAGAACATGGCTTAAAACATAGAAGTAATTTGAGTTTGTGAAATCTAAGTTTAATTACAAATAAATTAAAATTTTAATGAAGGTACTGAGAAGGTCCTGTTTAACTTCTTGCCTTTTTCTAGTTACATTTTTTGAATTCTAAAGCAGCCTTATTTCCAAAAATATGAGTCATTTTTTTATCGTATGAGTTGATGTCACAACCTATGTGAAACATAGGTACAGTCAGTCCATTTTCCCCCCTCTAGGATCCACATATTATCAAATGGTTTCAGAGAAACATCATGTCAGTTTGTTTTTACTGCAACCTTTCTTTCTATTTGCATACTCAATGTATTGAAAAGTTAGAGAAGTACATTCTCATTGTCCAGCATTTTAAGAAAAAGGTATTATGTCAGGCTAGTATTTTTTTTTTAATGTTTTATTTATTTCTAGGAGAGAGAGAGAGAGAGAGAGAGACAGCATGAGCAGGGGAGGGTCAGAGAGAGAGGGAGTCACAGACTGAAATAGGCTCCAGGCTCTGAGCTGGCTGTCAGCACAGAGCCCGACACGGGGCTCGAACCCACGAACCGTGAGATCATGACCCAAGCGAAAGTCAGACGATCAACCGACTAAGCCACCCATGCGCCCCTAACACATTTTCTATAGCTGGTAACACTAAGAGCCATCTTGTACATGTCCACTTCTGAGGAAGCATCACCTTCCATTTCATAAAGTTTAAAAAATCCAATTATGAGCTTCTGCACACTTTGAGGAAGCTAAAAGTGACCAAAAGCTTTCATTATGAAAGCCTCTTTGTCACAGGCAAACATATCTCACTTCATTCAGTATTGTGTCCAAGGTGTATAGGGTATTTAGCAGGTAAGATCTTTTCCTTGTCTTTGATTAAAAGTTTATAGACTGAATGGGACTTGCAGAAGTTTACATTTGCACTGCCTGCTAAATATGCATACAGATGAGCAAAGTCTCGTTTGGATTTGAGCAAGATAACAAAATTTCTATAGTTTCATTAAAATTTGTATAGAAATTAAGAAACTTATTTTAAACTTCATTTTTTAAATCAAATTACTTAACAGCTGGAGAGATATTTTGCTGCCTCATTCACTTGGTAAGATGTGACAGAATCCTTGCTACACTCAGGAGGCCAACAGATGTTATTAAAATTTTCACATTTTTCTCCCACAGGACATTTTAGGGTAATTAGTGAATCAGGAAAAGTGGAATGAGTGATAGGGCAGTGAATGTTTGTTCCTATAGTGTACCCAAGCTAATTTACTAGTTATTTTTGTCATGACTTTGGTCGCTTTTGGGGAGAGGAAAGTGTTTTGTTGGTTTTGATTTGGGAAACAAAAAAAAATGTAGTTGATTTAAACATACTTCCTTATTTCACNTCGCTTTTGGGGAGAGGAAAGTGTTTTGTTGGTTTTGATTTGGGAAACAAACAAAAAAATGTAGTTGATTTAAACATACTTCCTTATTTCATCCAAGAAATTTGAGATTCAGTCTCCAAATGTGCTTTCACATCCCTATTACAAATTCCTTTTTTACTGAGATATAATTGTCATTAGTTTCAAGTGTACAACATTATTAAATATCTGTATACGTTGTGAAATGATTGCTATTAGTCTTGTTAGCTCCATCACATACATAGTTAGTAGGCTTTTTCTTTCTTGTGATGAGAACTTTTAAGTTCTAGTCTGTTAATAACTTTCAAATATGCAATACTGTTTACTTAGTTACAATGCTGTACATAACACTCCTAGGATTTATTTAGTTTATAACTGGAAGTTTGTACCTTTTGACCCCCCCTCATCCATTTCATTTACCGCCACCCCCACACCTCTGGCAACCATCAATCTGTTCCCTGTTTCTATGAGCTTGTTTTTTCCCCCCACATATATGTGAGATCATATGTGTATGCGTGTACTGTCTTTCTGTCTAATTTCATTTAGCATAATGACCTTGAGGTCTATCCATGTTATTACAAATGGTAAGACTTCATTCTTTTTATGGCTGAATAATATTCCATTGTACGTATATAACCCCATTTTCTTTATCCATTCTTTCATTGATGGACATATATGTTGTGTCCATTTATTGGCTATTATAAATAAAGCTGCAGTGAACATGGAGGTGCATATATAGTTTTGAGTTAGTGTTTTCATTTTCTTTGGCTATGTACCCAGAAGTGGAATTGCTGGATCATATGGTAGTTTTATTTTTAATTTTTTTACCCCCCACCACGTGATTTTCCACAGGGGATGGACCTTTTTACATTTTCACCAACAATGCATAAGCGTTCTCTTTTCTACATGTTTTTGCAAACACTTGTTATTTCTTGTCTTTTTATGATTATCATTTTAACACATGGGAGGTGAAATCTCCTTAATGGTTTTCATTTGTATTTCCCTCTTGATTAGTGATGTTGAGCATCTTTTCATGTATATGTTAGCCATTTGAATATCTTCTTTGGAAAAATCTCTATTCATATTTTGTGCCCATTTAAAAATTGGATTATTTGGGTTTTTGCTGGTGGGTTGGATGAATTCTTAATATATTTTGGATATTAACCCTTTATCAGATATATTATTGGCAAATATTTTCTCTCGTTCAATGGTTTGCCTTTTAATT
Source organism: Crocuta crocuta (assembly GCF_008692635.1). NCBI lineage: Eukaryota > Metazoa > Chordata > Mammalia > Carnivora > Hyaenidae > Crocuta > Crocuta crocuta. Next base: position 51,770 of record NW_027530855.1, on the reverse strand, counting down.
TTGTTGATGGTTTCCATTGCTGTGCAGCTTTTTAGTTTGATGTAGTCCTGCTTGTTTATTTTTGCTTTTGTTGTTTTTACTTTTGGTGTTAGATTTCAAAAAAGTATCACTAAGATCAGTATCAAGGAGCTTATGACCTGTTTTCTTCTAGGAGTTTTATGGTTTCAGGTGCATTGAAGTCTTCAAAATATTTTGAGTTAACATTTGTATATTATGTAAAATAGTCCAATTTCATTCTTTAGCCTGTGGATAACCAGTTTTCCCAATAGCATTAATTTAAGAGACTATCTTTTCCCCGTTTTATATTCTTGGCTCCTTTGTCATAAAATAATTGGCCATATATATGTAGGTTTATTTCTACATCCAAATTATTTTTGTCATATTGTGTAATAGGCTCTGTTTGGTCATTTACATCTTTAATTCAATTGTATTAAAAATAGCCACGTAGGGTCACCTCAGTGGCTCAGTTGGTTAGGCGTCTGGCTTTTGACTTGGACTCAGGTAATGATCTTGCAGTTCATGGGTTTGAGCCTTAGTGTTGACAGTGCACAGCCTGCTTGGGATTCTCCCTCTCTCTCCCTCTCCATATCTGTCCCTGTCTCTCTGCCCCTCCACCCCTCGTGTGCTCTGTCCCTCTCTCAAAATAAACAAACTTAAAAAAAATAGTCATTTAGCTTTTGTGTTCAGTGATGTCTGGGTCATGCTGGTGTTACTATTGTAATGATTCTGATTATCATCATCTGAGCTCTTAGAAAACATGATTACAATTTTAGCAATATGAAAAATTATATTAGCACTCTCTTGACACAAAGCACAACAGTTAATCCAAAGACTAAGTCAAAGATGGACTGTTAATGATTTCAGTACCCTTACGCTGCACATTTAAGTCACATCACTCAAAATGAATCACAAATAACAATTGTCAACATCTGCAGTCAGAGTTAAAAACAACAACTACAGAAGGCAGGTAACTTATGCTTATTCACTGGACACCAAAACATTGTTGCTTTTAGTTCCTGTTTTGTTTTGTTTTTTAGCTTCCAAATGGATTTTCTTTTGCTTCAACCTTCCAAACCAGTTTCCATAACTCAGAAAATTTCACATCTCAGTAATGGATTATTTGGTATTTGAGACTTCCCATATGACAACTTTGATGGTCCCAGGCAAACGTTCATGGCTGCTTTCCCTAGGTTACTCTGGGTCCAGATGGCAGTAGAATGGTGGCACCTGAACCCGGGATCAGAGGAAACCTTTCAATCCAACTAGTTGCCTTTGGTCAGCTGCCAGAGGGTCTGTCTTAATCCCTTATAGTTGGGGCCTGTAGGTCTACTTTGAAAGCTCCTCACGCAGGAAGAATCCTCTTTTATTCATGGATGGGTAAGTGTTTTTGCTTTATTAAGGCCTCCAGCTGATTGGATGAGGCCTGCTCACAATTGGAGAAATCTATCTGCTTTACCTAGTCTACTGGTTTAAATGTTAATTTCATTCCAATTCACACTCACAGAAATACCCAGAATAATATTTGACCAAATATCTGAGCATGCTGTGGCCTAGTCAAGTTGATACATAAAATTAACCAGTACATACACTAATAATAGTATTTGCTAATAGAAAGATACCAGGAACCCTTCTCTATAAAATTTCTTTGATAGGGTATACTTACCTGTATACATAGATTCTTCTTCTTTTTTAAAACAATTTATTTTGAGAAAGACAGAGAGAGTGAGTAACGGAGGGACAGAGAGAAAGGGGGTAACAGAAGATCTGAGCAGGCCCCGTACTGACAGCAGAGTGCCCGATGCAGGGCTTGAACTCTCGAACGGTGAGGTCATGACCTGAGCCACCCAGCCACCCCTGATTATTCTAAATAAACCTGGAATCTATCTATTTATGGCAGAACAGCCAGTTGGAGAAACTGGGTAGTCATGTAAGCTGCATAATTAACAGTACCATTCATGAGCAGTTTTGTGACTACTTTACTCAAAGCTCTCAATTGTTTTTTTCTGAAATCATTCTGAATGTGGGGGGAAAGGAAAAAGAAGGGAAACTTTTAGGAATTGCAGCTGATGGATTCAAGCTCTTTCAGGAAAAAACTCTTTTTTTGTACCTGATGTTTGCCTACAAAGTTTGGCATGGGTANAAAAAAAAAAAAAAAAAAAAAAAAGATTAAAAAAAATAAAAGATCTATATTTTAGGGAGTCTGATTTAACACTTAAACTGTTGAATCATAAAGGCTAAGACTTTGGGGTAATAAAAGGGAGGGGGTGAAACACCATGAATAGTTATATGCCTGAAAAATTCACTGAGACATATTTGGAATGAAGTAGAAGAAGCTTGAGGGCAGATTACTGGGGACTAATCTTAACCAATGTAAAATGGAGACCCAGAGTAATTATGTGAATTCTTTCATGGTGGTTACTAGTGTCTGTTAAAACTAGATAGTGAAAGGTAAAAATATAAGACCAGTTTTTTGGGTTTCTAGAAATCCTACTTATGTTCTGAGGCTGCCTGGGCATATATTACATTCCTTTATAAATAACGCATGTGGCATCATTGATTATCCAAAAGACTATATAAGTAGCTAAGAATCAATCTGCAGTATTTGGCCAGAGAGGATGCCCTCTTCATCTGATTCACTGGCTTTCTGATTACAAATATAATGTCATCCTCAACCCAGAGCTATTGGGAACCCCAATCACAAGCACAAAGTAGACTGGAAAAATGTTGCTCTTAGCTTGAACTGACTTGAAAAATGCTGTGGGAACTAAAAGAGAAGCACTGGGGCAGTCCTCAGAGGAGTATATTAAGCCCCAACCATACACAACTGTAGCAGGGGGTGGCTCCTCTACATATCATCTCCTCCACTGTTTTAACTGGCAGAGAACAGTATTCTAATCCAAATGAAAAAAAAAAAAACTTGCCAATAAATTTTGGAGAAAGCAGCACTTGATACATTATTAACCCAGATAGGTGGCTGGTATATACAATGAGGTGGAAGTTGAGTACCTGTATAGATCAGATGCTCAGGAATGAATAAAAATGTCAGCTGAGAATGAATAAGAACTGCTGAGGAAAATGTAGATATTAACAGTCAGAAGTGGGTCAAAGCTTGGCCATGCATTCTACAAAATAATTCTAGAGCTATCTTAATGTCCTATAGCTATATTTGATTAAAAACTTAGTAAAGGGGAGAAAGGCTTTTTTCTTTCCGTCTGGTAGCAGCCATCAGCTCAAAGGTAAGCCAAGATGGACGGTTACAAGTACATCCACCAGCTATGAAGAAGCAGTCCCACATAATGCACTTTCTTCTCAGGGTGTGTTGCTGGCACAATTGCCAGCTCTCTGCTCTCCACAACCCCCTTCCCAGCCTCCCTCGCTGATAAAGTCCTTAAAGCACACAAACTGGGGTACAAAGCCAAGCAAGGTTATGTCATACATCGGAATCGTGTGTGACATGGTGACCGTAAATGCCCAGTCCCAAAGGGTGCTACCTGTGGCAAGCTTGTCCATCATGGTGTTAACCTGCTGAAGTTTGCCCCAAACTTTCAGGCTGTTGAGGAGGAGTGACCTTGATGCCACTGTGGGGCTCTAGGAGTCTTGAATTCTTACTGGGTTGGTGAAGATTCCACATACAAATTCTTTGAGATTATCCTCATTGATCCATTCCATAAAGCTATTAGAAGAACTCTGACACACAGTGAGTCACCAAACCAGTCCACAAGCCCAGGGAGAAGGGAATGCTGATATCTGCAGACCATGAAAGCCGTAGCCTTGGAAAGGGTCACAAGTTCTACCACACTGTCAGTGGTTCCTCCCGTGTGGCATGGAGAAGATGCAATGCTCTTCAGCTGTGCCGTTACCACTAATATAAGTAATTCTTGTAAAATTCTTCACTAACAAACAATTTAGGACAGTTAAAAATAAGAACTTAGTTAAATAATTTAGTTATTTAGTGACTATTAATTTTTAATATTTAGAAAAATATGTAATGTAATATAAGAGAAATTAAATGCCACATTTCCCAGATTTAATTCTCATGTATAGGTACAATCCCAATAATCTGTGATATACATGTTAGAATTTTGGATAAGCTATATCAGAAGGAAATTGAAGAAATGTTTGTAAGCATAAAACATATACTTCATCAAAGAATATTACCTTCAATCAAATAAATCACTATATAGTGTAAGGTTGAAAATTCCTGAGCAGTAAAGCACTAGTAGTGGCCCATTTTATATATTATATGTTAATGTATATTCAGTTTTTTAATATAGTCATAAAATATATGAGTGAAGTTTAGTGTTTGGAAATACTGTTGGTAATGATATCCTCTACACATTTTCATTTGGTGAATAAAATTTCTAATATAATTTGAAATTATAAGTAGAATAAAATACCTATACTTTTTCATTATAGGTAAAAGATATTTGGGGGGACGATCTACCACTTTTTCAAAACACCGATTTGAACTCATTTTCTACATTTCTCTACCTGTGCTCATCATCACTGCCGCTGTTTTAATAAAGCAGAATAAAATAAGAGACCTGTGTTACAGGGGGGAAACTGAAAGTGAGAGGTATGTATTTGTTTACTCTTACTAAATTCAGTGAGTCAAAAGTATTCCTGTTTCATCAGGAATAACCTAAGACAGGAGGTAGAATAATAGGAGGTGAGACTCAGGGAAACATTTCAAATCCGTCTGACGTCCTTCATGTTTTTTTCTAGTTTTACTCCTTACTACAAGCGTTCATTTCACCACTAGTATCACTTTAAGAGGAGATACGGCTGCAAAGAGTATCGTGGAGGTCTGCTCAGCCTCTTAGTCTGCCAACCCCGTCTACCTAGTCTTACTGTCCTCGGGCTTCATGAGGATATGTAACACTGCATCTACAGGAATTCTTTAGATACAGGTACCCAGACCAGTGGCAAATGACTTTATTAGAATGGCTCTCTCAACTGAAGATAGTATTTATGAACCTGCTTCCATAACATTTATTTTCCTAAGTATTGATGCTGCTAATTTATAAAAACATTTCTTAACCAGAAATTACACGTGCAGTTTATAACACAGGTAGGAGACAGGAGGCAGCATCATGAAATGGGAAAAAATAAATTTTAGCCTCAGAAAACCGATTTTTAATGCCTAAATCTTGCATGCAGAAACTATGGCACCTTGAGCAATGATTAAACCTCTATGTGTTTAAAATTATTCTCTATCACTCTATACAATGGGAGATAATAATAGCTTTCCAATGAATCATAAACTTTTGGGTATACAAAACTAATAAGTGAAATCACCACGTTATCTGTAACCAGTTACACAAACAAGTAGACAAAATTATGAGGCCCCTTATTCGTAATTTACTATATTTCCTCACAAAATGATTTACCTCTAGTTTTAACTTCCAGGAATTGATAGGAAGAGAAGGCATGAGCATATGTGATGAGAGGAAGAAAAAATAGAACTCTATAGAAAAATTAACTGAAATTTTTGACTGCTACTTTAAGGTTTTAGCTTAATTTGACCAGAGGAGTTAGGGATATCATAGAATCAGAGGGCCTGTCTATTCATATGTGGGCTTGTACATAATTCAATAAATGTAAAATGAAGATGAGAGGAGTTAATCAACAAAGCAAGGTGGCTGATGTCATTTGTTCTAATATTAAGCAAGCATCCATCTACAGATGAATGATAAAGAAGATGTGGTAGATATACACCATGGAATATTACTCAGCTATACAAAATAATAGAATCTTGCCATTTACAACAACATGGATGGAACCAGAGTGTGTTATGCTAAGTGAAATAAGTCAGTCAGAGAAAGCCAAATATGATTTCACTCATATGTGGAATTTAAGAAATGAAACACAAGAACAAAAAAAACAAAAAACAAAACAAGACAAAAGCCAGACTATTAAATACAGAGGACAAACTGGTTGCAAGATAGAAGGTGGGTTGAAGGAATGGGTGAAATAGGTGAGCGGGATTAAGAGTACACTTACCTTGATGAGCCCTGGGTAAAGTATAGAATTGCTGAATCATTATATCGCACACCTGAAAGTAATATAATACAGTATGTTAATGTAATTCAAGAAAGTAAAAAAGAACGGTCCCTGTTTTATTTTGTTGGAAGGAGACATTTATTTAATGTATCACTCTTTTTCTTTGAAAAATAGTCACATAGTTGTTCAAGATTTTTTAATTTTCCCAGCTAAAATAAACTCAATTTTATAGATCTGTGTCAGAAGAAAGCAGCAGTAACAGCAAGTTATCCCACAGTGTAAGGTGAGTATAGAACAATGTGATTAACCATTGTGCATTCTATGTTTTGATCCTTGTTTAGGAGCACTTCAAAACTGTCATTTTGAAACTAAAATACTTGTTCATAATATTCTTTATGGTTCTCACTGTTAGTTAGCATTAATAATACTAAAAAATAAAGCTTACTTTCATGATATCTCAACCTCTCTTCACCAACCTACCCTAAAGGAGTGATTGTTGTATACACTCACAAGCATCAATAAGTACGTAATTTGTGGGATTTATTTTTGAGCATTGGTAAGGAGCACTTATATCAATGACAGTTTACTGCCACATGTAAAGAGCACTGATATTATAAGGGATATCTATGTTCTTGTAGTTACACTATCATCTCACAAAAAATCACTGCTAGTAAGATAAAGCCTTGGCATTTTCATTCATTTTACTGTCTTAATTCATCTGGGAAAGTACATTTAGAGATGAGAAACAGAGCAATCGAACAGAATATTTTATCAAATTATATATTCCTCCTTTGTTATTGGTATGTAAAAATTTCCCATACCATATGATGGATGGAATATAAAAGGAGATAATATTTTATATAGCATCCTAGATTATTTTTCAAGTTCTCTCTTCATCCTTGCAGTGCAAAGTTGCATGCTATGATGTTTGTGTTACAAATATTGGATACGTGTCTGAACTGAGGGAATTACTAATTTTAAAAGAAACACTATTAAGTGTGGACAGTCAACTTCCTAATCCTATTGTCAAGGCAGACTGTTTTAGGTTCTACAAAAATTAAGCATATCACTGCTTTCTAGCTAGGTCTATACTTTAATCCTTTTAATCACAATGAAATGTGTATTAGAGAACAGAGAACAATCAAATATGCTTTATTTCATGATAATCTCTATAGAAAAGATAGAAAAAGATGAAATAATTGCAGTCAAAGACAATGGATGGAAAGAAATCATTAAGGAAAAAGCATAAATAAATAAAATGGAAAATAAATCAACGGGAAAAAATGAGCAAAGAGAGAGGCAGATTCTTGAAAATATTAATGTATATAATTAACTGAAACTACACTGTGTCTAAACCTTCTTTCAAGTAACACCTTCTTTCATTAAGATACGTGTATAATGTAACTTCTACGTAGAAGGATATGAGAATGACCATACGCTTAACTCATTGGAATGTATATAATACGCCCTTTACCTAACATCTTCTTTCATTAAGGCAGTGTTTGTTAATGTATCTGTTGAAGCATGTAGAAACAGAGAAAAAATATTAGCCAGTGGCTCAAAATAAAAGAGAAAGTTATAAAGTACCAATATTAGGTAATAAAACTGCATAGTTTTAAAATCTTTTGGACATTAAAAGAAAGATAAAACTAGTGATAACTTAAAATCAATAAATTTAAATTTTTAGATGAAATATATGTACTTTCCAAAAACAGATCTTTCCCAAAGTAGAGAAAAAAATGAAAATATGAGTAAGTCTTTTCCATTAAAGATCTGGAAACTGTCATTGAAAACGCTCTCACAAAGTTGACATTTGGGATACTGTTTGCATGGCATGCATCAGGAACAAAAGAGCCAAGAGAAATGAAGCCAGCACTTGCTTAATCACATTCTCTTATATTGCACTGGCCAAACAAGTCACAATACCAACCTCAGCATCAATGAGGGGATATGTGTGATACACTCCACACACTCTAATAGGAGATACTAACAGGCCACATGGCAAAGGACATGGATGAATAGACATACCAGAAAAAAAGCGACGATTTGGGAAACTAATTCAAACCATTTAATCTTCCAAATATTTGAAAAAGAAGTAATACCTATCTTACACACACTCATCTGGAGATTTTAAAAATAAGAAGCATATCCCAAGTTTTTCCATGCATCCAGAGTACCCTTAATACCGAAACATGACAAAGACTCTACTAGAAAGGAAAATTATAAATCCATTTCTGATTAAAGATGCAGCAACGTTAAGCAAAACATTTCCAAGTAAACCTAGTTATCATTGTAAAAGATAAATAGCCATGGAGGGGAAGGGTGAACTAGGAATGAAAAGTTCATTTACAATTAGAAAGCCAATATAACTCACCATATTGACAGAAGAGAAAAATTATGTGCTCATTTCTATAGATGAAGGGAAAATAATAGCCTTTCACTATAAAAATGCCCACTTAGTGAGTGCTAGAAGGAGGTTATTGCAATTTGATAAAGGAAATTTGAAACAAGAAAATATACAGCAAACATTCCAGTTAATAGTGAAATTGTGAATGTTTTCCTGAGAACAGGAACATATTCATTTCACAGTTGTATTCCTTTTCAATATTGTGTGGGTGATCCTAGCCAGGAAAATAAGGTAAGAAAAAAAAAGTAGAGATTGGAAATAAAGAATGAATAATGTCATTGTTTGTAGATAATATGACTGTGTACATATAAAAGCATAAGAAATTACAAACCAATTAGAATTAATAAGTGAATTTAAGGTGTCTAGGATACAAGGCAAATATATAATCAAATTTTAAAATGTTTATTTACATATTTATTTATTTTTGAAAGAGAGAGAGCACAAGCAGCGGAGGGCAGAGAGAGAGGCACCGAAGGTGAAGCAGGCTCCAGGCTCTGAGCTGTCAACACAGGGCCTGACACAGGGTTCGAACTCACAAACCCCGACCAAGATCAAGACCTGAGCCAAAGTTGGCTGCTAAACTGACTGAGCCAACCAGGTGCCCCAAGATTTCATTTTTAAGTAATCTCTACACCCAATGTGTAGAGGTGGACAGAGGATCTGAAGTGGGTACATTCTTGAACAACCAGTGAAGAAGAAATAAAAAGGAAATTAGGAAAATTTTTTGTAATTTTTTTTTTAGAAAACATCTTGAGACAAATGAAAATGGAAACACAGCATACCAAAACACAGCTTAGGAGTACCTGGGTGGCTCCGTCGACTGGTTACACATCTGACTCTGGCTCAGGTCATGATCTCATGGTTCGTGGGTTCCAGATCCACCTCAGGCTCTGTGCTGATAGCTCAGAGCCTGGAGCCTGCTTTGGGATTCTGTGTCTCCCTATCTCCCTGCCCCTCACCTACTTGTGCTCTGTCTCTCTCTCACTCTCTCTCAAAACTAAATAAACATTAAAAAATTTTTTAAAGTAGTGCTTAGAGGGAGGTTTATATCACTAAAGGCCTACATTTTTTGAAAAATAGAAAGGTCTCAAATAAAAACCTAATTTTACACATCAGAAAAATGAGAAAGAACAAACTAAAGGCCACAGTTAGCAGAAGGAAGGTAATAATAAAGATTAAAACAGATAATAACAAAATAAAGAATAGATAAGCAATTGGGGCACCTGGGTGACTCAGTTGGGTAAGCATCTGACTTGGGCTCAAGTCATGATCTTGTGGTTCCTGAGTTTGAGCCCCACCTCGGGCTCTGTGCTGAACAGCTCAGAGCCTGGAGCCTGCTTCAGGTTCTGTGTCTCCCTCTCTCTCTGTCCTTCCCCTCACTCATGATCTGTCAATCTCTCTCTCTCTCAAGAATAAACAAACATTTGAAAAAAAGAATATAAAAGCAATTGAAAAAANGAAAATATACAGCAAACATTCCAGTTAATAGTGAAATTGTGAATGTTTTCCTGAGAACAGGAACATATTCATTTCACAGTTGTATTCCTTTTCAATATTGTGTGGGTGATCCTAGCCAGGAAAATAAGGTAAGAAAAAAAAAGTAGAGATTGGAAATAAAGAATGAATAATGTCATTGTTTGTAGATAATATGACTGTGTACATATAAAAGCATAAGAAATTACAAACCAATTAGAATTAATAAGTGAATTTAAGGTGTCTAGGATACAAGGCAAATATATAATCAAATTTTAAAATGTTTATTTACATATTTATTTATTTTTGAAAGAGAGAGAGCACAAGCAGCGGAGGGCAGAGAGAGAGGCACCGAAGGTGAAGCAGGCTCCAGGCTCTGAGCTGTCAACACAGGGCCTGACACAGGGTTCGAACTCACAAACCCCGACCAAGATCAAGACCTGAGCCAAAGTTGGCTGCTAAACTGACTGAGCCAACCAGGTGCCCCAAGATTTCATTTTTAAGTAATCTCTACACCCAATGTGTAGAGGTGGACAGAGGATCTGAAGTGGGTACATTCTTGAACAACCAGTGAAGAAGAAATAAAAAGGAAATTAGGAAAATTTTTTGTAATATTTTTTTTTAGAAAACATCTTGAGACAAATGAAAATGGAAACACAGCATACCAAAACACAGCTTAGGAGTACCTGGGTGGCTCCGTCGACTGGTTACACATCTGACTCTGGCTCAGGTCATGATCTCATGGTTCGTGGGTTCCAGATCCACCTCAGGCTCTGTGCTGATAGCTCAGAGCCTGGAGCCTGCTTTGGGATTCTGTGTCTCCCTATCTCCCGGCCCCTCACCTACTTGTGCTCTGTCTCACTCTCTCTCAAAACTAAATAAACATTAAAAAATTTTTTAAAGTAGTGCTTAGAGGGAGGTTTATATCACTAAAGGCCTACATTTTTTGAAAAATAGAAAGGTCTCAAATAAAAACCTAATTTTACACATCAGAAAAATGAGAAAGAACAAACTAAAGGCCACAGTTAGCAGAAGGAAGGTAATAATAAAGATTAAAACAGATAATAACAAAATAAAGAATAGATAAGCAATTGGGGCACCTGGGTGACTCAGTTGGGTAAGCATCTGACTTGGGCTCAAGTCATGATCTTGTGGTTCCTGAGTTTGAGCCCCACCTCGGGCTCTGTGCTGAACAGCTCAGAGCCTGGAGCCTGCTTCAGGTTCTGTGTCTCCCTCTGTCTCTGTCCTTCCCCTCACTCATGATCTGTCAATCTCTGTCTCTCTCAAGAATAAACAAACATTTGAAAAAAAGAATATGAAAGCAATTGAAAAAATCAATAAAAGTAAGCACTATTTTTTAAATGAAAATTAATTAGCCTTTAGCTAGATTAACACAAAAAGAGAGAAGACTAATATGAATAAAATCAGAAATGAGAGACATTACAACTGGTGCTACAAAAATAAAAAGGATCATAAAAAATTATTATGAACAATTACATGCTAACAAACTGGAAAACCTAAAAGAAGTGAATAAACTTCTAAAAACGTACATCTTACCAAGGCCAAATTATGAAGAAATAGAAAGAAAACATATCAATAACTAGTGAGAAGATTGAACCAGTAATCAAAAACCTCCCAACAAATAAAGTCCAGGATAGACTGTCTCTAGGGGTGAATTCTACCAAACATTTAAGGAAGAAATAATGCCAATCTTCCTCAAACTCTTACAAGAAATTGAAGAAAAGAGAACACTTTCAATCTCATTTTATGAGACTAGCATTACCCTGACACCAAGACCATACAAGGAGACCACGAGAAAAGAAAACTATAGGCTAGTATCTGTGATTGGTATGGATGCAAAAGTCTTCCACAAAATACTAGCAAACAAAGTTCAACAGCATATTAAAAGGATCATCCCCATAACAAAGTGATATCATGGGGTTGTAAGGATGGTTCAGCACACAAATATTAATCAATATGATACATCACATTAACAGAATGAAGAATAAAAATGGTAAGACCATCTCAATGCATACAGAAAAGGCATTTGACAAAATTGAAAGCATATTTATACCAACTTTTAACAAATTAGGTGAAAGGAGAACACTTCAATATAATAAAGGCCATATATGAAAAGCTCACAGCTAATATCATACTCCACAGTAAAAAACTTAAAGCTTTTCCTCTAATATCAAGAACAGGTAAGTATGCCCATTATTACCATATCTTACTAAATCTAGTACTGGAAGCTCTAGCCAAGGCAGTTAGGCAACAAAAAGAAATAAATGGCCTCTAAATCAGAAAAGGAAGAAGTAAAATTGTTCCTGCTTGCAGGTGACATGTTCATATATAATGAAAACCCTAAAAATGCAAAATGAAATACTTAGGAATAAACTTAACTAAGATGGTGAAAGACTTGTGTATTGAGAAGTACAAGACATTGATGAAAGAAATTAAATAAGACACAAACAAATGAGAAGATAATCTAAGTTTTTGATTGAAAGCATTCATATTGTTAAAATGTCCATACTACCAAAGTTATCTATAAATTCGATAAAATTTCAATGGTATTTTTGACAGAAATTAAAAAAACAATTTTAAAATTCACATGGAATGACAAAGGACCCCGAAGAGCCAAAACATCCTGAGAAAGAACAACAAAGCTGAAAGCATCACACTTCCTGGTCTCAAAATATACAGATTACCTTTGAACAACATGAGTTTGAACTGTGTGGGTCCCCTCACACATTTTTAAAAATAAATACAGTATAGTGCTGTAAATGTATGTTATCTTCTTTATAATATTCTTAATAATAATCTCTAGCTTACTTTATTAAGAATACAGTATATAATATATATACAAAATATTTTTAATTGTTTATAATACTAGTAAGGCCTCCAGTCAACAGTAGCCTATTAGTAGGTAAGTTTTAGGTAAGTCAAAAGTTATACAGATTTTCAACTGCATGGGAGGTTGGTGCTCCTAATCCCTGTATTGTTCAAGGGTCAACTGTATTGCAAAGCTACTGTAATCAAACAGTATGGTGTTCATATAAAGACAGATACAGACGGACCAATGGAACAGAATAGAGGGCTCAGACATCAACTCCTACGTATATAGTCAACTGATCTTTGTAAAAAGTACCAAGAATACACAGTGGGGAAGAAAGTCTCTTTGAGAAATGGTGCTGAGAAAAACATGTGGATATTCACATGCAAAAGTATGAAATTTGACCCTTTTCTTACACCATACACAAAAACAGTTCAAAATGGATTAAACATTCAAGTGTAAGACCTGAAACTATAAAACCCCTAGAAGAAAACTTAGGGGGAAAACTTGATGACATTACCCTTGGCAGTGATTTCTGGGGTTGACATCGAAAGTACAGGCAACAAAAGCAAAAAATAGACAAGTAGGATTATATTAAACTAAAAACCTCTGCACAAGGGAAACATTTAACAGAATGAAAGGGCATCCTACAGAATGGGAAAAAATATTTGTGAACCATGTATTAGGGAAAGGGTTAATTGCCAAAACATATAAGGAACTCCTATGATCAATTAAAAAAACCCCTAATAACCTGATTTAAAAGTGAGCTAAAGATTTCAAAAGGCACTTCTCCTAAAATGCTATAGCAATGGACAACAGGTGTATGAAGACTGTCAGCATCACTAATCATCAGGAAAATGCAAATCAAAACCACAATGAAGCATCACCTGTTAGAATGGCTAGTATAAAAAAAATAAGTGTTGTCAAGGTTGTAGAGAAATTGGAACCATTGTACACTGTACGAATGCAAAATATTGCATCCACTATGCAAAACTGTTGAAGAATTTTAAAAAAAAATTAAAAATAGATCTTCAGTGTGATCCAGTAATCCTATTTCTGGATATCTTCCCCAAAGAATTGAAATTAGGATATCAAAATGATATTAGCATTCTCATGTTTGTTGCAGCACTCTTTACCATAGTCAAGATGTGGATACAAACTAAATGTTCATCAGTGGATGGTATATACATAAAGTAGAATGTTGTCCATCTATAAAAAAGAAGGAAATGCTGTATATGTGACAATATAGGTGAGCCTAAAGGGCATTATACTAAGTGAAGTAAGCCAGTCACACAAGGATGAATAACTTTTAAGATTCCACTTATGTGAGGCATCTAAAATAGTGAAACTCATAGAAACAGAGAGTTAGAATAGTGGTTGCCTCAGGCTGGTGGGAGTTCAAGCAAAACAAGATGTTGCTAATGAATGAGAATAAAGTCTCATTTATGCAAGATGAATAAGGTCTAGAGATCTGTGCAGCCTTCTCCCTACTGTTAACAAATACTTAAAAGTTTGCCAAGAGAGCTCCTTTAAATGTTCTTACCCCAAAACAATAAAATTTTTAAAAATTTAAGATGTTTGGCTTCCCAAAATATTTATGGAAGAGAAAAGGCAAACTACAATGTGGGAGAAGATTTTTGTAACACCTATTTCCAATAAAGTACTTATATTCAGAATATATACAGAATCCTTAGAAATCAATAACAAAAGGTGTGAGAACAGAATAGGCAAGTAACTTCTTGCCTAATAGGTAAAAGACTTCGCAAAGTATGATAACGAAGGGGCTCAAAACGTGAAAAATAGCTCAATATCATTATCAGAAAAAGACAAAAGAAAGAAGAGTCTCCTAAACCCCTATAAAAGTGGCTAAAAATTAAAAGTACTAACAACATCAAGGGTTGCTGAGAATATCAAGCAATGTACTCTGACACATTGGAGGTAGAAGTACATGTTGCTACAGCACAGTTTTTACTGTTGAGGGGCCATTTAGCATCTATTAGATTTCAATTTAGTTTATAAATCTTATTTTCATGTTTAATATGGTACTTACCATACTTAAATTTGGTATTTATATTATAATTAACTTGACATTTATTTTCCAGAATTTTGACAAAGATAATTCCCATGAATTTTGAGTCTAACTAGCAAACATATTTTTCTTTCCCTTTCCATTTAACTTGAAGCTTATTGTCTTTACCTTTCCTTTGGTATACTTTTAACTTTAAATCTTACCTTCTTCTCTTCTAACTCAGTAATCTACATATATATAGGTTTCTGTATATTTAACATAAACTCAATCAAAATATTTTTTGTATACATGGATAGGGAGAATTGAAAAAAAGATTCTAAAATTCATATGAAAAGAAAATAGCAATATCCAGGTAAACTTTTATACTAACAATGAATAAAATATAGAGCTTTTTTTATTTTTAAAAAGCACCTTTCTGATTTTTAATGTACTATCAAATGTTTATTAAAATATATAGGAACTTTGGTAAGTATACAAGTTAAAGAGAAGTTTCTCATAATCACAATACTCAAGAAAAATTTCCTTTAATAATATAGATGCATATCTTTTTAAATGTTTTTCTAAGCAAAACATAAATATACTTGGAGCCTCATTGAGATTCTTTCTCTCCTTCTCACTCTGTCTCTGTCTCTCAAAATAAACTTTTTAAAAAAGAAAATACACAACACACTTATATGAGGTTACAGGCATTTTTGAGACTTTGTATGAGAGATGCTTAGCCTATTTGCACCCTCTCCCATCTCTCACTGCACTGATTTTTGTTACATAAATTGGAATTTTAGACCTAGTCTACCATGAATAAATTCCTGTATTTTAAACATGTTTTATCTTCGTTCCAAAATTTTTGTCATTTTCAGTTTTGTACTGACATTTACAACAAACATTTTGACATTATTTTATGCTGAACTGGTTTCATTTTTCATTATAAAGGGTGAGTTTTAGATTTTAATTACATTTGGATCTTTTTCCATCCAGAGACCTTGGAATGCCCAAATCTTACTTTAATTGCCCTTTCTTTTCTTTTTTCTTTCTTTTTTTTTTCTTTTCTTCTTTTCTTTTTCTTTTCCTTTTTCTCCTTCCTTCCTTCCTTCCTTCCTTCCTTCCTTCCTTCCTTCCTTCCTTCCTTCCTTCCTTCTTCCTTCCTTCCTTCCTTCCTTCCTTCC
>NW_027530855.1:0-35856 GCF_008692635.1 Crocuta crocuta | reverse complement strand
TTCCTTTTTCTTCTTCCTTCCTTCCTTCCTTCCTTCCTTCCTTCCTTCCTTCCTTCCTTCCTTTCGTGAGAGTAAGGGGCAGAGAGAGAGGGAGACATAGAAACCAAAGCAGACTCCAGACTCCGAGCTTTCTGCACAGAGCTGGATGCTGGGCTTGAACTCACAAACTATGAGATCATAACCTGAGTGGGAGTTGGACACTAAACCGACTGAGCCACCCAGGCGCCCCTTGACTGTCCTTTCTTAATTCATTCAATAAATTGTATCTGTATGTGAGTATGTAAATCATTCTGGTTCTTATGACAATTGTAACAAGTAATAAACATTCATTTAAAAAATATAGGTATACAAAAGAATGAAATGATGGTCATTAATTTTAGCACCAAGGATGATCATTGTTAAAATGTTTTAATATATAGTTGTACACATGTGTGTGTTGGCATATATATTGGTGTTTTTATATTTTACCAAATGTGATTGTACTTACAATTATCACAATTTTTTTTATTCTAAATTAAAATTCATATATTTAGAATGAAAATTTGAAAGCGCTTTGTTATATTGGCCTAAACAGTTTCTAAAGATAGACAAATGAACAACTTACAGAATTTTAGGAAGCCACTTTTATTACAAAACTAAGAGTATTTGCAGTTGTAAATAATTGTTTTTTCTGGAATTAATTATTATTTCCCTGATCCTTTTCCTTCAGCTAATCATGCCCTTTAAATTACTTGTGTTTCTCTTCCAGCAACAGTCTCTAACGACATTGGCTTGGAGAAAGGACATTACCAAATAAATCATCAGAAACTGACTTAAACCAAGAAGGAAAATATAATTTCACCCTTACCTTTGTTGGCGCTACTAACAGTTTAAAGTATGAAATAATAAATCATCAGCACTTGTATCACCTAAATTATGTCTGATGTTTTCTCTGTATTTTCAGTCTCAGCTTCCACCCTATGTACTCCAACATGAATCCAGAATAGGCTCTGAATCAGGTGAAAACAGCCTAAGACCCTCATTTCATGAAGCCAAGAGGGCCCGCCAGTTCAGTCTCATGAGCCAACTCTATCAGTGTTGCATTTTCCCTTATACTCCTTAGGTTGACCTGAATCTTCTTTCCGGAGTCAACCTCCCGTGTTCTCTTAAGAGCTCCTAGCTTTCAGCCAGCCTGTGACTTGCCCCAGTGCCACTTACATAGATAGGATCCAAATCCAATCCTTTTCTTGTTACTGCTTTTTTTCTTTGAAAGCTATCTACCTGCTTGACCCTGTTGAGACTCCTGTTTATCAAGAGTAGATTTATCATAGAGTTAAGGAAGCCAAAGCATCAGGGCCTCTTACTTAAATAGGGCTCTTTTCAAAGTCAGGACCTAATTTTATATTATTTTTTTCAGAGACGGTTCATCAAATTTTATATAGTTTGGGCCCTACCTGGATTTTCCTCTTTACCAGCAACCTTGGCAGTGGTGTGCTGGAGCCAGTTCACACCAGCTTACAAGAACTCATTACTAAAATTTTAGACATTTTGCTCTCATAAAAAAAGACAACTTTTGGTGAAGGTGCGGAGAAACTGGAACTGTTCTACGCTGTTGGTGGGAATGCAAAATGGTGCAGCTGTTACAGGAAAAAGTATGTTAGGTTCCTCAAAAGATTAGAAATAGAACTGCCATATGATACAGCAAAGATGGAGGAAAATCATTTTGCTTTTAGATTTGAAAAGGGAGGTGGATATTGCGAATAGGAGGGTGCCACTGAAATAAAATGTTTTGCTTCCTGGAAGACAACTTCTCTATTACTCATAATTTCATACACGTTGGGAATTGTGTGGTTGTGTAAAACTTTGAGGATTTTTATTCCTATTTAGGAAACACAGGGCTTAGTAATTCTGTATTAGTCAAAATATGTGCTGTTATTTGGATATACTTTAGTATGAAGTCTTCATTTAATAATAGATGTAAGTTCTCAAATCAAAGTAAAACCATTTCCTCATTGCTTATTGAAGACAGGCTTTGATCTCTGATATTTTTCTGGAATCACTCTGGAAAAATCATCACTTATCTCTACAGTGTTAAATTCTATGAATTCCTTTCAGTCCTCTATTTCTGTTTTTGTTTGTTTGTTTATAATTGACTATTCCTCATTTAAAATTTTCTCCTTTCATTTGTGAAACATTTCCATCACTTCTGATTCCTAGTTGTACATCTATCTCTGAGAATTCTTTCTCATTGTACTTTTGTTACCATCCATTTATTTGTCCTTAAATATTGGTATTATTCACCATTGACTTCCATCTCTTTTCATTATACACTAGCAATTCATAACTAACTGCACATCATTCTACCTGGGGAGATTTTGCAAAGTCCTTATTCTGAAGCACCAACCCTTGAAATATGTATTCAATAGGATTTCTCTCTGATAATGCTGGTTGTTCTTCTGATATAAAATATTCTTTGTTGCGGGGCGCCTGGGTGGCTTAGTCGGTTAAGCGTCCGACTTTCGCTTAGGTCATGATCTCGCGGTTCATGGGTTCAGAACCCGCGTTGGGCTCTATGCTGACTGCCGGCTCAGAGCCTGGAGCTTGTTTCAGAGTCTGTGACTCCCTCTCTCTCTGACCCTCCCCTGCTCACGCTGTCTCTCTCTCTCCTAGAAATAAATAAAACATTAAAAAATTAAAAAAAAAATTCTTTGTTGCTGTTAACTCAAATATATATTTTTTCCTAAAATATATATATATTTCTCTCTATATGTATGTATGTATCTATCTATAGAGAGAATCTGAAGTGTATGTATACATGTATACACACACACACACACACTATAGATCACTGTTTTATCTGAGTTCATATGCCTACCTAAATTCCTGGTAGCCTCATGATGAACTAGACACAGATTACCAAATTAATTCTTGTTGGTGGTTGTACCTTTTCCTAAGTGTATTCTGCAAGGTCATTTTTTAAATTCCTAGGTAAAAGAAGAGCCCAACTTAAACAGGTAGAGCTCAGGACATGCAGAGTACTCACATGTGTATCCCCTAGGAAAATATTCAGAGCTTTATAGAAAATATACAGAGCTTTTACAGAAAATATACAGGAAAATATACATAAGTATGTACATAGGAATGTTCCTTACAGTCTTCATGCTACAAGGAGCATGTGTGGTGAAGGGTCTGAGCTCTGAAATACGTGAGTACCTTTTTGTCAAGGTCACACTACCTACAATCTGCTCTCAACCAGTGATGGAAAGTTGATCAGGATACTAAGGCCGGCATTCCTAGGAGACTCAGGACTCCTCTGGCAGCTGACTCTGACTTGAAGACTCTCCAACAATCCTGCTGACCCTTCCTTATGTTGAATGAACCCTCCCAAACTGTGTGAATCCTAGACTGCTGCCTTCCAGTTTTCCCTCCCTGTCTCCTTCCTGTGAGGTCAGACTTGGTTCTCTGCCAGCTTTCTCAGCTTTCTCATCTTTCTCCCCATTTTCCACACAGTGGTTTTCCTCCTAATAAAATTTGTGCACATTTAGCCCTGTCTTGGCATCTGCTTCTCAGAAGATCCAGATGAAAACAAGTAATAATGAAAGTATTATGAACAAATTGGTAGTAAGATGTGGATTTGGTTTGGTTCACTGAATTTGGAAACAAACCTGGACATACCACTGGGTATTTATGTAAGCGATGAATCACTGGGTTCTACTACTGAAGCTAATAGTACATTGTATGTTAACTAACTTGAATTTAAATAAATAAATTTAAAAATAACAATAAGTTACATTTGATCTTAATGTCAAAGTTTTATTTTGTGAAAGATCTCAATAGGAGGATGAAAATACAGACACACACATACACACAGACACACACACAGATCTTCTACTTACTATCAGAAAGAGAAATTAAGAAAACAATTTCATTTATAATGGTGTCAAAAGAATAAAATACCTAGGAATACATTTGACCAAGGAGGTAAAAGACCTGTACTGTGAAAATTATAAGACATGGATGAAAGAAAGTGAAGAAACACACAAAAATGGAAAGATGCACAAAAGCTATATTCTTGTTTCTTTTCTTTACTTTCATTTTCTTCCGATGATTTCTTGTAGGAGTATGATTCCACTAGTTTCTCTAAACCAACCCGGCAGTAAATGTAAAGGGTGACGAATGGAAAGGAGAGACCAAAAATGACAAAGACAAGAAAATGTCCAGAAACAATGACAAAACAAGTAATGAAATGGTGATAAATGCTTATCTATTAATAATTACTTTGAATGTAAATAGACTAAACTCTCCAATCAGAAGATATAAGGTGTAAGAATGGATAGAAAAACAAGACCCATCTATGTGCTGCCTACAAGAGATTCATTTTATATCGAAGGACACCTGAAGATGGAAAGTGAGGGGATGGAGAATTATTCAGAACTTTATAAATGGATGTCAAAAGAAAGTTGGAGTAGCAATATTTACATCAGAAAAACTAGATTTTAAAACAAAGACTATAACAAGAGACAAAGACGGGCACTTTATAATCATAAAGGGGATAATTCAATAAGAATGTCTAAAAATTATAAATATTTATGCTCCCAACATGGCAGTATTAAAATATGTTAAACAACTAATAACAAACACAAAGGAACTCATTGAAAATAATACAATAATAGCAGGTGACTGTAACACCCCACTTACATCAATGAACAGATTATCTAAACAGAAAATAAACAAATAATGGCTTTAAATGACACACTGGAACATATTGACTAAACAGATATATTCAGGACATTTCATCCTAAAATAGAAAAATATGTATTCTTTTCAAGAGCACATGGAACATTCTCCAGAATGGATCACATATTAAGTCACAATAAAAGTCTCAACAAATACAGAAAGATTGAAATCATACCATGCACCTTTTCATACTACAATACAATGAAACTACAAGTCAACCACAAGAAAATATCTGGAAAGACCACAAATACATGGAGGTTAGACAACATGCCAGTAAACTGAGAAATCAAAGAAATAAAAAATATATATATACACGGAAACAAATGAAAGTGAAAACAACGGTCCAAAACCTTTGAAATGCTAGAGCAAACAATCCTAAAATTTGTATGGAACCACAAAAGACCCTGAATAGCCAAAGCAACCTTGAAAAAGAAGAGCACACCTGGAGGTATCACAATTCTGGACTTTAAGTTATATTACAAAGCTGTAGTTATCAAACAGTATGGTACTTGAACAAAAATAGACACATATATCAATAGAACAGAATAGAAAATCCAGAAATGAAACTACACTACATGGTCAATTAATCTTCAACAAAGGAGGGAAGAATATACAATGAGAAAAAGAGCCTTCAACAAATGGTGTTGCAACATGCAGAGGAATGAAATTGGACGACTTTCTTAAACCATACTAAAAAAAAAATCCAAAATGTATTAAATACCTAAATGTGAGAGAGGAAACCATTAAAATCCTAGAGGAAAACAAAGACAGCAACCTCTTTGAGATCGGCACATTGGTCATTGCAACATCTTTCTAGATATATCTTCTGAAGCAAGGGAAACAAAAGCACAAATAAACTACTGTGACTACATCAAAATAAAACCTTCTCCACAGTGAAGGAAATAATCAACAAAACCAAAAGGCAACCTATGGAATGGGAGAAGATATTTGCAAATGATACATCTGATAAAGGATTTGTATTGAAAATCTATAAAGATGTTATCAAACTTGACACCCCAAAAAACAAATAGTCCAAATGGGCAGAAAACATGAATAGATGTTTTTTCAAAGAAGACATACAGATGGCTTAGAGACACATGAAAAGATGCTCAACATCAGTGATCATCAGGAAAATGCAAATCAAAACTATAATGAGATACCATATCACACCTGTCAGAATGGCAAAAGTCAACAACACAAACAATAGGATATGGAGAAAGGGGAACTCTCTCGCACTGTTAGTAGGAATGCAAACTGATGCAGCCACTCTGGGAAACAGTGTGAAGGTTCCTCAAAAAGTTAAAAATAGAAATACACTATGATCCAGCAATTACATTACTAGGTATTTACCCAGAAGATACAAAAATCCTAACTCAAAGGGACACATGCACCACAATATTATAGCAGCATTATCTACAGTAGCTAAATTATGGAAAGAGCCCAAGTGTCCATCATCTGATTAATGAATGGATAAAGAAGAAGTGTTACACACACACACAGAAATATTACTTAGCCATAAAAAATGAAATCTTGCCATTTGCAATGATGTGAATGGAGCTAGGAAATTTAATGCTAAGTGAAATAAGTCAGCCTAAGAAAGACAAATACCATATGACTTCACTCATACGTGGAATTTAAGAAACAAAACAAATGAGCAGAAGGAAAAAAGAGAGAGNTATTAGGGAAAAAAAAAAGAAACAAACTCTTAACTATAAGTGATGGTTTCCAAAATGGAGATGGGTATGGAAGGGTGAAATAGGTGATTCAGATTAAGCAGTGTACTTGTGATGAAAACTGGATGTTGTTAGAAGTGCTGAATCACACTATTGTACACCTGAAACTAATGTTACACTGTATGTTAACTAACTGGAATTTAAACAGAAACTTAAGAAAATGATAACTGAGGGGCACCTCAGTGGCTCAGTTGGTTAAGCATCTGACGTCTGCGCAGGTCATGATCTCACAGTCTGTGAGTTTGAGCCCCATGTTGGGCTCTATGCTGACAGCTCAGAGCCTGGAGCCTGATTCCATTTCTGTTTCCCTCTCTCTCTGCCCCTCCCCTGCTTGCACTGTCTCTCTGTCTCTCTCTTTCTGTCTCTCTCTCTCTCTCAAAATGAATAAACAAACATTAAAAAATTAAAAAAACAAAAATAATAATTGAAGGTAATTTTCTGAAAAGTTACAAAGAAGGACATAAAAAAAAAAATGGTGCCCCCTCTCATCAGTGGCTTAGTCTTCTCAACAACTTCATCAACTTCCACATTAAATTATTCAGCAAATTGATTTTTCTTCCTAAATATTTCTCTGGTAGTTTTACTACTTTAATTTTTCTTCCCACTCTAATCCTAGGCTGAGAACATTTTTGGCCTAAACTGTAAAGTTCCCTTTAATGAACCTATTGCTTCTAGTCCTCATCATTGAATCCCCAAGTTATTACAAGGTATCATTTTTTTTTTAAAGTTTTAGAAAGAGAGAACATGAGGGAGAGGGGCAGAGAGGAAGAAAGAGAGAATCTTAAACAGGCTCCACGCTCAGAGCCGAGTCCAACTCAGAGTTTGATCCCATGGCCCTGGGATCATGACCTAAGCTGAAATCAAAAGTCAGATGCTCAACCAGCTAAGCCACCCAGGTACCCCTACAAGTTATCATTCTAACACAAAAACCCATCATTTATTTTTAGCAAAACTCTTGGATGATATTAAATTAAAAATAAAGTCCTAAAATTCACTAACATCCATACAAATTATATGGCTCACATCTCAAATGTTACAACCACCTATAGGTTCACTTGGTATCTGTAAAGAAAACAAAATTAGCTTTACTCCCGAAGAATTTTTTATTTCTAGCTATGGTATGTCTTGTATACATTCAGTTTTCTGTTAGTTTCTGAGGTACTTGGAGATAGGGATGTTGTCACACATAGTTTGATATCTGCCTGGTTTCAGGCTTGCAATAAGCATATAAAGTTTACTGAATTAAATTCAACTAATTTGAATGCCTATGAATTATGCCTGCAAAAATTAGCAGTTGATACCAACAATGCAAATACAGTAATGAATTTAGATAATTAAGTATATATTTCCCCTTTTGGTTTGATCAGGTTATAGACAATCAGGAAGAAATTTTACTTTAAGAACAACATAATTTTGATATGGTAATTGCATCCATTTTTATACAACTTGGCAAAAAGATGAAAACGTTAATTTTAAGGTACATAGACATATTCAAATAAATTAAATGAATACAGTATACGACATGGATCACAATAAAACTAAATACCAAGGCTATCAGTACTTTAGTGAAATATGCAGAATTGCTATTTTTAAGTTAAATCCTTTGTGTTATCATGTTACCTGTACCAATGTTTTCTTTTAAATAGCACTAAAATTAGATTCAGGAAATATTTGAAAAAGGAATATATATATTCTTAAAAGGCTATACTCCATTAAATATTTTTTCGTTTTAAAAATTGAGAAAACAAACATGTATTTTGTGGATAAATATTGTATGTAAGGAATGCGAGCAGAAGTATTCCATGGAAGCACAACTCAAAAATTGTCTGGCAAAAAGGTCCTGGCAAAATTGAAATTATGCAAGTCATAAACTTCCATAGTAAACCAAAAAATGAAAGTCCTTTCTAAATTATTCTTTTCATGTGTGAATGTCATGCCAAAGGGAAAAATGTTTACATTTAATCTTTTACTAGCCAAAGATTTTTCTAAGAAGCCAAGCTATACACAATGTAATAAATAAAATAATGGGAAAATAAAGTTGTTCTTACAGGATTTCACAGCTGTGATTTCTTCGTTTTCTGTTTTTGTTTTTATACTTAAAATGCTAATCCATACTGAGGGATTAAAACACAAGCATCCACCCATTTCATATTTAACTTTTATTTAATTTCCTTAACCAAAGAGTTTCCTAAGAAACGTAAGTTACCTACAATAGAATTGATTTAGATACTATTCTTTTACACTCTTTATGTGCGTGCACGTGTGTGTTGTTTCGACCTAAGATTTAAAATAGAAATTTCTCCGTAGCCAGGATTAAAACACGCAACTGTCTGCTACTAACCATATTGTGAATTTCCATTTTGTTTTTCTTCACTACAGTAATTCAGCCACCGTGACAGAAAACTATGACGTGGACTATTGATACTACCAAACACTTCAGCAGCAGCCGGCCCATTTCCAGAGAAGAAAATGCCCTTTACGATCCTTACGTCATCCCGGAATGCGTTTCAAACCTCTGCGTTTGGAATATAAAGCCCAAGCCCAATCACACCGCTGCACCAGCCCAGGCTGCCTCGAGACTCCAGCACCCGGAAGGCTGTGGGTGGGAGCCCCGAGCTGCGGCTGCGCACGCGGAGCAGCCGCGTCCCCTTCAGCAACGTCCTGCAGCAGGCCCCGCCCCCGCCCTCCGGCTCCCGGCTCAGAGCCCGGCGCGCGAGCCGCCGCCGTTCCGCAGCCAACCGCCACCACCGTGGCAAGGCCGGCAGGTCGCGCAATGCTGCCTGTCCTGCTGATGCTCTCAGGCCTGGGCCGGCTGACCTCCGCCGGCCTTCGTGAGTGTCGCACCCTGCTCCGTAGACGGCCACCTGTCGCTGAGCCTCTGGGCGTGGCGGGCTCAGAAGCTTGCTCCAGAGCCCCGCGCCCTGCTCAGGGGAGCCCTGCGTCCCGCCTGGAGTCGGGATCCTGCGGGGCCTGCCGCTGGGAGGGCTCGGAACAGGACGGGGACCCTGCACTTGGAGGAGAGGGCGCGCAGCTCCCGGGAGGTGGGGCCTCCGGCGCAGCTCTGCTTCCCCTCCTGGGGCGGAGGTCAGCAAGTCCCAAAGTGGCTCTGGAACGTGGTAGGGTCAGGTCCCACTTCCAGGGAGCCTCTTCCTGAAGGTACAAAGTGTGATTCCGTCGTGTGGGTGTGTGCGCGCACAAGTTCAAAGCGTGACGTGATGTGACAGGCCCAGTGAAGAATAAGGATGCTGCCAGGCACTGGGGAATGCTCACGGCTGTTTTCCTGACCGCAGATCCCGAAACATCACTTCTACAAATTACAGTGCCACGGAAGATTGAGACAGACACCCATGGTGAAGTTGCAGAAACGCATGTAATTGAGAAATCACTTTTTTTTTTAATGAGTGCTTTATTTTTACTGGACTGTGTGACCCAAATCAATTCATGCATATATCCCTTTGAAATTTTGTGTCTTGAGTTTTCTTATTTCCCAATGAACATTATGAAACACCTTTAAAACAGAGACTCAGAAAAAAGTGCCCCAAACCCCTATCACACAAAATGATATATACAGTCTACTAGACTTTTTTGTTTAAACAGAGTATGCATATTTAAATATTTATTGTGTAAATGAGCTCACACTCATATTTACCTTGTAACGTTTTTAAAATGACAATACATAATTTCTTCATGCCTATATTTGCATATGTGGGCATATATAAGCCTGTTAAAATGAAAGTAATATTATTAAATCTGATTAAAAAGTAAAGCAAATACATTGTGAAATTAAATCTAGACAGGACAGAGTTGTTCAGAAAGTGAATGTCTGCCTCCGTTTCTAAAGGTAGAAAATTTGAACTGCATGAAATTTTAGAGATATGCACACATCTGCACATATATTTTTAGTAATAATATATGAGTGTGATAATTGGCTCTTTATTTATAAAGTTAGAATATATTTTATGATAATAAATATAGCTCTGTCATTTTTCATAACCACACACATATGGATGTAACATAATTCTTTGTCAGATTTAAACATATAGTTTTATAAACCTTCTTGGATAGTCATCTCCATAGGATCAATAAGCAAGCAATTTTTAAAAAGTGATGTAGGGGCATCTGGGTGGTTCAGCAGGTTAAGCATCTGACTTTGGCTCAGGTCATGATCTTGTGGTTCCTCAGTTTGAGCCCTGTTTGGGATTCTGTGCTGACAGCTTGGAGCCTGGAGCCTGCTTCAGATTCTCACTCTTCCTGCTCTTCCCCTGCTAATGCTCTGTCTCTCAAAAATAAATAAACATTTAAAAATATTTTTAAATGATGCATATTATAAAATGTCTATCAGAAAAGTTATATTATACTTGACTCTCATTAATTAAGAATAAGGACATTTCTTAAGGGCTTTTGCAGGCTTGGTTCAGGCTTCTTATATCTTTATTTTTTTTAAGTTTATTTATTTCTTTTTAGGGAGAGAGAGAGTGCGTGAACAGGGGAGGGGCAGGGAGAGAGAATCTCAAGCAGGCTCTGTGCTGTCAGTGCAGGGCTTGATGTGGGGCTTGAACTCACAAAACTGTGAGATCATGACCTAAGCCAAAATTGAGTTGGATGCTCAACTGACTGAGCCACCCAGGCACCTCAGGCTTCTTGTCTCTATTAATGTGATAATCTAATGAATGCTACACACAGCGTGAGTAGGGGAGGGTCAGAGAGAGAGGGAGATACAGAATCTGAAGCAAGCTCCAGGCTCTGAGCTAGCTGTCAGCACAGAGCCCAACACGGAGCTCAAACCCACGAACCATGAGATCATGACCTGAGCCGAAGTCTGACGCTTAACCAACTGAGCCACCCAGGCGCCCTGTCTAATTGACATTTTTAAATTAAGTCTTAAAATGCCTTTATATATATTGCCTATTTGAATCTTTTTTTCTTTTTAATTTCTTTTTAATTTTTTTTTTTTGATTTTGACTTCCCTTTTTAAAAAAGTTTTATTTATTTTTGAGAGAGAGAGCAGGGGAGAGACAGAGAGAGAGAGGGAGACACAGAATCCCAAGAAGGCTCTAAACTGTGAGCAGAGAGCCTGATGCAGGGCTGGAACTCAAAAACTGTGCGATCATGACCTGAGACCAACAGTCAGATGCTTCATTGAGCCACCCAGGCACCCCTTGTCTTCCCTTTTTATATGGATTAGAATGTTCGGTTAGGACACTTTGTTTTCAGGAGAGATGTGTTGATGTAAAGACACACAGAGATCTGATAGGAATCCAAGGATTGGAACCTCAGTAGCAATATCTCAGAGAATTGAATTGCCGACTGGAAAACTGTTAGACACTGGGGCAGGTTTTATAGACTGGTCTGTTTGACTGTCTCCTTTAATGACACACACACACACACACACACACACATAATCTAGTGATTATGTGTTCATAAAAGCTATTACACCAAAAACAAATATCCACATAACTGAAAATATTTAGGATGTATAACTTATGCTGGGAACATGCTAACCAAAAGCAAACACGAGTATCCATGACAAAATCAGGAGAAAACCAACATTTAGTACACATATCTGCACACTATTATGAGAGATATTGATACTTAATACAATATTGAGTTCACTAGGAATATATAACATTTCTGAATTTGTATGTTTTTTTAAAAAAATGCTCTCAGCACATATAAAATAAGGACCGATTACACTAAAGGGAGAATTTTTCAAATCCATTTTCATAGTGATATCTAAAATGTTTTTCTCAAATGTTGGTTTAAAATCATAAAAGGATTCATAAAGACAATTTGAACAACAAAACTGTTTCATTTAATGGGCTTACATAGAAGTGAGCCCATCAAAATGAATTTATTATTTTATCCTCTCTGCTATTTGTTAGGACACACAAATGGGCTATCACCATGGGACTTTAATTTAATGGCAAAGCATGTGTTGTAGCAAGAGAGAATTCAGGCAAATATCAAGAATTCGAGAAACATCCACAGTGAGCTTCTTATGAAACCAGTCTCTGCTCCTGGAACATGTTGAGTCTCTGGCTTGAAATAACGAGTCTTAATGGAAGGAATTTTGGCTTTTGGAGGACTCCTTAAAAAGCTTTCAGTGTCTTTAAGTAACCAAGCCAACATTGTCTAACTGGTTAGGGAAACACTAAAGAAGCTAACCTTACTCAAGAGAGCTTTTGGAACCTTAAAAAGTACCCTGTAAATCTCACTGCCTTTGTCTCAGCAGAGAGTCAGAATATCTAGACTTGAAGGCAACTCTAGAAATAAAGAGAGTGTTTTTCTAATCTGGCTGTAATTCAACTTTATAGTAAATAATGCACATTCTTCCCAAGAATATACAGATAATTCAACAAAATTGACAAAAGCAAGGAAAAGATGTTAAAAATCAAATCCTGACAGTACAATATTTATCTGGCAACAATTAAGTTAAATCTTAAAATGGTTTAAAATGTATATGGAAATTTAAAAATACATTTCTACATTATTCATGGGTTAAAGAAGAAATTGTAAGTGATAATGGATATGAAATAACAATGGGTGAGATTGAAGAAATTACAACCCCAAATTCGAGTCATATTCTGAAATGACATAGAGTCCTACTTTATAATCATTTGCAATTTTGTTAATTTTATTCCTTTTTGCACCCATCAACAAAGACTCAAAAATGTAATGAAGAAAACTATAGATTAAAAGGAGAAAAACAACGTCACAATAATTTGGGGAGATGTTCACACACCTTTTTCAAGAGTTGTAAGTTACAAAAGACTGAACATTATAGAATGTTTAAAATGACTTCTGCAGAAAACTGTACCCAATGACAACCATACTCCATAACAAAATTCATGTTTTTTCCCCATTTTTTCTGCATTTTGCAAATGTGGAAATTATCCATGAAGAATGTGTATGTTTTAGGATGATGTCACAGATTGGATTCTTTGGGATGCAGTCTTTGAGAAGATTCCCTTGAAGGTAGTTTGTTAGGGTATGCTCTTGTGATGAGCACCTGTGGACAGAACAGAAGGAAGCAGGAAAGGGGAGACAGAGACTCAACTGAGTCTCAACAAAGTGTGAAGCTGGGATAGCCCATCAAGACCTGCAGTTGGAATGAGGGGAGTTCTCATTAAATGTGGGCTGCATCAGGAAGTTTTGAGTTGGTGTGAAGTGACCCTCTTAGCTGAGGCAATTCCTAAAGAGGACGGGGAGACGAAGGCTCTGTGGTAGTGCTTCTGACAGCTTGGGGATGTTGTACCCAGGTTGTACTATTTAATTTTCAATTTATTATGTTAGAAATTGCAAAGTAGAAAAAAAATAATAAAATTCAGGTTTCTTCCAAGATTACTTAACATTTCTAAATGTAACCATTTTAAATCACAATCTCATTATGGTAATAAATGCTAATGACTAATCTCTTAGTTTTGAAATAGATTTAGACTCCTTGATTATATTGAAATTTAATTATGGTTAATTCTGTCAATTATTACAAGATGGAAAGAAGATAGCAATATACTTAATATATGCATATATTATTTTGAGATGTGTGATATGATGTAGGTTTATATGAAAGAGTAAATTCATTTTAAGAAGTTATGGCTTTTGAATTTCTAATAGTTACATTCTCTCTGAACACTTAATGTGTTCTTTCTCTGTAGGTCACTTATGCCATCAAAATTGACCAGAAAACATACACTCTCCATCTTGAAAAACAGTAAGTAGAGATTCTTCTTTTTATACAGTTGTTTTAGTTTCTGAAATTTTACTGTCACTACCCCAAGTTGAACCTAATTAAGAGCATGACTCATATTTAACATGTTACATCTTTGTAATTCAAGTTAGACTAGAATTCTAAGTCTTCATCTTGAGATTTTAAGTCTAATATTTGAGACAAATTCTATTTTCATGATTTAAAATTAATGTGTATCAGATAGATGAAAATTAGTCTATATAACTCTTTACAATATAGCCACAACTATAACAATTAAGGCAATAATTTCATTTGTCCATGTTGAATTTTGTTCATCCTGTCATTTTATATATGACTTTATGATTACATACATGATTTAAAGCATTTTAGTTGATATTACACCAACTTTTTTTAATTAAAAAATTTTTTTAATGTTTATTCATTTTTGAGAGAGAGAGGCAGAGCACAAGTCAGGGAGGGGCAGAGCTGAAGCTGAGCTGCCAGCACAGAGCCAGACGCGACACTTGAACCCACAAACTGTGAGATCATGACCTGAGCTGAGATCAGAGGCTTAACCAAGTGAGCCACCAGGCGTCCCAAAACTAACCTTTTTTTAGTGTCTTAAATTTTCACTCTGTGAGGAAACCAATATTAATAACCTTGTGTGTATCTTTATTTTCTCTCTATTCTAAATCTCACCTTTCCTTTAAATAAAATATGTAGAAACCTACCAAAAAGGGTTTGTTTTTAGACAAATAGAAATACTGTTATGCAATTGGGAGGTTTTATTTAATAACAGTGTTCATTTTCTTGCTCCATGCATATATCTTAACTCATTCTTTAACAGCTAACACTCTGTAGTGTGGCAGGTTGATAGGTAATGGGGTCTTTCCCAGGGATTGTCACCATAGAGGCCTGCAATAAGCATCCTTGTATGTGTGTGCTTCTGTAATAGAGATTTTGTTTTGTAAGCTTGATATCAAGAAATGTGTTTCTGCATCAGGAGGTGTGAATAAAAGTAATAATAGTGATGATAATAATGACCACAAAAGTAATTGACATTTATGGGGCACATGTCAATTACCAGACATATTTCTAAGCAGTTTGCATGCAATTACTGACATAATTTTCACAACAACCTTCTTTATTACTCAGATTTTATATTAGGATTTTGAGAGATACTGCCAGTTTCTGGAAAGACAGGAGCAGTTTAGATTTTCAAAGCATGCAAGATGTGCTAAAATATTATATTGCATCTTTGTGTCAATTTGCATTTCCCTAAATAACATGTCTGAACAATTATGAACTATTTTCATTTTCCTGTTTACTGTTTCCAATTTAATATTTTTTCAGAGCAATTTTAGGTTTGCAGCAATATTGAGTGGAAGATACAGAGTGTTTCCATGTATACCCTGTGTCTCCCCCCACAGATATGGCCTCCCCATTATCAACATCCCCCACCAGAGTGATATACTTGTTATAATTGGTGAGCCTACACCACGTTATCACCCAAAGTCCATAGTTTATATTAGTCCAACATTTTTTATATTTGCTTTTTTCTTTTGAATGATTAAACGTTAAAAAAGAAAAATTCTGAGAATAATATAAACAATTGCTTTCTTACCATGAAGAACACACATGTAAGCATTTTATTTATGTAGTTTTCTAAAGAGTGTACATGGATAATAGTGAAATAATAGTGAAATCTATTATTTCCATTTCCAGACATAGTTCTTTCACTCCCCAGTGCTAATCACAGTTATGATACTGACACATATTCTAATGTCATAATTTTATCTTCATTCATCTGTATGCCAAGAGATTAACAAGAATAATCATGTTTTGCTTGATTTCCTGATTTTGGCTCAGGTCACGATCTTTTGATTCATGAGATTAAGCCTTGCAATGGGCTCTGAGCTAATAGCACCGAGCCTGCTTAGAATTCTCTCTCTTCTTCTCTCTTTGCCTATCTCCCTCTCTCTCTCAAAATAAATAAAATAAAAGTTTTAAAAAAGAATCATCATGTTCTGAGTACTATTTTAAATAGACACAAGTGGAATAATACTTCTGTATAGAATTTATTCATCTTAATATGGTGGACCACTAAAGTGACCCCAAATTTTTACTCTTGACTGTATCTTCACTCTTTGTCATGTAACTCTGAGTTCCTATCATCAAGAGGTGGAATATATACATCCATCCCGGCCTCCCCACCCCCAACCCTTGGATATGAGTTTATCTATGCAAGGCCGACTTATGGTTGTGTGGTCCCCCAGGAATCCATGGTTAGACATGCTCTGTACGTGGCTTAATTCTCTGCTGTTGCTTCTCTGAGATTCTCAATACTTTTGAACAAGAGACCTCATATTTTCATTTCACAATGGGCCCTGCAAATCATGTAGCCCATTCTGTGGCTATGTGACTTACTTTGGCCCAAAAGATGTTAGCTGACTTGATTCAGTAGAGGTTTGAAAAAGCTCCCTGCTTTCCTGCTCTCCATCTTGTTTGTCTGCCATCCCCACGAGAATATGCGCGGGGCAGCTTGCTGGAAGATGGAGAGAGGTGGAGCACAGCCCAGGTGCCCTAATCATCTCTAGATCAGCCAACATTCAGCTGAATCCCAGACCACTGGGCAAGCCCGGCCACCATTAGCAGAACTGCTAGGGCTACTCACACTTGACCCCAAGTGTGAGCAATGGATACTTACGATGTTATTGTATGTGGTTCTGGTTTTGAGGCTGTGCTTTTTGTACAATATTTTGCATAACATTTTTATTTGAGAGTCGTTCATACAGATTTGTGCAGAATGAGTTCATTGATTGTAAATACCTATGTAGCCATTGAATGAATATATCTCATTTGTTATTTATCAACCCATATACTTATAGCAAGAAAAGCTGTATTGTGGATATCTTTGACCATGATGTTCTGGGCTTCAGTGAAATTGAAGAGCAATAAATGATACAATTGTCAATGATAAATGATAAAGTTGCTACTAATTTTTACTTCAAAGGGTTTATACCAGTTTTTACTCACACCAATAATTCAGAAATATTTCTATTCTCTACATTCTCAGTAAGATGAGTATCTTCACTCATTTTTGTTAATGCACAAGAAAAGCTATTTTATTGTCATTTTTGTTCATTTGTTTTGGGTTATTTATTTTCAATCTATAGCTTATCCTTCTACTTTTCTTTCTGTTTTTTTCCCCATGATCAATTCGTGGGAAATTTTGTTTCCTGCAGATATTAACTCTTTGTGTGCTCTGTATGTTGCAAATATGCTATCCAGCTTAATTGGTTGTCTTCTTCCTTTGCTTGTGGGATTTATTGCTATAAAAATGAAATATTCATGTAAACATTATACCCATATTTTCTTTTATAGGCTCTCAGATTACTCACTTGTGTCACTCACATTGTGAATTTATATTATAATATTCCTATGGCGTTTTAAAAGTTCTTTTTATATTTAAAATGTAAATCCAATGCTTTCAGTTTCTTTACCTAACAACTGTATTGAATTTTCCAAGTTTTATTACTGCTCTCTTTTTTTTCCCTCTTATTGTAATTTTATGCTGACCTAAGTATTGTTTAGACTAGTTTCAGATTATTTTCATCAGGTGGAATGCTTTTTGAACCTGTTTATATCTGCAAATGTCCTTTTAGTTCTCATAATTGAATAAATCCCTTAATTGTTCATTTTATTGTTAAACCACTACACATTTTAAAATTTTTTATGGAAATATATGGTTTCATCCTTGGTCTTATGGATCCACCCTTTATAGTATAGGCTTCCTCCAACTATTTTTCACATCTTTATTTTGGCTGCGTTTTTTACTAGCAAAATTTGTTCTGTTTATTGATGAGGCCTCTATTTCTGTTCTTAGCATGCAAATTCTCTTTGTCAGATTTATTAAATTACTTTTAACTGTCATCATCATTTTAGTCTTTTCTTAAAATGATATGCTTTGAAAGCTTATTAACTTTTTAACTTGTTCACTTTTCTTTAAATAATCATTATTTTCTTTAATCAATTTCTTCAACTTCATTAGGAATTTGCTTTTAAGTTTTGCCTTCTTCCCTTTTGTTGTTCATTTTCCTTTGTTGTTATTTTCCATTGAATGGCTGTTTGTATTTCTGTTACTTCACTAAGGCAGACTTTTTTGTTGTTTTGTGTAGAGGTAAAGCTATCCTTTTATACCCAGGATGAATAAACTTGCAAACTAAACTTTTATCTTTTTATTTTTTTTGATTTATTTATTTAAATTAAAGTTAGTTAACATATAGCATAGTATTGGCTTCAGGGGTAGAACCCGGTGATTCATCACTTACATATAACACCCAGTGGTCATCCCAGCAAGTGCCCTCCTTAAGGCCTGTTGCCCATTTGGCCCATCCCCGCCCCCTCCAGGAACCCTCTGTTCTTCATATTTAAGTCTCTTACAGGGGCACCCAGGTGGCTTAGTCAGTTAAGCCTCTGTCTTCAACTCAGGTCATGATCTCACAGTTTGTGAGTTCAGGCCCCACATCAGGCTCCATGCTGACAGTTCACAGCCAGGAGCCTGCTTCAGATTCTGTGTCTCCCTCTCTCTCTGCCTCTCCCATGCTCGTGCTCGGTTTCTCTCTCTTTCTCTCAAAAATGAATCAATATTTTTTTTAATTAAAAAATAGTCTCCTATGGTTTGCCTTCCTCTCTGTTTTTATCTTATTTTTCCTTCCCTTCCCCTATGTTCATCTGTTGTGTTTATTAAATTCCACATGAATGCAATCATATGATATTTGTCTTTCTCTGACTGACTTATTTCACTTAGCATGATACACTCCAGTTCCATCAGCGTTGTTGCAAATGGCAAGATTTCATTCTTTTTCATCACCAAGAAGTATTCCATTGTATATATGCCACACTTCTTCTTTATCTATTCAACAGTCAATGGATATTTGGGCTCTTTCTATACTTTGGCTATTGTTGATAGTGCTGCTATAAATATTGGGGTGCATGTGGTCCTTCGAATCAGCATTTTTGTATCCTTTGGATAAATTCCTAGTAGTGCAATTGCTGGGTTGTAGGATAGTTCTATTTTTAATTTTTTGAAGAATCTTCATACTGTTTTCCAGAGCGGCTGTACCAGTATGCATTCCCACCAACAGTGCAAAAGAGTTCCCCTTTCTCCACAAATTTGCCAACATCTGTTGTTGCCTGAGTAGTTAATTTTGGCCATTTTGACAGGTGTGAGCTGGTATGTCATTGAGGTGTTGATTTATATTTCTCTGATGATGAGTGATATTGAGCATCCTTTCATGTGTCTGTTAGCCACCTGGAAATCTTCTTTGGAAAAGTGTCTATTCATGACTTCTGCGCATTTCTTCACTGGATTATTTTGTTTTTGGATTATTAGTTGAGTTTGGTAAGTTCTTTATAGAGTTTGGATACTAACCCTTTCTCTGATATGTCATCTGCAAATATCTTCTACTCTTAATTATGCCTGTCAGAAATCTGTTGAATTTCCTTTTTCTGGGAAATGATTCTGGATTTCCATTTCCACCACCTCCGTTTACATGCTTAGTTACTAAAATGAGGTTCTGCCCTTGTGCCAGAATTCATATTCTGGGTACTTGTATTTAAAACCGACCCAGGCCATTTGGCATGTCCTTGAATATATGTGCAATATGAGCTGATAA
Organism: Crocuta crocuta; assembly: GCF_008692635.1. NCBI lineage: Eukaryota > Metazoa > Chordata > Mammalia > Carnivora > Hyaenidae > Crocuta > Crocuta crocuta. Next base: position 16,042 of record NW_027530855.1, on the reverse strand, counting down.
ATATCCGTTGTTGTTCTTGTTGTTGTTGTTGTTTTCTGGGAAGCTCTGTGGTTTTGTTATTTGAATTGAGCAAAAGAGAAAGCTGTCTGGAAAGAGAAGTAGTGGTGAAAGTATGCACTCTGTGAATGCTCTAGTCCTTCTTTGATTGGCCTTGAACTGCCCCTTGATATTTGGAATCCTTGAGAAACCTCAGTTCCCCTGGCAATAAATAATGGTGTCAGATTGTTCAATAAGGATCACTATCTTCTCTGTAAGAAGATTCCACTTTGGTACCATTTATGTGAGGTTTGTCTATGATCTCCTAAACAAAGGCTTTAAGAACTATGCTGTGCTTCTACAATTTCTTTTCCTCTTCTGCTACAAGAAAGGGATGTTCCAATGGGTAAGAGGTATGTCTTTTCCCAGGTTCCAGAATGAAGATAGTGTGGAGTAGACCCTACTATAAACATGTGAGAAACATTCACTGTTGTTTTAAGGCATTGAGAATTCTGGGGTTGTTTTTACCACAGCATAATTTCATGAAAACTATCAGAAAAAGCATGTATTTTTTGTTTCTTATCAATCCATGGCTACTTGTTAGCAAATATATTTATGCCTTGAGATTTATGGATGGTTGGATCTTAAAGAATATTTCTTGTGGGAATCTGGAAGTCCTGGTTTTTATTATACATAAATCTATGCCATTATGGTGTCCCTACTGATACCTGATTTTGCTACTCATGTTTTCTTGTATAGAAAATATGCTATCAGAAAGCAAATGAGATAATGGAGAGATGGGCCAATTTAATATCTGGATATTTGAAAGTGTAAAATTGAATGTAATTTATGCTTAATTTCATAATTTTGCTTGTGTTTATGTTACTATTACAATAAAGTGTCATTACCTTTGGTTGGATTAGGTCACTTTTAGACCCTCATTTCCTCGTGTATGCATACAACAAATCAGGAACATTGTATCCAGATTCTTCATTTATAAAGGTAAGTTTTGCTTTATGTTATGTAGATTTACATTTCTTTTTAATATCATTGAAGTGCTGTTGGTGGAAAGAAAAAGAATGCTTTCTACACCACAAAATTATTGGGCAAACAGATTAGAAGCCAAAATATAATGTGAAAATTACTATGAAGGCTTGAATGGAACAACTACTTTTCAAATTTGGAACTCAGGACTCTCCTATCCAAACTATGAAAAGTTTAGAGGTCTTAGACAGAAAGTGGGTTAAGGAGCTAAGAATAAGAAACCCCAAACACAGAGTCATTTTAATTGAGATTTTGTAGAACCTGAGCAGTGGAGGAAGTGGTGGGAATTGCTTTGTGGAAAGACCTTCTAGAAAGAACTGCCTTATAGAAAGGGAAAGTGAGAATGCAAAAGCATATTGGATACAGAATCTGAATAGGTTCACATGTGAAACAATACTTTGTGTTGCCAATAGGAGTCAAGAAATTTTTAAGTATGTGACAAAGTTAGCTCTAGCCTGTGAGATACTTATTTTGTGAGAACAGGTGATTGGGAAGAAGTGAATGCAAGTGAAGAGTCAGGTTCTATTGTTACATTGGAATTGAGAGATAATAATATTAAAAATAATTAGTCCAACATTGTCTTTTTCACCATTTGCAAGTAGAAAGCAGAACAAAATACATGAGACTCCTATTTGGAGAAATTGGACAATAGGCTGATCAGGATTTTTTTTTCTCTGAGAGAAAAGAAAGTCCAGAACGTGAGTCACATTCAACTTGGCCCTTTGACTGAGGATAAAGTCTTAAGCAGAGCATGGGGAGTTGGAACCAAGCAGAACTTGAAGAGTTTGGAATTCAGTGCTAAAGTAGCTGGAACTGACACGATACAGGACCAGAGAAGAGGGACCATCAGATGTATGATTTTTTTGTGGGGAGGAGGGGGTGGGGAGTCATGTCCCTGACTAAAGATTAGGCTGCCTGTGTGCTGGGTAAAACTCTACTGAAGGGTAGAGGGTAAAATGGAGATAATACTAACCATCAAGCAGTGTTGGGCGATGTTGGATTTTCAGCCTGGACAGAGTACGGTGACTTTGCTCATGTAGACATTCAGCTGAGACCAGAAAGGCTAATTCTTAGGAGGACAAATCAAGCTCTAGAGTAAGAGATACTCTTATCTCCCCAGTTCCCTACCGAAGGCCTAAAACTCAGCAATAAGAGGATTAAGGAAGTTTGCCATTAAGTTAATTGCTTTCCAATACCAAACGCAAAAACTCTATAAAGGGTTAAAAAAGAGTAGATGAAGGAAATGACACAAATAAGGGTAGAAATCAATGAGATAGAAAAATGAAAAAGAATAGAAAAAATTAAAGGCCAGAATTTAGTTCTTTACAAGGGCTAATTAACATTAATAACCCCTAGTAAGACTCTTCTAGAACAAAAACAAATTCCATCACTATTAGGGATGAAGGGAGACATGATTAGTTACATAGAAAATAAAATGATATTTTGGAGAATTATAAAAGCTTTATGTCAGTAAATTTGGTAATTTAGATGAAATGGACAACTTTGCTGAAAAGGACAACTTATCAAAATTGAGGGGAGAAATAATAGAAAATCTCAATCACTTGAAATCTTTTAAAGAAATTGAATTGCTAAACAACCACATTCCCACAAAGAAACACCAGCTCTACATGTTCTCACACTTTGTCTAGTCTTTAACTATTTAAAGTAATGCTTCTATGAACATTCATGTACAATTTGTTGTGTGGACATAATTTTTTAGTTTTCTGGGATACGTGCCCAGGAATACAATTGCCAGGTCATAAGAAGTATATGTTTGTTTGTTTTTTTTTAAATAAATTGTCAAATATTTTCCAGAGTGTCTGTACCATTTTACACTTCGACTGGCAATATGGGAAAGATGAAGTGTCTGCATATTTGCCACCATTTGATCAGTATTTAAATTTTTTTAGGGGTACCTGAGTAGCTCAGTCAGTTAAGCATCTGAGTCTTGATGCCGGTTCAGGTCAAGATCTCACAGTTGTGAGATCAAGCCTGGCATCTGGCTCCGTGCTGGATGTGGAGCCTGCTTAAGATTTTCTCTCTCCCTCTCCCTCTCCTTCTGCCCCACCCGTGTGTGCGCGCTCTCTCTCTCTAAAAAAATAACTATAAACAAAAAAATTTAAAATTTTAGTCATTATGATAGACATGTAGTGATATCTCATGTAATTTTAATTTGCACTTTCCTTTATGTCCAGTGATGTTGAACGTATTTTCATGAAATGAAATGTCTATTCCTGTCTTTTACCCTTTTCCTACTAGGATTGTTTTTTATAGTTGGTTTTTAAGAAGTCCTTCTTGGTTTTTAAATACAAGTCCTTTGCCAGATAGGTGGTTTGCTAATATTTATTCCCAGTTTGTAATTTGTCTTTTTGTCCTCTTTATAAGGTCTCTTATTGAACAGAAATTTATAATTTTGATAAGAATTACTTTATCAACTTTTTCTTTTATGAATGGAGGTTTTGGTATCAAATTTAAAAGCTCCATGTATCCCTAGTTCCTCAAGATTCTTTGTGTTTTTTTTTCCCCTAAAAGTTTTATAGTTTTATTTATATGTACTTGTATGTTCACTTTGAGATAGTTTTGTGTAAGGTGTGAAATTTGAATCAAGGCTCATTCTTTGACTGAGGAAGTGATTTGTTCCAACACCGTTGATATAAAAGGTTGTTCTGCATCAACTTGCTCTTGCATCTTTGCAAGAAGTCAGTGGGGCATAATTTTGTGGACATATTTCTGGGTTCTTTATTTTCTTCAGTTCTTTTATATGTCTATACTACTGCCGCTACCATCCTATTTAATTTACCTGTAAATTAAACATTTACATAGACCACTGTGATTCCTCCTACTTTGTTCTTTTTCAAGAATTTTAGACTATCCTAGATATTTTGCTTATTCATATAAATTTTGGACTAAATTATTTCATAAATACAAACAGATTTGCTGGGATTGTGATAGACATTGTATTAGCCTTCTAGATCAGTTTGGTGAGAATTGACATGTTCGCTATGTTGAGTCCTCCAATCCATGAATGCAGTGAGACTATCCATTGATTTGATCTTTTTTTATGTCTTTCAATAGCATTTTGTAATTTTATTATTGATATCCTGCACAGAGCGTTTTTGTAAGTTATATATCAGATCATTTTATTTTCCTTGGAGCAACTGTAAATGGTATTGTATTTTAATTTCAGTTCCACATGTTGTTACCTAGAAGTGCAATTTATTTGTTTTTGTTGATCTGGTATCCTACATCCTTGCTGAAGTCACACATTAATTTTATGAAGTTTTTTTTTTAGATAGATTCCTTGAGATTTTTTTTTTTACATAGATGTATCTTTTACAAAGACATTTTACATGGACATTTTTCTTTTTTTCCTTTACAGTCTGTATGTTTTTTATCTCTTTGCTTTGCCTTACTACGCTTGCTACAACTTCTAGAGCTGTGTTGAATCACAATAGTGAGGGCAGACTTTTGCACCTTGTTCCCAGTCTTAGGGATAATGTATTCAGTCTTTTTGTATTGAGGCTAATGGTAGCTGTGGGTTATTTTTTTAAATATACTCCTTATAAATTTAAGGAAATCTCTATTTCTGGAATGCTAACACCTTTTTTTCCATCAAAGGTTGTGTATTGCAAATGGTTTTCTGTATCTGACAAGATCATGAGTTTTCTTTTTTAGCCTGTTCATAGGATGGATTTCAAGGCTTGATTTTCAGATATTAAAACAGTATTGCATATCTTGAAAAGCTACAACTTTGTTATGGTGGATAATTCTTCTTACCCATGACTGGATTTGATTTGCTAATAATTTCTTGAAGAATTTTTTGTCAAGGTTCATGAGAAATATTGGTTTATAATTTCTTTTTTTGTACTGATGTCTAATTTTTGTATTAGACAGTATTGATGGCCTCATAAAATAAATTGGGAAGTGTTATTTCCTGTTTTATTTTCTGGAAGGTGTATAAAGTACATGTTAATTTTTAAGATATTTGGTAAAATTCTTTAGTGACATCACTAGGCCTGGGGAGTTTTGTGTGTGTGCATGTGGGAGATTTTCAGTTACAACTCAGTTTATTTAATAGTTTTAGGAATATCTTGTTTATCTTTTTTATATGTATCGTTTTGGTGGTTTGGGGTTTTTAAGGAATGAGTCCATTACATCTCAGGTATGGAATTTACGGGTGCAGTTTTGTCACGGTCCTTATTATCTATCCTGTTAATGACTATTGGAGTGTTTCATTTCTGACATCAGTGATTGCCATCTTAACCTTCTCATTCCTGCTAGAGATTTTTCAACTTATTAAATTTATCAAAGAACTAGTGTTTCTTGCTTTTTCCATATGATTGTCTTATTTCAGTGTTGTAGCATTTAGCTCTTAGGTTTATTTTCTCCCTTATACCTTACTTTGGGTTAAGTTTTTTTTTCTAGTTCATTGATAGAAAAATGTATTATCAATTTGTGACCTTCCCTCTTCACTATGATAAGCATTTTAGAACTAAAATTTCCTGCTTAGCACTGCTTGAGCTGCAGCCTAAAAGAATACATTGTATTTTTCACTTTAATACCATTATATGTACTTTTAAAATTTCCTTTGAGACCTCTTGTTTCACTCCTGGGTTTTTAAACATGTGTTGCTCAATCTCCAAATATTTGGAGATTTTTCCTGTTGTCCTTGTCTGTTGATTTCTAGTTTGATTTCATTATGGTTAGAAAATATATCCTATATGATTTCAATCATTTTAAATTTGTGAAGGTTTGCTTTATGATTTATTTTTTTCTTCCAAATTTTTATTTAAATCCTAATTAGTTAACATGTGGTTTAATGTAGGTTTCAAGGGTAGAATTTAGTGAATCATCACTTACATATAACACCAAGTGCTCATCATAACAAGTGCCCTCCTTATACCCACCACCCATTTAGCACATCCTCAAGCCACCTCCCTCCATCAACCCTCAGTTTGTTCTGTCTAGTTAAGATCTCTTATTGTTTGCTTCCCTCTCTCCTTTTTTCCACCTTGCCATATATTCATCTGTTTTGTTTCCTAAATTTCACATGAATGAAATTATATGGTATTTGTCTTTCTCTAACTTATTTCACTTAGCATGATATACTCTGGTTCCATTGCTAATGGCAAGATTTCATCCTTTTTCATATATATATATATACATACACACACATCCTTTTTCATATACATAAATATATATATATATATATACACACACACATACACACACACACACACACACACACACACCATATCTTTATCCATTCATCAGTCAATGGACATTTGGACTCTTTCCATAGTTTGGCTATTGTTGATATTGCTGCTTTAAAAACCAGAATAATGTGCCTCTTCGAATCTGTATTTTTGTATCCTCTGGGCAAATACCAAACACTGGATCATAGGTTAGTTCTATTTTTAACTTTTTGAGAAACCTCCATACTGTTCTCCAGAGTGGCTGCACCAGTTTGCATTCCCAAAAATAATGTAAGAGGGTTCTCCCTTCTCCACATCCTCACCAACATCTGTTGTTCCTCTGTTGTTAATTTTAGCCATTCTGACAAGTGTGAGGTAGTATCTCATTGTGATTTTGATTTGTATTTCTCTGATGATGAGGATTGTTTAGCATCTTCTCATGTGTCTGTTAGATAGCCAGATGTCTTCTTTGGAAAAATATTTATTCATGTCTTCTGCCCATTTCTTAACTCGATAATTTGTTTTTTGGGTGTCGAGTTTGATAAGTTCTTTATAGATTTTGGATATTAACCTTTCATCAGATATGTCATTTGCAAATATCTTCTCCTGCCTTTTAGTTTCATTGATTGTTTCCTTCTGTCTGCAGAAAGTTCTTATCTTGATGAGGACTCAATAGTTCATTTTTGCTCTTGTTTCCTTTGCCTCAGGAGATGTGTCTAGTAAGCAATTGCTATGGCCAAGGTCAGAGAGGAGGTTGCCCGTGTTCTCTTCTAGGATTTTGATGGTTTCCTGTCTTACATTTAGGTATTTCATCCATTTTGAATTTATTTTTGGGCATGGTCCAGTTTCATTCTTCTGCGTATTGCTGTCTGGTTTTTCCAACACCATTTGTTGAAGAGGCTGTCTTTTTTCAATTGGATATTCTTTCCCCCTTTATTGAAGATGAGTTGACCATATAGTTGTGGATCCATTTCTGGGTTTTATATTCTGTTCCACTGATCTATGTATCTGCCTTTGTGGCAATATCATACTGTCTTGACGACTGCAGCTTTATAATATAGCTTGAAGTCCAGAATTATGATGCCCCTTGTTTTGCTTTTTGTTTTCAGGATTGCTTTGGCTATTCAAGGTCTTTTGTGGTTCCATACAAATTTTAGGATTGTTTATTTCCACTCTGTGAAAAATGCTGGTGGTATTTTGATAGGAATTGCATTAAATGTGTAGATTGCTTTGGGTAGTATAGACATTTTAACAATGTGTGTCCTTCTAATCGATGAGGATGGAATTTTTTTCCTATTTCTGTGCCCTCTTCACTTTCTTTCATAAGTGTGCTATAGTTTTCAGAGTACAGATTTTTACCTCTTTGGTTAGGTTTATTCTTAGATATCTTATGGTTTTTGGTACAGTTGTAAATGAGATTGATTACTTGATTTCTCTTTCTGCTGCTTCATTATTGGTGTATAGAAATGAAACCAATTTCTGTATATTGATTTTATTTCCTGCAACTTTGCTATATTCATGTACTGGTTCTAGCAATTTTTTGGAAGAGGCTTCCATGTTTTCTGCATAGAGTATCATTTTGTCTGCAAATAGTGAAAGTTTGACTTTTTCCTTGTGGAATTGTATATCCTTTATTTATTTTTCTGGTCTGATTGCTGAGGCAAAGACTTCCAATCCTATGTTAAATAGTAATGGTGAGAGTGGACATCCCTATCTTGTTCCTGATCTTAGAGTAAAAGCTCTCAGAGTTCCCCATTGATGAGGATATTAGCTTTCACCTTTTGTATATGGCTTTTATGTAGTTGAGGTATATTTTGTCTGTACCTAATTTGTTGAGGATTTTTATAAAGAATTGAAGCTATATTTTTATCAAATGGTTTTTATACATTTATTGACAGACTTATATGGATTTCATTCTTTCTTTTATTAATGTGGTATATCACCTTGATTGATTTGCAAATATTGAGCCATTCTGGCAGCGCTGGAATAAATCCCAATGATCATGGTGAATAATTCTTTTCATGTACTGTTGGATTCGATTTGCTAATATCTTGTTGAGAATTTTTGCATCCATGTTCATCCATTGGCCCATAATTCTCCTTTTTAGTGAGGGCTTTGGTTTTGGAATCGAGATAATGCTGGCCTAATTGAATGAGTTTGGAAGTTTTCTTTCCATTTCTATTTTTTTGGAACAGTTTGAAAAGAATACATATTAACTCTTTTTTAAATGTTTGGTAGAATTCCCCTGGAAGCCATCTGGCCCTGGACTTTTGGAGATTTTTTGTTACTGATTTAATTTCTTTACTGGTTCTGGGTCTGTTCAAATTTTCTATTTCTTCCTGTTTCAGCTTTGGTAGTTAGTATTTTTCTAGTAATTCATCCATTTCTTCCAGATTGCCCAGTTTTTTTGGCATATAATTTTTCATAATATTCTCATATAATTGTATTTCTGTAGTGTTAGTTGTGAGCTCTTCTTTTTAATTCATGAGTTTATTTATTTAGGTCCTTTACCATTTATTTTTGAGAAGTCTGGCTAGGGGATTACCAATATTATTAATTCTTTCAAAGAACCATCTCTTAGTTTCATTGACCTGTTCTGTTCTTTTTTGTTTGTTTGTGTATTTCTGTATTTATTTCTGCTCTAATCCTTATTATTTCTCTTCTTCTACAGATTTAAGGCTTTATTTGCTGTTGCTTTTCTAGCTCCTTCAAGTGTAAGGATAGGTTTTGTATTTGAGACTTTTCTTGCTCCTTGAAGCAGACCTGTATTGCAATATACTTTCCTCTCAGGAACACTTAGTTGCATCCCAAAGGTTTGGACCATAATGTTTTCATTTTCACATGCTTCTGTGTATTTTTAAAATTTCTTCTTTAATTTTGTGGTTAACCCATTGGTTCTTAATCGGATGTTCTTGAATCTCCATGTATTTGTGGTCTTTCCACATTTTTACTTGTGATTGACTTCAAGTTTTATAGTGTTGTGGTCTGAAAATATGCACGGGATGATGTCTATCTTTTTGTACTTGTTGAGGCCTGATTTGTGACCCAGTATGTGATCTATTCTGGAGAATGTTCCATGTGTTCTTGAGAAGACATTGTATCCTGCTGCTTTAAGATAAAATATTCTGGATATCTATTAAGTCCATCTGGTCTAGTGTCTCACTGAAACCCATTGTTTCCTTGTTTTTCTGCTTTGACGATATGTTCATTGATGGAAGTGGTCTGTTAAAGTCCCCTACTATTATTGTATTATTATCAAAGAATTTCTTAATGTTTATTATTAACTGATTTTTACATTTGTGTTCTTTCAAGTTGGGGGCATAAATATTTGCACTAGATCTTCTTGGGGTATAGACCCCTTTTGATGATATATAGGGCCCTTCTTCATCTTTTCTTACAGTCTTTGTTTTAAAATCTAGTTTGTCTGATATCAGTATGACTACTCCAANGTTCTTAATCGGATGTTCTTGAATCTCCATGTATTTGTGGTCTTTCCACATTTTTACTTGTGATTGACTTCAAGTTTTATAGTGTTGTGGTCTGAAAATATGCACGGGATGATGTCTATCTTTTTGTACTTGTTGAGGCCTGATTTGTGACCCAGTATGTGATCTATTCTGGAGAATGTTCCATGTGTTCTTGAGAAGACATTGTATCCTGCTGCTTTAAGATAAAATATTCTGGATATCTATTAAGTCCATCTGGTCTAGTGTCTCACTGAAACCCATTGTTTCCTTGTTTTTCTGCTTTGACGATATGTTCATTGATGGAAGTGGTCTGTTAAAGTCCCCTACTATTATTGTATTATTATCAAAGAATTTCTTAATGTTTATTATTAACTGATTTTTACATTTGTGTTCTTTCAAGTTGGGGGCGTAAATATTTGCACTAGATCTTCTTGGGGTATAGACCCCTTCTTCATCTTTTCTTACAGTCTTTGTTTTAAAATCTAGTTTGTCTGATATCAGTATGACTACTCCAACTTTCTTTTGACACCCATTACCATGATAGATTGTTCTCCATTTCCTCACTTTCAATCTGCAGATCTCTTTAGGTCTAAAATGAGTCTCTTGTAGGCACCATATAGATATGTCTTTAAAGAATCTTTAATTCATTCTTATACCCCTTGTCTTTCGTTTGGAGCATTTAGTCCATTTACATCCAGAGTGATTATTTTTTTTTTTTTAATTTATTTCTAGGAGAGAGAGAGACAGCATGAGCAGGGGAGGGTCAGAGAGAGAGGGAGACACAGACTCTGAAATAGGCTCCAGGCTCTGAGCTGGCAGTCAGCACAGAGCCCGACGCGGGGCTCGAACCCACGAACCGCGAGATCATGACCTAAGCGAAAGTCGGATGCTTAACCGACTAAGCCACCCAGGCGCCCCCAGAGTGATTATTGAAAGATGAATTTAGTGTCATTGTGTTATCTCTAAATTTGGTGTTTCTGGTGATGTTCTCTGTTTATTTCTGGCCTTTATTCATTTTGGTCTTTCTTTTCCACTCATATTGTCTCCCTTAAAATTTCTTGTAGGGCTAGTTAGTAGTCACCAGCTCTTTTAATTTTTGTTTTTATGGAAACTCTTTATCTTTCATCTTCTGAATGACAGCCTTGCTTAATAAAGTATTCTTTATGCATATTTTGCTATTCAGCATGTTGAATATATCATGTTATTCTCTTCTGTCCTGCCACGTTTCTGTGGACAGATCTTCTGAGAACCAGATCTGTCTTCCATTGTAGGTTAAGGACTTGTATCCCTTAATGCTTTCAGGATTTTTTCCTTGTCTGTGTATTTTGTTAATTTGACTATAGTATGTCTTGGTGATGGCTGGCTTTTGTTGAATTTAATGGGAATTATCTGTGCTTCTTGGATTTTGACATCTCTTTCCTTCCCCAAATTAGGGTAGTTTTAGCTATAATTTATTTAAATAAGTCTTCTCTTCTATTTACTTTCTCTTTTTCTTCTGGGACTCCTTTGAGATGAATATTAATGTGCCTTAAGAAGTCACTGAGTTCCTAGGTCAACATTCATGATCCAATACCTTTCTTTCCCTCTTTATTCAGCTTTGTTATTTTCCGTGATTTTATCTTCTGTACCACTGATTTGTTTCTCTGCTTCGTCCACCCTTATTGTCTTGCTATTCACTTGGTCTTGCATTTTTAAAAATTTCTTCTTGAGTAGTTTTTAGTGCTTTTATCTTTGCAGCAAGGAATTCTCTATTGTCTTCTATGCTTTTTCTCAAACCCAGTTAGTATCCTTATGATTGTTTTAAATTCTGTTTCAGACATCTTACTTGTATCTGTTTTGATTAAATCACTGGCCTCTTTCTCTTCTTTCCTTGGGTGTGAATTCCTCCATGTTGCCAATTTGTCTGGGTCATTGGTTTTTTGTGTGATTGTTACGAAAGTCTTTTTTTTTTTTTTTTTTTAATTCCTACTCCTGAGAGAAATGGCTATGGTAAAAAGTGGTCCAGGAAAAAATAAATAAATAAAGGGGGAACCTAGATCCTATTTCCCCTAGAGCTGCAGCACTCTGTGAATAGTAGATTTGGTATGTGCAAGTGGTTTGTGTTGGGTTTTCTGAGGGTGAAGCCTACTACACTGATTCTCAGGTGGACTTGCCCTACTTGAGATGTACCTGCAGCATGCAGCAGAGTGGGGCTTGGTGTAAGTGGCTCCAACCTCCACTGGGTGTGGCACTGTTTTGTTCATTGAAGTCAGTCAGTGTCGATGGGCATGGAGGAAAATGACATTGTCCTGTTCTCTTCTACCTCAAGAAAGAACTTTTGTTATACCCAGATCGCAGTATCCTCACCGACCAGGGACCACCAGGGAGACCGAGTCACGCATGCAAAGGCAAAGAGCTTTTATTTACGGGCTCGAGCTCGGGCTCACAGACTTCACCAGCGCCGTGGATCCGTGCTGAGAGCCCCGAACAAGGGCAGAGTAGGGTTTTTATGGGGTTTGTGACGGGGGAGTTACAGAAGTTGTGACATGGGAACAGTGATCCAATCATAATTATACAACATCATTGACAGCGGGTTTGACCATACACATTGTCTAGAGTATTCGTTACTTTTGGCGGGATCCAATTACAACGCTCAGAGTACCTTTAAATTTAACCAATCACAGAGCGAGCCTAGGGTCTTACTTGGCGACTAACGGGTTAACTTTAACATTAGGTAACAGGGTCCTATCTATAGTTTCTATCTCCAGGCCTCTCCCTTAACAATGTGGAGGGTGGTCGCTGGCCTTCCCTGATTGGGTGTTGCAAGGGTGGTTTCTCCTACCTTGGGCAATGTGTAACTGCCTGATAGTTTCGGTAAAGCTGAAACTTAGGCCTTCTAGTTTAGAGGGGAAACTTAAAGCCTGTCATGGAGTCAGTTTGGTTTAGACGTTTAGTCTTGTGTCCTTACAGTTTGTGCCACCACTCTTCAGGGAGCCCTCACAGAAGAGCCAACAATCATCCCTCTTGTGTCCTCGGCTTCTGCCAGATCCCTGCCTTCACACTGCCTGCGTCTGAGCTGTCTGCCTGCCAGGTAGTACAGTACTCCTATGTTTTATCTCAGGTGTGCAACTGGATTTCACAACTCTAAATATTACAGATCCACCCAGTGAGGACCTACGCTGACCCCTCCCTCTCCCTCTCCCATCCCGGGATGGTCTCACTGCACTTTTGCCCTTTTTTGGTTTGTCCTGGAAAATGGTTTTGGAACTGTGCAATGGTTTGGAATTTATAGTATTGTGCAGCCAAAACCCAGCACCAAGGTTTGCTGCCCTCAGCCAGCGTCTATGTTTCTCTGCTAGTGAACAGGGCAATTCACTGTCACCTGGCTGGGTCTTTTGTCCCTGGAGAGGCCGTGCCACCATTCCCATATCCATTCCAAGTAGGGGAATTGTGTCTCCCTATGTGATCCAGGAGATTCTTGGGCCATGCTGCCTGCTCTCGGGTCTCTCCTCTCCTTCCCTACTAGAGCACCATCAAGCCCTCCAGGCACTACCCTGGGCGATGGCACAGACCTCCAAAGCTTCAGATTTGTGTTCCATTGCTTATAAAAACTTGCAGTGGGTGGTCAGCCCCTCTCCTTTTCCCAGTCAGTGGTTTTGAGGAAGAGTTTTTCTTGTGCAGTTCCTTGCACGTGCTTTCACTCTTTCTGTCTCTCTCCTCTATCGGTGATCAGGGCTCCCTCCCCTTCGTAGCCCCTGCAGTTCTTTTCTCCCTCAAATCCACTCTCCACAGCTCCTACCTTCCACAGTGTGGCCACACTGCCAACTCAGGTTTGCTGTGCCTTCTTGAAGGATTGATGCTTTTATGATTACGCAATGACTCTTTTTGTTCCAAGTAGATTTCTTTGCTAGTAAGTCCACTTTTTCTGATATTAATAAAGCCACTTTGCTTTATTTCTATGAATACTCATGTGACATATATTTTTATATTATTTTAATTTCAGCCTACCTCTGTTATATTTGAAATGAGTTTCTTAAATGAGTATTTAGTTGGGTCACGGTGTGTTTTTATTTTCTCTCGTGTACTCTGTATTTTATTTACTATTTTTAGACTATTTATAAAGTAATTATTGATGTCTTATGGGTTTTGTTTTCCATAATCCTGGTGGGTTTTTTTTCTTTCTTTATTACTAATTTCTTTGTCTCTTATTGCCTTCATCTGGGTATTTGGACAGTTTTTTAGGATTATGTCATTATTTATGGTGTTTTAAAGTATTTTCCTTATTATAGCTTTCTTTTTGTTTGCTCTAGGTATTATAATGTACATATATAACTTATGACAGCCTACTATTATGGACTTTTTAATATTTCAGTAAAATATTGAAACTACTACTGTTTGGGTTCATGTATCCTCTTCACTTTTAAAAGAATTTGATTAAATATTCCTTTACATACATTAAGTATCAGATGATATTTTATGATTTTTGTCTCAACAACCAAATACGATTTTTTAAGAAACTCATGAGGGAAGAGATTGCCCATTATATTTACCACTTTTTTAATCCATCATCCTCCTCCCCAATTCTTTATGATGCTCCAAACCTTCCTGTGATATTACCACCTTTGTTTTTTGGAATTTCTTTTTGACATTCTTTAGGGGTATATGTGCTAGTGATAAAATCTAGGTTTCCTTTTTCTGAGAAAGTCTTTTTCCTTCATACTTAAATGATAAATTTGCTAGATGCAGAGTTCATGTTTGTACTTTTCTTTCAGCACTTGAAAATTGCTGTGGCATTTTTTTCTAGCCTTCACTATTTCAGATGTGAGATCTGCTGTCATTCAAGTTGGTGTTCCCCTATAGGTTACGTGACATTTCTCTCTGGTTACTTTGAAGATATTTTTATTGGTCTTATTTTAATTATGGTGTTTTTTGTTGTGGGTTACATTGAGTCTATTCCCTCTTCAGTTTGCTCACTTTCTGGAATCTAAATTTTTATATGTCATTCATCAGCATTGTGAAGTTTTCACACTTACTTCTTTTTTCCTATTTTTAATTTGTATTTTAGTTTGTTTTATTGTGGTAAAAATACTTAAATGTGAGTTATACTATGAACAAATTGTACATATACATTATTGTTAATGATAGATACGACGTTTTACAGAAGACCCTAGAGCATATTCATCTTGTTTAACTGAAACTTTATGCCCATTAACCAGCACACCCCATTTCCTTGCTCCCCAGCCCCTGGAAACCACCATTCCACTCTTTGATGGTATGAATTTGACTATTTTAAGTGTCTCATGTAAATGGAATCATGCAGTATTTGTCTTTCTGTGACTGGCTTCTGTGACCAAAATCACTTAGCATAGTGTTCTCATATTGCAGAATTTGCTTCTTTTAAAATAAATAGTATTCCATTGACTGTACACATTTTCTTTATCCACTCATCTGCTGATAGATTTTTAGGTTTTTTCCATATCTTTGCTAATAATTATGGATAGTGCTGCAGTGAATATGAGTTCCAATATCTCCTTGAGATCCTCATTTCAGTTCTTTTGGTAACTAACCAAAAGTTTAAGATCATATAGTAGTTCTATTTTTAATTTTTAGAGCAACTTATGTAATGTTTTCAATAGCAACTGTACCATATTGTATTCCCACTAATAGTGTACAATAGTTCCATTTTCTTCACATCCTCACTAACACTTATTATTTGTTTAATGATAATTGTCATCCTAAGTGGCGTGAGGTGAGATCTTATTGGTGAATTGACACTTTAATCGTTAAAATGTCCTTATTTGATGCTTGTGACAGTTTTAACATAATGTCTATTTTTGCCTAATATAAATATAGCTACCTCTGCTCTCTTTTGATTGTCATTTGCTTGGAATATCCTTTTTTGTGCCCTTAATTCTGAATTGAATTTCTTTTCCACAGTATATAGCTGGATAATGCCTTCTTTTTTTTTTTTTTTTGTCCCATTCAGCACTCTTATGTATTTAGTTTGTGTAATTTAATCCATTTACATTTAAAGTAATTATTCATAGAGAAGTTATTTACTGTTATCATTTGTTAATTGTTTTGTTTGTTTTGCAGTTATTTTGTCTTTCTTTTCTTCTTTTCTTCTTTTTTATTGTGTTTCATCAATTTTTTAAAAAAATACACTCTGATTGTTTGAACTTTTGCTTTTGTGTAAATTGTGTTGGTATTTTCACTTTGGTTACCATGGGGCTTACATGAAATAGCAGATAGCTATAATAGTGTATTTCAAGTTGAAAGGAATTTCAATTGCATACAAAAATCTTCAGTTTTACATACTGCACATACATTTTGTGTTATTGATATCACAATTTACATAATTTCATATTGTGTATCTTTTAA
>NW_027530854.1:0-511 GCF_008692635.1 Crocuta crocuta | reverse complement strand
CTTGCAACATTTCCCTCAGAGTCCCCCTCAGGATTTCTTGTAGGGATGATTTAGTGGTGACAAATTCTTTCAATTTTTCTTTATTTGGAAAGACTTTTATCTCTCCTTCTATTCTGAATGACAGGCTTCTTGGATAGAGGATTCTTGGCTGCNTATTTTTTCTGTCCATCACATTGAAGATTTCCTGCCATTCCTTTCTGGCCTGCCAAGTTTCAGTAGATAGGTCTGTAACCACTCTGATAGGTTTCCCTTTGTATGTTAGAACCCTTTTGTCCCTAGCTGCTTTCAGAATTCTTTGTCCTTATATTTTGCCAGTTTCACTATAATATGTCATGCAGAAGATCAATTCAAGTTTCGTCTAAGGAGAGTTCTCTGTGCCTCTTGGATTTCAATGTCTGTTTCCTTCCCCAGATTGGGGAAGTTCTCAGCTATAATTTGTTCACATACCCCTTCAGCGCCTTTGTCCCTCTCTTCCTCTTCTGGAATTCCTATGATACGGATATTATTCCAT
>NW_027530853.1:1670828-1679001 GCF_008692635.1 Crocuta crocuta | reverse complement strand
AACCTCCAGGAGCGGCACAAAGAAGCAGTTTGTGTGCTCAGCACCACCNTCCGATCCCAGCCCGATTTTATCTTCCCCGGTTCGCACTCATGTTAGAAGGCTTTCTCAGTGGATTCTGCGTCCTTTTTCTCCCAGTCTCTCAGGTTTTGTAAGGTTTCCAATGGCTTCAGATCTTTTCTGTGTGATGTATGGGCGCGAGTGCAAGTATGGAGCTCCTTACTTCTCCGCCATCTTGCCCTCTCTCCAGAGTGTATTTAGTCTTGAAAGAGACTACTAAACTGTCTTCCAAAGTGGCTGTGCCATGTTGCATTCCTACCATCAATGAGCATTTCTGTTGCTATACATCCTTGTCATTATTTGGTGTTATCAATGTTTTGGGTTTTCCCCATTCTAATAGGTGTGCCCTGGTATCTTGTTTCAGTTTGCAATTCCCTAAAGACATGTGATATTGAGCATCTTTTCATATGCTTATCTGGTGAGGTTTGTTTGGGTCTTTCACCCATTTTTAAATTGGGTAGTTTATTTATTGTTGAATTTTAAGAATTCTTTGAATATTTCAGATACAAATCACTTATCAAGTATATATTTTGCAAAATGTGGCTTGTGTTTTCATTCTGTTAACAGTGTCTTTTGTAGAGCAGAAATCTTTAATTTTAATGAAGTCCCAGTAATACATATTTTTTCCTTCATGGATTGTGCTTTTGGTGTTATATCTAAAAGGTCATCTCCAAGTGCAAGGACACCTGGAGTTTCTCCTGCTATCTTCTAGGAGTTTTATAGTTTTGTGCTTTACTTTTATGTCTATAAGCCATTTTGAGTCAATTTTTGCAAACGATTTAAGTCTGTGTCTATTTTTTTTTTTTTTGCATGTGGATATCCAGTTTTTCCAGCACCATTTGTTGAAAAGACTGTCCTTTCTCCACTGAACTGCTTTTGCTCTTTTGTCGAAGATCAGTTGGCTATTTTTGTGTAGATCTATTTCTGGGCTCTCTATTTTGTTCTATTAGTCTATTTATCTATTCTCTCACCAATACCACATAGTCTTGATTACTGTAGCTTTATATAGTAAGTCTTTAAGTCAAGTAGTATCATTCTCTGACTTTGTTCTTCTCCTTCAATACTATGTTGGCTATCCTTGGTCTTTTGCTTCTCCATAGAAACTTCAGAATGAGTTTATTGAAATGCACAAAATAACTTGTTTGGACTTTGACTGGGATTGTGTTGAATCTATAGCTCAGGTTGAGAACTGATATCTTAACAATATTGAGTCTTCCTATGCATGAACCATGATAATTTTAAAACAGCTTTATTGAGTCATAACCATCACCACCATCTTTTTTTTTTTTTTTTTTGGTTTACACTTTTTTTTTTTTTTTTACAAATAGTTTTTTTTNACCTCCACACTGTTTTCCAGAGGGGCTGTACCAGTTTACATTCCCACCAACAGTGTAGGAGGACCATCACCACCATCTAATTTTAGAGATTTTTTGTGTCCCTCAAATAAGCTTAATGCCCATTAGCAGTCACTCGCCATTTTATCCCACCCCTAACTCCAGCCCTGGGCTAGCACATTAGAGAACTATCTAAATACAGATTTTCCTATTCTGGACATTTCTGGATGTTTTACAATAGTGGGTGTTTTATATAAATATACTATGTGGTCTCTGTGACTGGCTTCTTTCACTTCATGTTTTCAAGGCTTATATATGTAGTTGCATTTATCAGTACATAACTTGTTCATATTTCATTCTATAGATATATCAGATTTTAGTTATCCATCAGTTGATGGACATTTTGACTGTCTCCACTTTTTTGGCTATTATGACTAATGCTGCCATGAACATTTCTGTAAAAGTGTTTGTGTGGATACATGTTGTCATTTCTCTTGGGTGTACGTCTAGGAGTAGAATTGCTGAATCTCATGGACGCATTATATTTAACATTTGAGGAACAGCCAAACTGTTTTCCAAAGTGGGTGAACCACTTTAAAATCCCACCATCAATGTATGAGGGTTCCATTTTCCCCACATCTTTACCAACGATTGTTACTGCTTGTCTTTTTACTTATGGCCATCCTAATGTGTGTGAAGTGGTATCTCATTTTGGTTTTGATTTGCATTCCCCTAATAACTAAAAATGTTAAACATCTTTTTATGCACTTATTGGCCATTTGTATATCTTCCTTAGAGAAACATGTATTTGGATCCATTGCCCATTTAAAAATGTGGGTTTTTTTCTATTGTTGAGTTGAAAGAGTTTGAAAAAATATTCTGAATACACATGTCTTATTAGACATATGATTTGCAAATAGTTTATTCTGTGGGTTATCTTTTCATTTTCTTGGTGGTATCATTTGCAGCACAAAAGTTTTTAATATTGATATAGTCCAATTTACCTTTTTATTCTTTTGTTGGTTGTGCTTTCGTTATGGGATTTAGAAACCATTATTCAACTCAAAGTCACAGATTTTATCTTGTGTTTTAGTCTAAGAGTTTTATAATTTAGCACTTATATTTAAGCCTATGATCCAGTGTGAAGTAATTTTTGTGTGTAATTGAAGTAAGGGTCCAAATTCATGATTTGCATGTGGATATCTCGTTGTCCTAGCTCTATTTATTGAAAGACTGTTTCCTCTCCATTGAATTGTCTTGGCACTTTTACTGAAAGTCACTGGCCATAAATATAAGGATTTATTTCTAGAATCTCAACTCAATTCCATTGAGCTCTATGGNTATTTCTCAGGATTACTTTGGCTATTCGGGGTCTTTTGTGGTTCCATACAAATTTTTGGATAGTTTGTTCTAGTTTTGAGAAGTATGCTGAGCACCACACTGTCTTGATTACAGTGTAATTTTGTGGCAAGTTGTGAAATTGAGAAGTGTGAATTCTTCCAAATTCATTCTTTTTCAAGATTGTTTTAGCTATTTTGAATCCCATGGACTTCCACATAAATTTGAAAATCAGCCTTTCTGTTTCTCCAAAAAAGGAAGTTGGAATTTTGATAGGAATTTTGTTAAATCTGTAGATGATTTGGCAAGTATTGCCATTACAACAGTATTGCTTCCAATCCATTAACATAGGATGTCTTTCCATTTATTTAGATCTTTCTAATTTCCTTTCAACAATATTTTATAGTTTCAATGTATAAGTTTTGAACTTCTTTTGTTAAATTTATTCTTTATTTTATTTTTTTCATGCTGTTCTAAGTGGAATTGTTTCTTTAAATTCATTTTTCAAACTGTTTATTGCAAGTGTATATAAGTACAACTTATTTTTTTAAATTGATCATGCATTGCTGAACTTATTTATTAATTCTAAAAGGTTTTTTTAGTGGATTCCTTAGGATTTTCTAGATACAAAGCCATGTCATCCAAAATAGAGACATTTTGACTTCTTCCTTTTCAGTGTGGATTACTTTTATTTCCTTCTCTTGCCTATTCATATTGGCTAAAACCTTAGAAGCCCCAGTGCGATTCTGAATAGCAGTAACAAGAGAGGACATTCTTATCTTATTCCTAATATTAGGAGAAATGCAGTCAGATGTTCACCATTAAGTGTGTGCTAATTGTGGATTTTTCTTAGATGGTTTATCAAGTGGAAGAAGTATCCTTCTATCCACAATTTCTTTTTTTTTCTATCCATAATTTCTAGAGTGTTTTTATTATGAAGGGATATTGGGCTCTGTCAAATGCTTTTCCTGAATCCTTCAAAATCATTTTTGTTCTTTATTCTATTAATATGGTTATTAAATGAACTGATTTTCAGATATTAAAACAATGTACATTCCTGGGATAAGTTTCATGTCATGGTGTATAATCCTTTTCATATGTTGCTGGAATCATTTTGCTAGTATTTTGTCAAATATTTGTGCAAGTTTATTTATAAGAGGTCTGTAGTGCTTTTTTCTTTGTGTGATGTCGTTATTTTATTTTGGTATCAGGATAATGCTGGCCTTGTAAAATGAGTTGGTAAGTTTTCTTTTTCTAGTTTTAGAAAACTGCATGAAGGATTGGTGTTGATTCTCTTTTGGGTATTTGGTAGGGTTCACAATAAAGCCATTTGGGCATGGGCTTTTCTTTTTGGGGAGTTTTAAAATTACTAATTCTGCCTCTAACTTGTTACAGATATATTCAGAGTTTCTATTTCTTCTTGGGTCAGTTTTGATAATTTGCATCTTTCTAGGGATTTCCCATTTCTTTGAATGTATCTGATTTGTTGGCATGGAGTTATTCACAGGGGTTTCTTTATAATTATTTTTATTTCCATAAGGTCAGTGGAGATATCCTGGTCTTAGTATTTAGTATCTTAGTAGAAAACTTATTATTTTTTATTGTTTATTTTGAAAGAGAGAGAGAGAGAGAGAGAGAGAATGCAAGCAGGGGAGGGACAGAGAAAGTGAAGAGAGAGAGGAGTGAGAATCCCAAGCAGGCTCTGCACTGTCAGGATCAGTGCAGACCCTCATGTGGGGCTTGAACTCACGAACTGTGAGATCATGACCTGAGCCAAAATCAAGAGTTGACAGTTAACCGATGGAGCCACCCAGGTGCCCCATATAGTATTTAGTATTTTGTCTTCTCTCTCTCTTTTTTCTTTGGTCACTCTAGCTAAAGGTTTATCAATTTTGTTAGTCTTTTCAAAGAAGAATAATTTTGTTTTCATTTTCTCAATTTTTTTTCCTATTCTCTTTTACCTTTTACACTTAGTCTTTATTATTCCTTTCCTTCTGCTTGCTTTGGGTTAGTTTACTCTTATTTTTCTAGTTTTTTGTTTTTTAATGTTTCCTTATTCATTTGAGAGAGAGAGAGAGAGAGAGATAACAAGCAGAAGAGGGGCAGAGAGAGAGAGAGACAGAGAATCCCAAGCAGGTTCTGTGCTGCCAGCATGGAGCCTGTATGGGGCTGGCACTCATGAACCATTAGATCATGACTTGATTTGAAACCAAAAATAAGACACTTAGCTGACTGACGCACCCAGGTGCTCTGTTATTTTTCTAGTTTCTTAAGGTGGAAGACTAGGTTATTGATTTGAGTTCTTTCTTATAGTTTTGAATATAGATGTTTATAGCTACAAATGTCCCTCTGACCACTACTTTAGCTACATTCTATGCATTTTGGCGTGTTAAGGAGTATGTTGTTTAATTTCCATATATTTGTAAAGTTCCACATTTTTGTCTGTTATTGATTTCTGTTATTGATTCATTATGGAGGTTTATTTTGTGGTCCAGCATGGCAGATGCCCAGGAGAACGTTCCTCATGTGTGTGGGAAGTATATTCTGTTACCATTAGGTGGTATGCTCCATCCATATGTTTTAGGTCTAGTTGGTTTAGAGTGTTGTTCAAGTGCCTTCTACTTTTTTTAAATTGAGCATCTTCTTAGTTGTTCTATCCATTACTGAAAGAAAGGTATTGAGGTCTTCAAATATTATTGTTGAATTGTCTATTTTCCCCTTCAGTTGTCTCAGTTTTTGCTCCATGTATTTTGGGTTCCTGTGATTAGATGCATGTGTATTCATAATTGTTATATCTTTCTCATGGGTTGAGACCTTTTTCAATATAAAATGTCCCTTATTATCTCTAGTAACATGGAACATCTTCCTTATAAGAGAAATGAAATAGAGCAGTTGAGCTCCCAGTGTCTTGGCCTGCTGTGCCTGGAGTAGAGCTTCAGCCCTATGGATGAGGGTAGAATGAGGGAAGGGAGACTGGTCATCTCTGCAGCATTAACCAAAAGGGGACATCGGCCACCTGGGGCTGGGGCGGGGATGTGAAAGGCCGGTAGCTTACCCCTGCCAAGATGAAACAGTACCTCCAGACTGGGAGCTGAGGAGACAAGAAGCCGTCTTCCTTTTGGCCACACCGACTTGGGGTAGAGCTCCTGTAATAAGGGAAGTAGTGGGTAAGGGACAAGGAAGGAGTGTGGCTCAAATGTCACAGACTTTCACTGTTCTTACTGAAATTTAGTCAATTTTCTTGAAAGAATGTTTCTCCCTTTGCTGTATACCCTCAGGATAATTTCTAGAGACGATAAGTGATTAAAAAATAATTTTCACAGTTAAATAGTGGTTCTTCTGGAGAGGGGGTCTGCCAAGCTCCTTCTACACCTTTCAGGAAGTCCTGCGCCTCCATGTAAAATTTCAAAAGGATAAACAGGGCGAGGTGTAGCTCATACAACGCCACTCAGAAATTCTTAGCTGTTGAGGTTGTCATGACCAGAAATGAGGAAAAACAAAGCCCAGACCTTGGTAGCACCAAATTACAAAGAAATAAGAGTTGGCTGCTGAGTGGCCACATATTTGCCTTTCACTTCTTTGAGAAATCAATCTCATTACTCAGCAACTCAAAATTATGGCAGCAATAAAAGTGCAATTGCATTTGTGTGAAGGCCTAACCTAGCCTAGTGCTTCAGATTGCTTATAAGCTTTGTGGGCAAATGCCAAAGCAGGAGTCTGATTAGCAAGAGGCCATAGATTTAAAGAAATCTAATCATATACTTAAAAGGGAAAGTGGATCTTGGGAGAAGTGAAAAACTACATTCCCAAACTGAACGTCTCTTCACAGAAGAGAACCTAGTTTGTGGTAAGCTCATGTAGGCTGGGGAGGTTTCAGATCCAGAGGTTAGTGATCTTTCCTGGATAGGGAGATCTTTACTATGTTAATGAGGTGACTTTGGGACTGTATCTAAGGATGAGGGCTGGTCTGGGAGAATCCACCATGTCATTAGAAGATTGGAACTTTTTGTCCTACCTCCCAATGACCTTTGGGGGAGTGTGGAGGTGCTGGAGGTTGAATTAATCACCAATGGCCAATGATTTAAGCAATCATGCCTATATAATGAAGCCTTTAATAAAAAACCCCAGAGGAGGGAGTTTGGAGAACTTCAGGCTGGTGAACAGGTGGAGGTGCTGGGAGAATGGCACACCCAGAGAGGACAGGGAAGCTTCACACCCCTTCTCATGTATCTCGCTCTGGGCATCACTTCCTTCTGGCTGTTCCTGAATTATATCCTTTTGTAATAACCTAGTAAGTAAAGTGTTTCTCTGAGTTCTGTGAGCCATTGTAGCAAATTAATTGAACTCAGGGATGGGGTCATTGGAACTTCCAATCTATAGCTGGTCAGTCAGAAGCACAAGTGGATAACCTGGATTTTCAATTGGCATCTGAAGCAGGGAGCAGTTATATAGGACTGAGCCTTTAACCTGAGGGATCTGAAGTGATCTCCAGGTAGACAGTGTTAGAATTCAGTTAAACTGTGGGACACCCAGCTAATATCTGAGATTTGCTTGGTGGTGTGAGGAAAAACCCCATACTGGAATTGTGAGCAGAATTATAATTAGCTTCCTGGAAGTCCAGGCGAAAAGTCAAATATGGGAGTTACAAAGTTCAGATAATCAGAAAGTGGGGGGCACAGGCCAGTTCCTCAGGGCAAGTTTTTTTTTTCCTTCTGCTGACATTGGCCTTTGATACCTTGATATTCTTGGAAGTAGAATAAGGCTCGTTTAAATTGCTCTTAAAGATGGGACAGAAATTTCACAGTGACTATTTATAAAGGAGCTTTGCTAGACTGCATCCTGAAAAGTGAAATGGAAAAGTATTAAAATAAGTTTATTTTATTGTACACTTAACAGAGCTGAATTGTACGTGCAACTATCCACCTGATCTTTGAAGAAACTGTGAAGCATGGGCTGACTTTTTCAGTGGAATTTTCCCAAAAAAACATATATGAGAGAATGAAATATCATTCTCAAATTCATGTTTGACTTTTGCAGCATGATCATCAAAAGGGTTATTTTTGCAAAAACTCTTTGAGCACTTTATCAATTTTCTCAAGAGCCTCTCTTATTCCTTTGATATTCAAACCAATCTCTTTCAAAGTCTTCATGGTATCATCGTCCTTGCTGTTTCCCCCTCTTCAGCTGTTAACTGCCCTAATGCTCCCAAATATGTATTTGTCAAACCTTCGCACATGATGTCAGCAGTTCTTCAACTTCACTCTTTGGACTTTATGAAATTCTCCCCCTTCTCACTGCAACATTTGTAATTATACTTTGCAGTCAGTTTGCATTGTATTCCCAATGTATTGATCATCTGTCAACTAGTGAGAGGTAGAGCAGCAAAGTTTTCTATGGGATGGGAGGGAACAGACCCTAGTGTGAATGTGGGAGGAATACAAAGC
>NW_027530853.1:1604312-1670811 GCF_008692635.1 Crocuta crocuta | reverse complement strand
GGCTAATATTATAAGTGGAGACTTTTGCTTCCCTAGTAAACTTGTGACTGTAGTGATTTATGTAATGAATATTTGAATAAAGGCAAATCTTGTACTAAACTCTCTTAGTTTTTCTCACATGGCCCCTTACAAAGAGAAACACAAAGTTAACGAAGTGGTAAATAATATGCTTAATATCAGGTGTACAGCAAAATTGGTAACACGTTTTACATGGCTGTTTCTTGTAACTATCTTTGATAAAAGTTGGGGCAGAACATCCAAGCATAGCACACGGAGGTGATTCTGTAAGGGGCTGACCTGATTTAACCCAATGTGTAGTTTGCCTGCATTCATTTTCTATTGCTGTATAACAAGTGATCCCAAACTTATTGACTTAAAATAACAAATATTTATTTATTATCTCATAGTTTCTGGGGGAGAAATCCAGGAGCAGCTTAGCTGTGGATTAGCCAGGCTACAGCCTGGGTCTGGAGAGTCTGTTCCTGAGCTCGCTCATGTGTCTCTTGGCAGGAAGCTTCAGCTCCTCACTAGTTGGATCTTATCATAGGGTTTTTCATGACATGGCTTCCTCCAGAACAAGTGATTAAAGAGAGAGAGAAGAACTGACAAAGACAGAAGCCACTATGTCTTTGCAACCTGATCTTGGAAGTCACATACCATTATTTTTACAGTGTTCTATCACTCTGTACAATGTGGGAGGTGATTATACAAGGGTGTGAATACCGGGAGGCAGCAGACACTGGGGGCAGTCTAGGAGACTGGGAGGCAGCAGACACTGGGGACAGACTGGGAGACTGGTTATAAGGGAGAAGTAGTTTTAATATAGCAAAGGACCGGGAAGGGGAAAGGTGTGAAGAGGAGGGTAAAAGGAGGAAACACACAGAAAAAACTTATGGAGTAAGGGGAGTGGATGCGGGGGCAGGGCTGCCTCATACAGTTATTGTTGTAGTGCACTGCACTACTTTACGAGGTTCCATTTACATAGATCATTCAGAGCCCTCAGTGGAAGTGAGCATAGCCTCTTCTCTGCAGAAGTTTGACAGGGAAGGGGCTTCACTGTAGTGAACTCTTAATCATGCAGAAATGACCCAAATGTATCTGGAAACTGGGTTTGTGTAAGCCCTGTTCTCTGTATAGATTAGGTAGGAGGTGGCTGCCCAGTGAGGGTCTAACTGGCATCTGTGAGCTCTTGGCTCTGGTATGACACTCCCTACTACTAAGGGAACCAGTGGAGGTGGGTATTATGTGGGTGTCACAGGAGATCCTCACTCCCTTTGAGGATAGTGACATGACTCGCTAAGCAGGAACAGCAGTGAGGCAGAACTTCTTTTTTACTTAGCGTCTGCAATTCCATTTACACCTCTGTCAAAAACAAGGGCTGACAGGACACGATGACTTTGGAATAAGCCCCAGAGTTGCATAGATGGGAAGTCAGAAAATATCAAGCTCTATTTCTGGTATCATCAATGACTTTCTGTGTTGCTCTGTGTTATGGGCTGAATTGTGTCCTCTTCAAAATTCATATATTGAAGTCCTAACCCTCAGTACCTGAGAATGTGACTGTGTTTGGAGATAGGGTCTTTAAAGAGGCAATTACATTAAAATGAGGCCATTAAAGTGGGCTCTAATCCAATATGACTGGTGTCCTTGTAAGAAGAGGAGATTAGGACACACACACACACACACACACACACACACACAGGGACAACAGAGAGAAGTGAGTGAGGACATAGAAAGAAGATAGCCATCAGCAAGCCAACCACCTTGATCTGCTGATCACCTTGAACTCAGACTTCTAGCCTCCAGAACTGCTATGGTTGAAGCCACCCTGTCTGTGATGCTTTGTTATGGAAGTCTTAGTAAATAAATACACTCTGGAGAAGTTTTTCTCCTCTCTGTGTCCTGGTCTTGCACAGCGCCTTGTCTTGGGTGCTTGCATATAATATATGTTGCATATAAGGGTGCTGTTGACCCATGTGGTGTTTTTGTGCAAATTAAGAAAAGATACCCTTTCTCTAGCAGTCACAGTCCCACATTGGGTCCTTGTTTTGGTGGAGGGAGCATGGGTGAGGTTTCAGTGTTCCCTCACCCCCAAGCTGGTGCGTTTGTGCTGGGCACAACCTGCATCTTTACATGGTGACCCTGCCCTTGCAAGAAGCTCTGGATCCTCAGGATGTGGGGTAGGATGCCAGCTCTGGCTGGGAAAGCCAACCATGCAACTCTGTTCGGATGACATCCCTTTCTCTTCATTGACCTTTCTTAGAGCAAACTCAGTGGAAAACTTCTGCAAATGATGCATTAAACTTTTAGATTTACAACATACTTTGCAAGTCTACTGAACCTTAATAACATAACACACCAAAAGGTTGGAGAGAGCTCCTTTAAAACATTTTATGAATTCATGGCTCTGTATTCCATGTCTTCATTCTCATTCTCAACCACAGATACTTACAAACCCAGAAATTTACATATTCATATATAGAGAAATGCCATGTAGCTCTCTATATAAATACATTTTAATATCACTTTGAGGAAATTTGTAGACCTGGCTACCTTGTCACAGATTAATGAATATTTGGTTAGATGAAACTGGCTCTTCCTTGACAAATTTTCTCCTCTTAAACCACAAGCTCAAGAGATGCCATAATTCTCTTCCCATTGCATGGGCCTCTCGAGGAAGTTCAGGAGAGCTGGAGAAGCTCAGGAAATGGGGTCAAGCAGACTGAACTTGAGTATGGCATGGCCACTGATGTCTGTTAGGGGCAAAGTGTTAAGACCCATCTACAGTCTCTGTAGCTCTGGTCCTGGGGTTTCCCCCAGAACCACAGGAGGCTTCCCTGTGTGTTCTGGGGAAGCAACAACTCCTGGGAGCAGCTCTCCACGATTGATTGATGGGAATTTGTATGTAAAATCTCTCAGCCACTTTGCTGGGGTGTGTGTGGATAATTTTGAGGGATGAATTTTACAGCATTTCCCAGAGTTTTTGTCATGAGATTATGTAGCAATCCCTCACTGGGGGAGCTGGATTATTATCACATACATTTTAGTTGCCTTTCTTTCCCTGGATCACTTCCTACTCCCCCATCGTGTTTCTGATGCTCCCTGTCATAAATTATTAGCACTTGAATCCTGTCTCAGGGTCTACCTCTAGGGAGACCTAAACTATACCTTCCTTTTCATATGATAAGAGACTCTGCGTTCAAACTTCAGCTTGGCAGGAGTGGATCTTTTCCCCAATTTGCTGCTATAGGACACCTTTAAGGTTCATATCCTGAAACGCATCCAGTGTGTTTTGTAACAACCCTATGGGGGTAGATATTACTATTCTATTTATAAATTTTCAAGATGGAGCAACCAAGTTCAGGAATTGGAGGGATGGAAATGGAATTTATAGCTATTGCACACCTATTACATACTAGATTCTTATACTTAAAAAATTATGATTTTCAGCTAACAGAAAAGTTGCAGAAATAAGATAAAACATTCTTTTATATTTCTCACCTCACTTTTACAGTGTTAAACTACCGAACCCTGTATGGTACATAGATACAGAAATACAGATGTGCATATTTGCATTGGTTGGTGCACATATCTACCTTTCCTAGCTCTCTCTAATGACAGGGCCTAGGAGCAGTGATACCTCAGTAACAATGAGCACATGTGGCACTCAGTTCTTGGCCTCTAAGCACCATTCTTCACTGAAAGGAACTGACATTCCTAAATGGTTCCAGGGGTGAGGAATGGTACATACAAGATGAGTTTGGAACATCTGGAGGCTTGTTGAAAGAAGCCAGGGAGCCAGCCTGATGGGGCCTTTAATGGTGAAAGCTGGAACAATTTGAGGTGCCAAAAAATAATTCTGGTACTGGATTTAAAGTCAGAGAATAAAATATATACAGTAATTTAAAATTTTTTCACAACAACCGTATGAAGTGGATATAACTATCCCCAGTTATAAATTATTGAGGTAATGGAGCAGTCAAGATTCAAATTCAGTTTCAATATAATTCCCAAACTCCACTCTACAACACACCTTCCCCACTGTAGTAAGGCAAATAGCATCACTCAATGCAGTAAAGCTCTTGCTTCTCCTTTGATTTGAGCAACAAAGAAGCTCTCACCTTAATGAGAGTGGGTTCTATTTTCTTTCTCCCCCTTTCCACCTTTTCAGCAAAGCAGTAAATCCTACAGGCTTCACACAGACTTTCTCATTGAGTCACTATTTTGTCCACTCTGCTGGTTTAAATCAGAGAGCACTGGAATGAGCATTACAGTGATCTCCCTTTTCCAAGTCCAGGTGTTTCAAAGCAAGTCTTCCATTCTGGTGCACAACTCAGATAAAGTCTCAGGTCCTATCTGGGGAATTCTGGGACATGGGAGGGAGTTAAAATAAGAAGTAAGGAGGGCAGAGGTGTGGAAATGTGACATTCCATTCTTAATCACCTCTCTGTGCTTTGATGCCTTCCTTGATAGCATGGGTTCCAAATTCCTCATTTGTTCACATTTCCTGAGGTGGGGGTGGTGGAGAGAGCTGAGCATGCCACACTGCTATAAAAATAATGAAGGTGATGAATGGCCACAAACAGCAAGGAAGGGAAGAAACGGCATTTCTTTGCCTCTTTCCCTTGGCTGTAGATAAATTGCACCTGTCGTGGCTGGGGCCATGGAGCTTTAGCTGTGATGTGGTTGGGTGGCTATCTGCCAGACCCTCCCTCCCCTACAGTGAGGAAACTGACCCTGCTGGCGAATTTTAAAAAGGAAATGGAAGAAAGGGTCCAGTCTACTTAACAGCTAAAAGCTCTGACTCTCCAGAGCCTGCAAACCTTCACCTCCACATTGGGCAGCTTCTCTCCCGTGTGCTGTACAGAGCATTTGTCCTTCATGGTACCCATGGCTGACTATTTAGAGGGTTAAATGCAGACAGGTCCAGAGGCATGGGGGTGGGTGAAATGACCTCTGACAGGCTCTTTCCTGCCACAGGTTAAGATTGCATGATAATTCTTTCTAACTTCATTGAAGTATCATTGGTACACAAATAACTGCATGTATTCAATGTAATTTGATATTTCAATATATATATGCCTGTGATACTATAACCACAGCCAAGGTAATAAACATACCCATCACCTCCAGAAGTTTCCATGTGTCCCTTTGCTTGTGTGTGTGTGTGTTTGTGGTAAGAACACTTACCATGAGATCTACCTTCTTAATTTGTTAAGTGTATGGCACCATATTGTTAACTATAAACATTATGTTGTATAGCAGCTCTATAGGACTTGTTCATATTGTATAAATGAAACTTGATATTCACTGAACAACTTCCCTTTCTCCCTCTCTCACTCCCCACCCATCGTTTGGCAACCACCGATCTATTTTCTGCTTCTGCAAGTTGACTAGTTTAGATTCCTTATACAAATGGAATCATGTAATATTTGTCCTTCTGTGACTGATTTATGCCACTTAGCATAAAGTCTTCCAGATCAATCCATGTTGTCACAAATTGTAGGATTTCCTCTTTGTTTTTAAAGGCTAAGTAATATTACATTATGTGCATACAACATTTACCACATTTTCTTTATCCATTCATCTGTGGTTGGACATTTGGGTTGCTTCTACATCTTGGCTAGTGTGCATGGTGCTGCAGTGAGCATGGGAATGCAGAGAAGAGCTACAAATGGCCAACAGGCATATGAGATCATAGAAATGTAAATGAAAACCACAATGAGATGCCACATTGCATTTGTTGGGGTGGCTATTATTTTAAAAATGTAAACAATTAAAATACAGCAATTAAAATATAACAAGTGTTGGAGAGGTTGTGGGGAAATCAGAACCTTTGTGCACTGATGGTGGGAATGCAAAATGATGTAGTAGCTATGGAAAATCATAAGGAAATTCCTCAAAAAAATTAAAAATAGAACTACCATATGATCCAGCAAGCCCACTTCTGGGTATATGTCCAAAAGACTTGTCCAAGGATCTCAAAGAGATACTTGCATAATGGTTTTTGGGTTCCAGCTCCAAATCAGTCTGTGATAAAGCTCTCAGACCTATAAAGGGAAGTGATGACATCAGCTGATCCTGTGCCTTCTGATTTCAGTTGGGCCAAAACCTAGGAGTTGCTCTTGGCTCTTCCCTCTCTCCCATTCCCTGTGTGCAGTAAGACTGCATATCTTGATGTTTCTATCTCTTTAATTTCTCCCCTGTGTGCCTCTCCTCTTCTCCCAGGTTTCCTGCCTTAGGACAGTCGGCTCTTCCCTGCCCTAATCCATGCAAAGGCTGCCTGGTTGTCTCATTGGCTTCACTCTCATCCTCTCTAATCCATCCTCTAGAGAGCTGCCAGGGTAAGCACACATCTAGGTACACATCTCCTTCAATTACAACCTTTCCAGAGGTACCTGGTTGGCTCAGTCGGTTGAGTGTCTGACTTCAGCTCAAGTCATGATTTCACAGTTGGTAGGTTCCAGCCCTGCAACAGGCTCACTGCTGTCAGTGCAGAGCCCGCTTCAGATCCTCTGCTCCCTCCCCTCTGCCCCTCCTCCACTCATGCTCTCTCTCTCTCTTTCTCTCTCTCAAAAATAAACATTATTAAAAAACAAAGTTTCCAGGGCCCTCATTGTCATGAAGATAAAATACACATCCTGCTGCATAGTGCACACAGTCTTGAATGACCTGGTCCCTGCTTGTCAATCCAGCCTGCCCTCTCCCTGGTCTCTCTGCACTAAACCCTGGGAATATCAAAGCTCCTTGTGGGTCCTTACAAAAAACTTGCTTTTTCTTGCCTTCAATAAGATGCTCGAACATGTTTCCATCTTCTTCCCCTGGGGCACTCCTATTTGTTGTGAGAGCCTCAGCTCCAGCATCACCTCCTCTGGGAAGCCCTCCTAAGGCTGATTTAGAGGCATTCCTCTGCCAGCACATGGAAGCCTCCTTCCTTTACTCACTTTGCAATCTCACCAGACCCCTGAATAATGAGGCTCGTATTTGCTAGTCTTGCACAGACATTCTAGTACATGAGCTGACCAATCATATCCTTACACCTGCCTTCTGTTTAGCATGTTCTACAGATGATGATGCCGAGGCACAGGGCAGTTAAATAACTTTCCCAAGATTACAGAGCTTGTAAGTGACAAAGGCAGGCTTGAAGCTAGCCCACATTTTTGACCCTTGGCTCCACCACATGTATTAAGTGACTGGCAGAGTCCTGCTTTCTCACAATTTTGCAGTTTTCCTTTGCCTGGCTGGGCTGGTTCCCAGCAGCTCTTATCAGGATGGTAGGAGTCGCTCCTGAACTTCGAGGACTCAGGTAGGGAGGGGCCAATAATGCCTTGAGAGAGAGCCACATGTTTTTGTAAATAGTTATACTGGGACAGAGCCATTCATTTACATATTGTTTCTGACTGCTCTGGTTCTACAGTGACAGAATTGAGTAGTGGGAAGACATGGTCTGCAAAGCCTAAATTTTTACCATCTGGTCCTTTAAGAAAAGGTTGGCAGATCCCCATCAGACAATCACATACAGCTAATAAGTGGCAGGGCTTGGAGGCGGGATGGCAACCTCTCAGACTCCAAAGCCCGTGCACCCATTTCCAAGGCCTCTTCCCTGCACCCAGGTGCTGGGATAGGTAATGCTCAATGAGCAATACAACACAGAAGGCAGAAAGGGCCCTGGGAGCTCTGTCATCTGCATGGCTCCTTCTTCCCAGGCCACCTCTGTGTTTTCTCCTCCCCATAAGGTGCCTGGTGTCTCAGCTGAGGCTGTTGGTCTCTAGAACTCATGGGCTAGGCATCAGAGTCTCCATCTCTTCACTAAGTTCCTTCTGGAACAACTGGTCAGCCTCCTCTTGTCCGATGCCAGTTGGCTCCCCCTAGGCAGGTGTCAAGAATTCATGCCCGCATTTCCTCCAGCCGGCTTCCTCTCCCGGGGTCCCACTCCAGACTGGTTTCAGAGCCACAGATGGAGCTGGTTATAAAAATGTATCAATAAATGGAAGGCAAAAGATAAAACCCCCAGAGTTGAGAAGAGTTGTGTGTTTGCGTGTGTGTCTGTTTGTCTGTCTGCAGGCGTGCTGGAAGGTGTGAGTAGAAGAGCTTTGCAAAGGGGGAAGAGAGGGCAGAGGACCCAGGAAGATAGGGTTGTGCAAGGCTGTCAGCAGCAAGAAGGGTGATTTAAAATCAATTTCCCAGCCAAGAAGAATCACTCTTGCCAGGGTGAAATATAATATAAAATAGGAAAGGAAGGCAAGCTCCGGCCCTGCCACGATGTGCCTCGGGCCCTCCTGCTTATGAAGCAAATAAATAACCTTCTCCATAAGGCAGCCAGCCCAGCTCTGTTATCATAGCAGCGGCCAATGCTGGATGCAACCACTCTGGGTGCCAGACTGGGGACGTCAGGTTCAAGATGGACCAGAGGTCCCAGAGGGTTGCTCTGGCTCTACTTGTGAGTGGCTTTAGCATCAACCGTCTTGGGTACCAGACTCACGTGAGCTCACCCTTTGGCCTACAGTTCTGATACTAGAATTCTTTAGGTTGAAAGTGACAGAAAGCCAATCTGATTTAGTTTATGTTCCAAGAAGCTCTAATGACATTCCCAAATGTCAGGCCAGGCAGGGGCAGAGTTGAGTGTCACCCATTCAAATGCTGTCAGGGCAGGACTTCTGTTTCTTGGAATGTCAGCTGAATTCTCCCACATAGGATTCTCCACCAGGCTGGGGCACCACAGCCACTGGCTACTCCTGGGCTCACAAATCCCAGCTTGCATCACCAGAGAGGGAAATACTCTATTTCCTTGATTCTAATTTGAAATCCCAAGGAAGGACTCAAATTGGCTTAGCATTGACCGTGGCCTCTTTTGCATCCAGGCCCTAGTAAAACTAAATGGTTGAGGTTGTGGGAGGGATATACCCCCAAAAGAAGTGGGCATGTGGTTTCTAGAAGAAAGCAGTGGCTGGACACACAAACCATGATGCTCGTCACAATGCCCACCTCATCTCCCAGTGACAAAGTCCAAGCCCTTGGACACTGAAAGTGTTGTCTATTCTCCGTGGCTTGGTTTCTCCACTCCTTATTTTCTCCTCTGCACCTTGGAGTCTCACTTCTGGTCTCCCACCTCATGGGAAATCTTCCTTAAAGGTTATGATAAGCTGGATCATTAGGTGAAGTCCATGGTCCTGTCTCATTTGTTTGGCCTCCCTGGAGAGCCTGTATGGTTATTATCTGACTGCAGCTCTGGGACATTCTCCCATCCTTCTTGCAGGTGGGAAAGTGTGCTCTCCTGCTCTCTACCCACTCTCTGACTACTCCTTCTCTGGCCCTTCTTCATTAGCCCATCCCCCGGTGGCAGGGTTTTCCTCAACTGCTGCCCTTTGCTTTTCTTCATCTTACCACTCCCCTCGGGTGATTCTGGTTCGTCTCAGAGCTACATCAATAGAAGCCTAGTGAACAGGGAAAGAGAGGTGATATTCCTGCTCTGTAGACAGACCCCACTGATGGTAATATTCTCAGCTTGGGGCAGCATATTTCTAAAGGAGCATTGAAAAATTTAGTATGTGTTCAAGGTCATAACGAGAATAGCAAGAAACTTCATATGGAGTCATGCAGGAAAAAAAGCAGGGACTAGAAATGTTTTACCTGGACAGAAGAAACACTTTTGAGCTCAAGACAGCTTCTAGGGAGTTGTCCATTTCATGGTTCGAATGGTGGGATAACAGTGGGTTTCAGAGCAATGTCAGAAACGACAGTGTGGCCAATTTCATCTCTGTGTCCCCAGGACTAGTCCAGGCTCCTGCACTGGAATCAAGGTCTTGAACAGAAGGCACTGGGTTGTTCTCTTTGAGAAAGAACCCCAATCCTGGAAACATACAAAAGGAGACATGGTTCAGGATACACTGGACACAGTGGAGGGGTATCAGGCTGGGTGGGACCTTTAACTCCCTGATACTTACAAGTCCTTCCAATTTCTAAATCACTGGGGCTCTTCAGCTCAGGGATAAGATTTTGAAAGACACATGGGTCCTCTCCAGCTGAGGGTGGAGTCAGTGAGTCAGTCCCTCCTGGGTGGTCTGGTTCATTTATTGGCCTTGGGAAGATGCCTGTGCTCAACCACATCCTCCACCAAACCTCAGGGGCACTTTCTTCTTTGTTCAATTGTCTTCATAGTATTTATTCAGGGCCCACTATGGGCTGGGCAGTGTTCCAGGAGCCAGTGACAAGGTGTGTGTAACAATAGCAACAACACTTATACATATAGTGCCTACTGTGTGCTGGGAACATCAAGGTAAATGGGTCACACAAAGTCTCTGCCCTAACGGAGCTTATGTTTTAGCAGAAGAGAGGGGCATTAGCAAGTATAGACACTTTCATGGTGGTAAATGCTATGGGAATACACTTGGGTGGTGGGAGGAGTAGCATGGGGGATAGGGCACGCAGAGAGAGGGATCCTCTTTAGGAAGGGTGTTCAGCAAGGCACCCCCTGCCTACAAGACACTTCTGCCTCAGCCCCCAGCCCGGCTCACAGCTGCTCCCAGTCTCCAGGCCTCCAGTGGGGAGCTCGGTGGACTTCATGGAGGGACCAGACTCCCCACTGAGGCCAATAAATAGGAGATTCGTTGACAATGTCTATACACACAGAAAACATTCTTAGATGTAATATCCAAAGAGCATAATGGATTTTATTTGCTCTCCCCCCACTTTTATTTTCTGTACCAGAAGGAGGTTTACTGAAGTCAGTGTATATTGGTTGTGGGAGGGGCTGCACAGACTACTGGAAGCTCATCCTAATTCTTCCCCATTTGTCACCTCACCACTCACCTCCTCGGGGCCCTTCTGAGCTCAGAGTGACTCTTACTGCAGGAGAGTCATGCGCCGTGCAATGGGTGCAGAGGGAATGTGGGAGACAGCACCCAGAGAATCACTGGCATCATCTTTGCACATTTAAAATTCGAGTTTATGGGCTTTGTCTCTTTTGCCCGCGGTTTCCTCGTTGTGGAGCTTACATTTTTATTTGCAGGAATAAAAGTCAGTGGCAGCTGATGCGGCCCTCTGGAGTTAGAAGCAATAACTATTGTGGGCAATGTAGCCTGGAAAATAATCATAATAATAAGCAGCAAAAGGGGAGACAGCTCTTTGAAGGTAGTTGATGAATGGCTATAGACTCAGGAACACCTCCCCGCCCTCGACCCTGTCCCCCACCAAGCACACCCCGCCCCCAGCCTCCCTGCAACCCTGGAAGAATCCCAATAAAAACATGCAGCACACAGAGAGCCTGGTACGTGGGAAGGAAGCTGGAAGAGGCTTGTCCCAAGGGTCCTCCAACCGAAAGGCTAAAGTAGCTGCTGAGATGAACAGGTGTCCCTGGAACAGAGAGCGAAGGGGGATGAGACTCTTTGAGCCTCAGTTTCCCCATCCATATAATGGGATGAGCATAACTTGCTTCATAGTCAGTGGCTTATAGAATATGTAAAGCATGTGGGCACCTGGATGGTTCAGTTGGTTAAGCGACCAACTTTGTCTCAAGTGATGATCTCATAGTTTGTGGGTTCGAGCCCGGCATCGGGGTCTCTGTTGTCAGCACAGAGCCTGCTTCTGATCCTCTGTCTCCCTCTCCCTTTGCCCCTCCTCTCTCATAACTCTCTCTCAAAAATAAATGAACATTTAAAAAAAAAGAATATATAAAGCATGTAGCACAGAGCCTGGTACACAGTAGACCGTCAATAAATAATAGTTCCATATCTTTCTTCCTATCCTAGGACTGAGGATGGAACTAGTGATACTTTTCTAGGAGAGGAAGGGGGAGAAACCCAGGGGGAAGTAGTTGGATTTGATCTGGTCCCTTGAAAATGCCCACTGGAAGGGATGTGAAGGTGCCACGGAAGGCTAATGGGATCCCTCACTTCCGAACTCCATCTCCTCTGCTTCTGACTGCTCCCCCCACCCCCCATCCTCCCAGCCACGTGCTCTCTGCCTCCTAGTACTTGGGCTTTTATGGTCTGCCTCCATGCTGTGAGCCTTAGCACATCTATCTTTCTCCTGTGTTCTACATCTCCTGCTCTGCTGTACATGGGGTCTTGCTCACTATGATGTGACCAAACACAGCATTTCTTTCTTTCAAGGGGATCTTAACATTTTTTGGAATTACAC
Source organism: Crocuta crocuta (assembly GCF_008692635.1). Classification (NCBI taxonomy): domain Eukaryota; kingdom Metazoa; phylum Chordata; class Mammalia; order Carnivora; family Hyaenidae; genus Crocuta; species Crocuta crocuta. Next base: position 1,658,673 of record NW_027530853.1, on the reverse strand, counting down.
CATGTGCCCATACTGTGTAAGTCATGTTGTAACATTATTTTTCTAATCCATAAAACAATCCAAGCATAAGGCATTGAACTTTCCATCTTACAGAGAAGCCAACTTGGGTTCTGGAAGGGTGAGTGATTTTGCTGTGAGTGAGCAAGGGGTCTGTAACCCTGGGCGGTCAGATGCCAGGGCCCATGCTCTTTTAATGGCACCAGGTTGCCTCCAAAGGAGGTAAAGAGACCTGAGTGCTAGTGGGCATTCAGCTAGTAAGCTGAGCTGAGCCCACCTGTCCCAGTAGTAAGATCCTAGGCAACCTTCCCACCCAGTGCCCAGGCTCTGGGACCCTCATGGTAGGAAAGCATGGTAAAGAGTGTTTGGTTGAATCCACCCCTCTACCACCTCTGTGACCTCTGCTCCAATACTTGCAAAGATAAGGGTCTCACTCCTTCCAGGGGCCAGCATGTTGTAGTGCAGCAGTTCTCAAAGTATGGTACCCACAAGAGAAGCTTCAGCATCACCTGCAAATCGATTAGAAATGCAAATTCTTGAGCTCCATCCTAGAATCAGAATTAGAAACTTCAGCGGTGGTGCTTTAACAAGCTTCTAGAAGATTCTAATGTTGCTCGAGTTTGAAGCCCACTGTCTTAGTGGAAAGGAAAGGAGCTTTGGGTCAGGGAGAAGCGGACTCACCACCCTGGTACCTACTATTTGTGTGATTTGGGGCAAGGTAGCTGGGAAGGTTTTATAACAATGATGAACATTTATTTTTTTTTATTTTTAATTTTTACAAATAGTTTATTGTCAAATTAGTTTCTACATAACACTCAGTGCTCATCCCCACAAGTGTTCTCCTCCATGCCCCTCCCCCCTCCCCCCCACATCCATCAGTCCTCAGTTTTTGTCAGCATTCAAGAGTCTCTCATGGTTTGCCTCTCTCCCTTTCCCCCACCATTTCCGCCCTTCTTCTCCCTCTTGTTCCTCCGTCAAGTTCCTCCTAATCCTCCTATACGTGCAAACATATGATATTTGTCCTTCTCTGCCTGACTTATTTCGCTCAGCATAACACCCTCAAGGTCCATCCATGTTGCTACACATGGCCAGATTTCATTGTTTCTCACTGCCATGTAGTATTCCATGGTATAGATAAACCACAATTGATGAACATTTATTGAGCACTGTGGTAGACTGAACACTGCCCGTTCATCATCCCCAAAGATGTTCCAATCCCCAGAACCTGTGAATATGTTGCCTTTTACAGCAAGATGGGCTTTTAGGGATATTGATGTGTGTGTGTGGGGAGGTGGGTGTGATTTTCTGGGTGGGCCCAATTTAATCGCAAATATCCTTATAAGAAGAAGGCAGGAAGATCAAAGAGAGGTGAAGGTAGAGTGAGGACAGAAACAGAAATTGGGGTGATGTGGCTGTGAGGCAAGGAATGCCAGCAGCTGCTAGCAGCTGGAGGGGAGAAAGGAACGGATTCTCCCCTGGAGCCTCCACAGGAGCTGGCCCTGTCCACACCTTGCTTTTAGTCATGGAAAGCTCATTTCATACCTCGGACTTCCGGAAGTGTGAGGGATAAATTTATTGTCTTAAGCCACAAAATAAAGCACAGAGGCCAACCTCCAGAGAGCTATCTGGAAGGTATGCCCAACCAGAATGCCCTTCCTGGCTAGGTGCCAGGGCTCCCCTGAGGTTCCTATCCACCCCACAGTGAGAACTACATTCTGGCTCTCATTGCAATGTATACACATGTGTGGGCTGTATTTCATTCATGCCAGAATCTGACACATGGGCAGAATTTTTGTAGTAAGCATATGGCTGGGAACCCTCAGATAACATGCTCAGTGGGGACCCATTTTGAACCAAAATTTTGAGTGAAAGCATAATTCAGCAAAGAAATGAAGACTGGGATATGCACAGAAGAGCCCTTAGCCTTCAAATGTAGAACTTCCTGTGTGGGCATGTGCGTGTGTGTGTGTGTGTATCTATCTAGATGTGCGATGCATGCTTGACTGTGTATGCTAGAGTATATCTGAAGGTGTGGCCACATGTGAATTGCATGAGTCCTTGTGTATTGGGAAATGTGTCAATTCTGAGAGTTATTGGGAAACAGTAAGGGGGTCATGGTTTCAGAGTGTGAGTGTGTGCATGGCTGGGTCTGCGCGTGTGTATGAGTGCGTCCTGAGCATGTTTTCACAAAAGCAGGTGAGTGTGTCATGTGTGAATAGTAGAGTAAAGGCATGTGCATCTGGGAGCGAGAGCAGTTTGTGTGACCATGGACACCTGAGTGTGAACTCACATGTGTGTGTAATGGTGTGAATGAGTGTGTGAGTGTTCTGCACCTCCGTGCTTCTGCATCTCAGTGAATGCTCTTGGCTAAACAGACTCAAGGTTGCCTCTCAGCCCGTGTTTGCAGAGCCTGGTGTTTTACGACTGAGCCTCCTGGGTACAGTTTCAGTGATGCCCAAACAACAAGGCCATTCAGTGAAAGATCCTGACAGATGGGCCACAAGTTTCGTTATCTCACAGCCCCAGGGTTGTGTAGCTTAATTTAGATCCCTCTTTTAGCAGAGTGTTCTCAGTAGTCCTTCCAGAAGGCCTTGTGGCCTGGGAAACTGCTGTGCACACCAGATCCGTGAAGGCTGTGCCTCCCAGCTGGTGCCTCCCAGCAAGTGAAGGAACACAGTCTTCATCGATTTCCTCGGGGTTCGGTCATCAGAAGCTGGGCCTGGGGTCCAATCCCTCCATCACTGCTGTCTTGCTCTGCAACTTTTTTTGATATGCTAAATGATATGCCCAGATTCCTTCAAGTGGAAAGGAAAAGATCAGAAAGGATCACAAGGCTGCTCAGAGGACGTCCAGGCTTTGACTTGAACAAGCCATTTTAGCGGTTTGCAGCCAGGCTGGGGACAGAAAATAGGTTACACATTTTCCAAATGGGGGCATTTTCTCCAGTCTGTAGATCTAATGGAGAGTTGAAGCCGCATTGAATTCGGGAAATCTCAGGCAGAGGGCATGGAGTGGAAGGAAGGGATGGAGAGAGACAAGTGCTATGCCCATGGGAGCAGCTAGGCAGTGACCTCTCAGGCTCTGGTTATACTTTGTAAAGTGCTTTCACAGACATCAAACTTTATTGTCACAACAACCTTCAGGAATAGCATTATTCCTGTTCTATAGGGGACAAATCCAAGACTCGGAGAGGTTAAGTGACTTGCCCAAGGTCACACAGCTGCAAACTGCTGGAACTGGACTTGAATTTGGGAGAAGAGGACTCTGCTGTGGCATGAAACATGTGCTATCTAAGTAAGATCCCAGCCTTGGGCAGCTTGTAAAAAGTCACTGGTGGCTTGTCATGGTGCCGTGTTCTTCCTCCACAGACACAGCCACACTCAATCCCTGGGCTTTTTCTTCTATTCTACGTGGGTATGGGTATGTGTTTTGATTTTTTTTTTTTTTTTTTTATGATCTCTCCTTAGCCCCCAAATCAAGACAGAAAGTCATCAGGAGCTGCCGTGGGATAGCTGCCGTGGGTGTGCTCTGAGCCAGATATTGTAAGGCGATCAATAAGAAGAAAGAAACTGTGGCCTTTGTTTATGATCTGCTACAGGAGGCGAGCCTCAAAGACCTGTCACTGTCTTGCTGGGTGACAGTAGGTAAGTCATTTGTTCATTTACTCTCCTTGACAGGGCCATCTGTTACTTGGCTCTTGAGCAGCTACCCCTCCCTCGTAGCTCTACCCCAGCTTTCCTCGGGGACTTACTCCGCCCTCCCCACTGGGCACTCTGTGGTGCTTCATGCCCTGGTGCCTGGATAGAGTGAGCGACTCAGACCTGGCTGGTCACAACATTGTGCTCACCTGGCCACAGTGGCTGGCACAGGGATGGGCATGTGACCCAGGTGGAGCCACAGAGGTCTAAGGAGGCTTTGTCTGTAGCAGTCAGAGGGCGGCAGTGCTCAATTCTGGACTGGACACAAACTGGCAGAGAATATGGGAGGCTGTGGCTGCATGAGCGAGCTACCAGATGGAGCCTGAGAAAGAAGCCAATGCATAGAGAGGACCAGAGTCCTGGAGAAAGAGCTCAGGGTCTGGTGGCATTGTTGGGAGCCTCTGGAACCAGTTATGCTAAACCTGAAGCTGGCATATTAATTAGTGGCAGACTAAGTACTTTAATAAAGAGATGGACACATGCAGCGGTGTAAGCAAAACCCATTTTCTTCTCAGGTAACAGCCCAGCAATAAGAGGTCCAGGAACAAGAAGATGGCCCTGCATCCTCAACTCATGGTCTCTATCTTTAGTCCAAGACAGCTGCTCAAGTGCTTGTCTTTCCTTGGTTGGAGGGGAAAGGAAAGCAAGGGAAAGTATTTTTTTGTTTTTAATCAGTTTTATTGAGATACAACTTACAGCCAATATAATCAGTTTATTTTAAGCATCCTGTTCCATGACTTTTGACAAATGTATACTGTCATGGAACCACCAGTAAAATCAAGACAAAGAGCATCTCCATCCTTCACTGATAATCCCCTACCCCAACCCCAGCCCCAAGAAACACCAGCCCATTATCTGTAACTATAGTTACGCGTTTTCCAGAATTTCATGTAAATGGAGGCGTACAATGTGGATCCTTTTCATCTTGCTTCTTTGACTTAACATAATGTTTTCAAGATTCACTCATATTGTAGCATGTATCATTTATTGTTCATCTCTTTTTATGGCTGAGAAATCATCCATTGTATGGATCTGTCATAAGTTAGTTTTCCATTCATCGGCTGATTGTCATTAGGTCATTTCCAGTTTCTGTCTGTTATAAAAAAAAAAGCTTTTGTGAACACTTGAGTAGAAGTCCTTCTGTGGATATTTGCTTTCATTTCTCTTGGGTAAATATCTAGGAATGGAATTGTTCCCTTGTAAGTTGAGTGAATGTTGAACTCTGTAGGATACTGTTTTCCCAAATGGCTACACAATTTTGCATTTCCATCATCAATATAGCTTTGGCCTTTCTATTAGGTATATAGTAGTGTCTCATTAAAGTTTTAATTTTAATTTCTTTAAAAGTAACTGTCTCAAATATCTTTTCATGTTCTTATTTGCTATCCATGTCTCTTTGGTGTTCAAATCTTTTTTCTGTATACTAAAAATAAAGCTTGGTCCATACCTTGTGCCATATGTAACAATGAACTCAAAGTGGATCATATGGATTTTCAGTAGTTCTAGTACCATCTGTTGAAAAGACTGTCCTGTCTCTGTTGAATTTCCTTGGCGCTTCTGTTGAAAATAAATTGACCATATATGCAGGACTATTTCTGGACTCACTTGTGTTCCATGGATCTATGTGTCTATCTATTTACATACCACAGTTCTTCATTAATGTAATTTTATAGTAAGTCTTGAAGTCAGGTCGTGTGCATCCTCCAACTTTATTCTTCCTTTTCAATATCATTTTAGCTACTATACTTCCCTTGCTTTTCCATGTAAATTTTATTGATTGATTGATTCATTTGTTCATTCGCTCATTGATTCATTTTTTGAGAGAGTGCGTGTATGAACTCGGGAGGGGCAGAGGGAGAGAGAATCTTAGGCAGGCTCCATAGCTGACTATAAATTTTGGAAATAGCTTGTGGATTTCTATAAAAGCTATCCTGCAATTGTAATTGAAATTGTGTTGGGGCAACTGGGCGGCTCAGTTGGTTGGGTGTCTGACTATTGATTTCAGTTCAGGTCACGATCTCAGGGTCATGGGATGGAGCTCTGCTTGGTCTCTGCACTGTGTAATGAGCCTGCATGGGATTTTCTCTCTCCCTCTCTTTCTGCCCCATTCCAGCTCATGATCTCTCTCTCTTTCTAAAATAATAAAAAAAAGAAATGGTGTTGACTCTGCTGATCAATTTGGGACAATTAAAATCTTAGTAATATTAAAACTTCTAATCTATGTATATGGAATATCTCCCCATTTTTAGATCTTTCTTGTTTTTTTCCATTAATTTTAAATAATTTTTGGCATGCAGGTTTGTACATATTTTGTTAGATTTATATTTAAATATCTTAGATTTTATGGTGCTATTGTAAATCATATTTTAAAATATAATTTCTATTATTAGCTACTAGTATATAGAAATATGATTGATTTTTGCATATTTTCCTTGTATCTTATGACCTTGATAAACTTGCTTATTGGTTCTAGTAGACTTTTGTTTTGTTTTGTTTTTTGGTGCCTTATTGCACTGGCTAGAAATTGTAAGAATGGAAATCTTTGCTCTGCCTGTCTCTAATTTGAGAGGCAAAGCATTCAGTCCTTCAATATTAAGCATGTTAGTTTTGGTTTTCCTTGGGTGTCCTTAACAAGTTGAAGAAGTTCTCTTTAATTCCTAGTTTGCCGCACATTTTTTATTAGGAATGATGCTGAATTCTGTGAAAGGTTTTTCTGAATCTATTGGTATGATAATAGTATTCCGTCTTTAGTCTGTTGATATGGTGAGTTATATGATTGACTATTAAAGCACTCTTGCATTTCTGGGAAAACTTCACTTGGTCATAAAATGTTATCCTTTTATATGTTACTGGATTAGGTTTGTTAATATATTGTTAAGGGTTATTGCATTTGTAGTTATGAAGGATATTCGCCTATAGTTTTTTCCCCATAATCTCTTTTTCAGATTTTGATACTAGGATAATGTTGGTCTCAGAATGATGAAGTGCTTATCCTCTTGGGTATTTTCTGAAGGAGTTAGTGTAAGATTAGTGTTATTTTTTTAAATGAAAATTTTTTTTCTTAAATNCTTGTGAAGCCATTTTGACTTGGAATTTTCTTTGTGGTTAAATTTTAAATTCCAAAGTAAAATTCTTTAATGGATATAGGGCTTTTAGGGACACATGATTTCTTTTGAGTGGGCTTTTGTACTTTGTGTCTTTCAGAGAATTTGTCCATTTCATCTAAGTTGTTGATATATTAGCATAAGGTTGTTCATAGTATTCTCTTATCCTTTTGATGTCTCCAGTATCTGTAGTAATGTCCTCTTATTCCCTATATTGGTAATTTATGTACCCATTACTTTTTTCTTGATCATGATAGCCAAAGTTTATTAATTGTATTGCTCTTTAAAATTTTTTTAAATATTTATTTATTTTTGAGAGAAAGAGAGAGAGACAGAGGGTGAGCAGGGGAGGGGCAGAGAGAGACAGAGACACAGAATCTGAAGCAGGCTCCAGGCTCTCAGCTGTCAGCACAGAGCCCAACGTGGGGCTCGAACTCATGAACCATGAGATCATGACCTGAGCCAAAATTGGATGCTTACCTGACTGAGCCACCCAGGAGTCCCTGTACTGCTCTTTTAATTTTATTGATTTTTCTGGCTTATTTTTTTTCTAAGTTTTTCATTGTTTTTGGCTCTTACCTTTTTTTTTCTGTTCTTTTTCTACTATCTTGAGGTGGAAGCTCAGATTGTTGATCCTAGACCTTTATGCTTTTACTATAACCATGTTAATGTAAAATTTTCTCACACTACTTTATCTGCATCCCACACATTTTGTTATGTTGTATTTTCATTTTATTAAATAATAATCAAAATAATTTCTACCATTCTTGTAATTTACTTGTTGATTCGTGTTATTCAGATGTGTTGTTTAGTTTCCAGATAGTTGAAATTTTACAGATATCTTCTGTTATTGATTTTTGGTTCAATTTCAATGTGATCAGCTCTTTAAAACTTACTATGGATTATTTTGTGGCATAGAATATGTTCTATAGTTGTGAATATTTGTATTCTGCAGTTGAATGGAAAGTTTATTTAATAAAAGGCAACTAAGTCAAATTTGTAAGTGAGATTAAAATCTTACTGCCTTTTTTATGGTCTACTTCTTCTTATTTTTTTAAGTGGGAGCCTAGCATGGGGCCCAACGTGGGGCCCATTGTGGGGCTTGAAATGACAACACTGAGATCAAGGCCCGAGTTGATATCAAGAGTCAGATGCTTAAGTGACTGAGTCACCTGGGTGCCCCAAGTGGTCTATTTATTTTTCCAATTCCTCAAATTGGTGTGTGGAAATCTCCAACTCTATCTGTAGGTTTGTCTTTTTCTCCTTTCAGTTATATCAGTTTTGCTTCGTGTATTTAAGTTCTACCAATAGGTGCTCGAATATTACTTGTTGTTATATGGTCTTAATGAATTTATCCCTTTATCACAATTAACTGTCATTTTTTTGCCTTTGGAATATTCATTGTTCTGAAATATTCTTTATCTGATATTAGTATAGCCACCCAAGCTCTTTTTGATTAAAGTGTTCATGGTCTAATTTATTCCATCTTTTAATTTCTAACCTACCTATTCTTTACAATTAAAGTGAATTTGTTTTAGACGGCATATCTTTGGGTCTTGCTTTTTAATTTAAGTTGATAATATCTGCCTTTTAATTGGAAATAATATCTGCCTTTTAATTGGAATGTTTAGTCCATTTGATTTTAATAAAGTTATCAATATGCTTAGATATAAATCTGCTGCTTTATTATTTGTTTTCTATATGCTCTATTTGTTATATGTTCCCATTTATTCTTCTCCTGTCTGTTTTTAGATAAAATATTTTGTTATAGTTCCATTTTACTTATTATCTTGACTTATTAATACATATTTATATTTTTTGTTTTACTTATTATTTTAAGGGCATACATAGTTACCTATCACAGGCTACCTTTAAGTAATATTATGTCACTTTCATATATAACTTAAGGACTTTTGTCTTTGTGCTATAGTTGTTATACATTTTACTTTTATATGCGATATGGACCAGAAATTCATTTTCACTGTTTTTGCTTTAAAAAGCCTGTTCTGTTTTATTTATTTATTCAGGCTTAGCAATGATACAAATAAACAAATATTGAAATAAAGTGCAAAGAGTGTAGGGAAATAACTGTAAAGAGTGGGAGGAAGTAACAATCAAGAATTATATGCTAATAAATATAGAGAACAAACTGGTGGGTGCTGGGAGATGAGCGAAGTGAGTGAAGGGGAGTGGGAAGTGCAAGCTTCCAGGTATGGAATTAATAAGTCAGGGAGGTGAAAGGTACACCACAGGAAATATGCTCAGTGATATTATAATAGTGTTGTGTGCTTACAGATAGTAGCTACACTTATGGTGAGCAGAATATAGTGTATAGATTTATTGAATCACTCTGTGGTACATCTGAAATGAATGTAACATTGTGTATCGACTATATTTCAATAAAAATATATGATTGAATGTTAAAAAATATTCAATTATCTTTTATTATTAGGATAACAAGATAAATACTAAATAGTAAAAGCTTTTTATGTTTATATATCTACCATTTCTGTGGGTCTTTATTACTTTGTGTAAATCCAGATTTACTTCTGTTATTTTCTTCTGCCTTAAGGGCTTTCTTTAGCATTTTGTGGTACTCATTAGTTGGTAATCAGTTTTTTATGCTGCTATGTGCTTGAAAAAGTCCTTATTTTACCTTCATGTTTGAAAGATGTGTTCACTGGTATAGTGACATTCTTCTTTCAGTATGTTAAATATGTAGCTCCACTCACTTAGAGCTTGCATTTTTCTACTGAAGTCTGCTGTCATTCTTAATCTTTATTCCTTTGTACATAATGTCTTCCTTCTTCCTTGTGCTATGGCTGATTTTAAGATTTTGGCTTTCTCATTGGTTTTACGCAATTTGATTATTAAGCACTTTGGTATAGTTTTCTTCTTATTTCTTTGTATTCCCCTGAGGTTTTTTTTTCTTTTTCAAATTTTTATTTAAATTCCAGTTAGTTAACAAATAGTGTAATATTGGTTTCAGGAGTAGAATTTAGTGATTCATCACTTACACACAACACCCGGAGCTCATCATAACAAGTGTCCTCCTTAATACTCCTTAATACTCATCACCCATTTAGCCCATCCCCCAGCCACCTCCCTCCGTCAACCCTCAGTTTGTTCTCTGTTATTAAGAGTTTCTTATTGTTTCCCTCTCTCTTTTTTCCTCCCTTCCCATATGTTTATCTGTTTTGTTTCTTAAATTCCACATTTGAGTGAAATCTTATGGTATTTGTCTTCCTCTGACTGACTTGTTTCACTTAGCATAATAATACTCTAGCTCCATCCATGTTGTTACAAATGGTAAGCTTTCATTCTTTTTGTTACAAATGGTAAACTTTCATTCTGAGTAGTATTGCATTGTATATTTATACCACTTCTTCTTTATCCATTCATCAGTTGATGGACACTTGGGCCAAGCTTCTTGATCTATGAATTTTTTTTCAATTTTAGAAAAAAATCAGCTATTATTCTTCATATATTTTCCTTCATAAATGTTAATATATTTCTCCTTTACCCCCATATTTATTTATTTATTTAATTTATTTATTTATGTGAGTTATATATGTTAGACCATTTGCTATTATCTCACAGATCACCAAGCTCTTTTTTTTTAAGTTTTTTTCTCTTTTTGTGCTGTATTTGAGATAGATTTATTGTTATATCTTCAAGTTCATTGGTTTGTTTTTCTTCTGAAGTCTAATTTGTTTTTAATCCTATTCAGTTTACTTTTTATTTCAGATACTGTAGTTTTCATTGGTAGAAGTTCCATTTGAGTCTTTTTAAATTTCTTCTACTTCTCTTTTTATGTGTTTCCCCTTTGATAACTCTGAATATATTTATAAGATTTATAATAGCTATTTTAAGAGATCCTTCTTCTCCCAAATCCATAATATCTTGTCATTTATGGGTCTTTTTCAATTGATTGATATCCCTTCTGATTATGAGTTCTATTTACTTATTATTCACATGTCTGGTAACTTTTGATTCAATTCTGGAAGTTGGGTGTATAATATTTTTGAGTGCTAGATTTTTATTTTTCTTTAGGGTTTTGGAATTTTCTGATGCGCATTTAAATTATTGAGGATCAATTTATCTTTTTGAGGCTTTCTTTTAAACTTTACTCTTGAAAGTCCAGAGCAACCTTTACTTTGAGACTAATTTAATCACACAGTGAAAGCCTGAGCCTTCTGAGGATTCTACTACCCATGAACTCTACACTTCAGACTTTGGGAATGTAAACTGTTCTCAGCTCTGTGTGAAGTTTGACCATTTTTTGGCTTACTGATTATGAGTGGCTCTTTTTCTGGCCTTGAGGAGTCTTGCCCTATGGATTCACAGATTAGTAGTTGGCCAAAAACTTAAAAAAAAACACCTTTTTTTCAGGTGTCTAGAGCTCTTTCTGAGTACAGCTTCCACTTTTCTGACATTCAGTCCCATGAAATCTAGTTCCTCCAGCTTCCCTGACCTCTGTTCTGTCTCATCAACTCAGCAAGACCACTGGACTCCTCCATACACCATATCTCGGAAACTGCCTCCAGACAGTAGGCGAGTGCTACCTTATGCTAACTTTGCTTGTGTTCCTTCTCTAAGAATCATAGTCCTGTAGTGCCTGTTGTCCAATAAATGTCTTATATATTTTGTCTCTTTTTCTAGTTGTTTACAGTGAGAATGCAATTTATAGACAAAAGAAGCAGGGTCCTCCAGAGGAAAAAGTTAAAGGGCAAAACTCTGAAGTTGCCTATCTTGCTTCTATCAACATTTGATTGTCAGAACTTAGTCATCTAGCAACACTTAGTTATGATGTTGGCTGTGTAATGAAGTCTGGCTGAGTGGCCATGTGCGCAGCTAACATAGCTTTGCTATGGAGAAAGAGGGAACTGTATGTCGTTGTTACTCCTGGTCTTTTCATTTATGTGCACCAGTTTGTGTTTGAGTATTTGCCCTTTGTAATTTAGAGTCTTGGCTGATAGAATTAGTCAATAGACAGAGGGAAACAAATGCTCAAAAATAAGGAGACATTTAATTTTTACTTAGCCTTTCTGAAACTTAATTTTCATATCTGCAAAATTAGGGTATGTTATTCATCTCTCTGTTTCTTTCTTTCTTTTTTTTTAATAGTTTGTTTATTTTTGAGACAGAGCCAGACAGAGCATGAATGGGGGAGGGGTAGAGAGAAAGAGGGAGACACAGAATCTGAAACAGGCTCCAGGCTCTGAGCTGTCAGCACAGAGCCCAATGTGAGGCTTGAACCCACGAACCATGAGATCATGACCTGAGCTGAAGTCGGATGCTTAACCAACTGAGCCACCCAGGCACCCCTCATCTCTGTTTTTTAAGTTTAATGATTTCATGAATGAGAAAGCCCTGTGTAAGTTGTCTAGTACTATACAACCATAGGTTATATTTATCAGTCTTTTCTTAATCCCCAAGTTTAGTTTATTTTCTTCATCTATTCTATACTCTTAAAACATCTGGTACTCATTCCTACAGTTTATTTCAATTGTCATAAACATTCATTTGCCTAATAATTTGTTTTCAGATTGTATTCCCCAGTAGAGTGAGAGATGCACGGGATGTTCAGAAAGTTGCTATTTTTCTTGTTCACAGCTGTATTGCCAGCCCATTGCACAGTGACTGGCCTTTATTGTGTTCTCAAGAAGTGTTTAAGTGAATAAATGTTAACTATATAAGATGACATATCATTGTCTGACCTCTAAGGATGACTCCAGGCTCCTCTACAGTCCCTGTACTCCACCCAAAGAAAGGTCAGGATAGAAGGTACAGATATTTATCAGGTCAGGATGCTTGGGAGCCTGTGTATGGGCAGCTTCTCATGAGAGCAGATACAGATTTAAAGTAGTTGTATTCATAAAGCATATTTTGTGAGATCTTAATCTCTTTTTGTTTTGCCCTTGGAGTAGTTATCTCCTGTGGGGCTTGTGCACTAAGATGGGCCTGGAATTACCTCCTGTTTAAAAGATGTGCCCATCCTAGGAAAGATTCATGTTCCAGGACTTTGGAAGAAAGATTCCTCTTCCTTAGGTCCAGTTGAGTGGTAAAACTAAGATCACAGTCAGGATTAAGGTCCAAATATGGAATGTAAGATTATTTCAGAGTACGTCCCTTTCTTGAACAATCAATTTTCCCCTCTCTATCTCATATATACTATTTTTGAAACCATCTTTGACTTCAATCTCCCCTAATTACTACTCCACTTATTGGCTTCCTTGTACATCAAGCTCCTTGGGGGATTGATTCTGATCTCTGCCTCCTTATCCTCATTTCGCCTTCCTTTCAGCCAATATCCACCAGCATTCTGCCCCCTCTGCCCAATGACTCTTTTCAAGGTCATCAGTAAAATTCAGTAGTCATTATTTTTCTTTCTAACTTGTCCTCTAAACAACATTTAACATGGCTGATCCTTTCTCCTCCTGGAATCACTTGCTTCTGCTGCCTTCCGTGATACCACAATCTCCTTGATTGGTTCCCCCTTCTCTATCTTGCCTTTAAATGTTGGAACATCACAGAGTTATGCTTTCTCATTTCTCTGATTATATACTCTGTCTAGGTGACCTCATCCAGTTCCATAGATTTAAATTGTACTTACATGCTGATGACTTGTGAATCTTTATTTGTAGTACCTTCCTTCCCATGGAACTTCAAATTCCTATATTGCCTACATATCCAAATGGGTATCTAATAAAATCTTTTCAAATTAAAAGTGGCCCAAATAAAACTCATGTTTCGTGTCTCAAATCCTCCATCTTCTTCCTCATAGCAGAAAAATGGAAGCAAACCCCCAACTGAGGTGCTATTCTTAACTCCTTTCTTTCACTTCCCAAATCCAGCTATCCAACTAATAAGAGAGTTCTGCACACTGTAGCATATGTTTCTCTCCATCTCCAGTATCCACCCTAGCTCAAGCCTCTTTCATTTCTAACCTGGACACTGCAATGGTCTCATAACTAGTTTTCTTGGTAGCCAGAATTAGGTTTGTAAAGCACAAATTTGATCATGTCTGCTCCTCTTTAAAAATTCTTCTACTTCTCCCCATAACCCGAGAACAACATTTGACATTTTATCCTGGTTTTCAACACTTCATGTAATTTGAACCCTGCTTACCTTTCTGAGTGCACCCGTACCCCTTATTCTTCCCTTTTCCACTGTGCTTGTGCCATACTGGTTTGATCTCTTTATTCAAACTTGCCATACTGGTTCCTGCTTTGGGGCATTTATGCTAAATGTTCCTTCTGGTTAGACTGACTTCCCTCTCATCTTATCACGACAGACTATTCATCTTCTTTCCTTACCTGAGTCTAAATGTCAACAACTTAGGAAAATCCACCAGATATAAATTAGCTGGCTGGTTTTTACCCCATTACTCTATTTTGTCTTTCTACATAACATCTTTTTACTATGTGATATCGATCTTGCTATTTTTTCTGTCTCCCTTTTTCTTCCCACCAGACTGTAAGTTTGAGAGTTGGGACATTATCTCCCTTGTTCACTGCTATAACTTCAGTACTTAGAATCACTTGTGGCACAGTAAGTGCCTGCCGAGAGCATTAATGAAATCAGGCAGCTTATTTGTTTTAGAACAAGTCTGCCCCTATCTAGACAAAAGAGCTTCTTATAGAACCCTTGATCCAGCTGAATTTGCCACAAGATCATAATGAGGTCCAGAGCCATTAATGAAGGACATTATTTTGGTGATCTCCAAACTTGGTTTGCCTCTCTCACCAACCTATGGCAGCACGATGTGCCTGGTGGAAGATTTGGAGCCTCACTTCAATGAACATCTGGCAGAGTCAACAAGGTTTAAAGATCCTCGTTCCTTATCATCACACCCCGATCCCTGACTACCTCTTGACTGTACTGTCCTCTGTTAGAATTGACTGTATTCACAGTGTTGAAGTGCAGTGGATAATCAGAGAAGAGAAATAATAGCTAGGCTTGCAGTTTTCATGGGCTGAAGCTAGTCCATGTAGGATTAGGTTAGATGGGAGCAAACAGGGATTGTGCTGACAAAGGTGTGGTAATAGGGAAAGTGGAGCATTTCTGTGGGAGAGTGAGACTTTTAAAATTCCTGGAAACAGTGAATTGATTCTTGATAGTTTGGGGGGTAGGATTTAGGAATGTAGTGTATAATTGAGCCATATGCAATACTTGGTTTCTTTTAACAGCCTCTAAAAACCTAAACAAATTTATTTTTATTATCCTATTCATTAACCTTCTTACCCTGGGCAGGAATACCCTCTACCAGGGAACTGAAAAGTGACTTCTAAAATACTAGAGGACTGACTCTCACATGGGGAAGGCCATTTAAATTTTAGAAGCTGGTTATTAGAAATATGTTCCTTATACTGAACACAAATTGCCCTGAATTGACTGTTCAATGGTCCTTGTTTTGCTCTCTGAAGCATCTCAATGTGAGCCTAAAACTTTATCTCAACTGACAGTCAGTCAGTAATGGACAGAATTATGTCCCCTTCCCAAATTCAAATGTGGAAGCCTTGATCCTAGGGTGAATGTATTTGGAAGTAAGACCTTTAATGAAGTTCTTAAGGTTAAACAAGATCATAAAGATGGGGCCCTAATCAAATAGGATTGATGTCCTTATGGGAAGAGAAAGAGGCATCAGGAGTGAACGTACAGGGAAAAAGGCCACATGAAGACATAGCAAGGAGGTGCCTACCTGAAAACCAAGGAAAGAGGCCTCTGGAGAAAACAAACCTGCTGGCACCTTGATCTTGGATTTATAGCCTCCAGAACTGTGAGAAAATAAATTTCTGTTGGTTAAGCCACCCATTCTGTGATATTTTGTTTTGGTATCTCTAGCAGTCTTTGTACATATCAGGTAACAGAGAAGATTCTTTGTAAACTTCTCCTATTCATGCAAACTGGCTCTAGTTTCTTCAGCTCCTCCTCATTAGGGCAGAAATGCCCATTAGATGAAGGGTAATGACTAGAACAGAACATAATACCATAGTGAAATATGGTAGATACTGGCCAGAACAGAGGGACCATCGTCTTACTTGTTATATAGATATTATTTTCATAATAATACAACTGAAGACTAATGCTCTGACAGCTCTGATCTCAGATGAACTTCTCAGACAACTTAATCCACTCTCTCTTAGGTTTTGCTCACACATTCATTGGCATTGTGCATTAAGTGCCTGACTTAACATTGGTCTGATTAGATTTCATCATGTTAGATTTGCCTCATTTTTCAAACCATCCAAATACACTCACTGTCTGCCCCCAACTGCTTGTTATCAGAAAATCAATGCCCTTCTTCAGACATTTCATAAATATGTTGAGTGGGTAGGGGTCAAGAACTGAACCTGATATTATGAATGATAACAGTAACAACTTATACCGGTATAGAACGTTAGAGGTTATAGAGCTCTCTGCCAGTTTAGGGATCCTGGCAAAATAGGAAATGAGTTTCATCTTTCATGACCTTTCCTTTATGAGTTGCTCAGTATGATGAAAAAATACCGGGAATCAGGAGCGCTAATCTTAGTTTTGAAGCCACATTACCTCTCTCAGCTTTGATGTCCACCTGTGAGTGAAGGGAGAGGCTGGATGATTCTCAAGGTCACTGTATCTTCAATACTTTCCACTCTGGATAGCCACCCAGCATAACATTTTTCTTCATATAACGGATCTACAGATATAGAGAGACCTACATATATATAAAGTCCCTTTCAAGCCAGACATCCCCGGTTCCTTAAAAAACCTCTGTGTTTGGTAAACCCACACTGATTTCCAGGCTTTTTGCTGTTATCTCTAAAGCATTCACAAAACTTCTCACTAGCTGATAGTTTGGTGAATGCATCTTTTTCTAAATTAGCTACCTTCCTGCATCTGCAGCCATCTGCATCTCACCCATTCTCCGTGATACCTCATAGAAAACAGTGGTTTAGTGACTGCATCTGCAAGCCTTCCCAGGACTGTGGGGTGCAATTCCTCCAGCAGAATCTTTTCTGGCTTTGCAAGAGCAGCCAGGTGCTCTCCTGCTCCCTGTTCACCCATTGTAAGGACTCCTGTCAGCTTTTTCATCTACACATTTGATATTCATGTCTGCCATATCTTTATTCAAGGAGCCAATAAAAATGCATTATGTATGACTGAGTCTGTTCAGAAAATGATCATGTTTTGTATATTTAGGGATGTAAGAGCTTGTAAAGGAGCAAAAAATTGGGGGGGCAATGTGTTATTTCTTGACAAACAAAAAATCTTTAGAAAAACAATGTTTTGGTTTCACTTCTCTCTGTCTACCCCTTCCCCTACCCAAAAATCCACATCTCATTCTAAAGCACATAGTGCCGAAGGGGTAAAAGAAGGGGTTAAAGCTGGATGGATGGTATGCAGCCAGACAGAAGCTGCCTGGAAAACCAGGTCAAGGCATGCTAGGTAAATACAGTGGACAGTGGGTAACCACTTGAAGATTTTAAGCAGAGTTGTGATGCAGTGATGACATGTTTTCTATTTATCTTTAGATGGTTCTAATCAGACCAGAGGACTTTCCAGAATTCCCACAGCCAAACAGATGTACATTTTGGCACTTGGCATTTCTTTATTGAGCAACAGAAGCTTTCAAAGCAGGTTTTTTTCAACCTTAGCGTATGTTTGTGTATGTATGTGTGTGCGTGTATACATGCACATGATCTGTTAAAGCACAGATTGGTGGGATCTACCCCTGAGAGTTTTCGGTTCAGTCAGTCTGACATGGGGCCTGGTAATTTGCACAATTAACAAATTCCCAGGTGATACTGATGCTGCTGGTTCAGGAACACATGAAGAATCACTCCTTTGAAGAATGATATATGGGTCTTCTCATTGTTTACCAATATGACACAGGCAGCAGTACGGGGCCCAGGAGTGGCCTCTAAGAATAGCCACATCTTTTTTGCCCATGGCAAGACCCAAGGTTTCATGTTGACATATATCCAGACATTTTTCCTCGGGAGGCCTGCCTTCAGAGTTCAGATTTCATAGCCAAAACCACTGGACTTTGAGGTCATGGTCCATCTATTATAGACTGAATTTCCTCTTCTCAATTGAATGGGCCAGTTCATAGATGTAACATTCATTGGATCATCTCCATCTTCCAGGGTGTTGCAATTATCCTGGGAAGGATATAGATTAGGTACCAAGAAGAATCTACCTATAATGAAAACTTCAGGGGACAACAAAAGTTATAGGATCTCTTGTCTGGGCAAGAATTGGAAACAAGTTAGATTTTCTTCAATGTAGACTACTTTCAAATTTTAGAATCAGAGAGAACATGGTTTGAACAAATTTTTCTGCCTTTTTTTTTAGATAATTTGCCTTGGAAAAGTCACTTAAGCTCCTTGAGCTTCTGATATTATATACATAAAATAAGGATTACCAGGGCTTTTTGTAAAGTTTAAGCAAAATAAAGAGTGTAAGCTGTTTGGCACCTTGCCTGGCTCATAGTAGATGCTCAACAAATGTTAATTACCTCCCTTTTAATGTCCTCCTCCCAGCCCATAATAGAAGCCACTTTGCCACTGAATATTATGATTACTTTGGGTTTTTTTCTTTTTTAATAGTTTATTGTCAAGTTGGTTTCCATATAACACCCAGTGCTCATCCCCACAAGTGCCCTCCTCTATGCCCATCACCCCCCTTCTCCTCCCCCCCATACCCATATTATGATTACTTTGAAATATAGCAGGAAGGAAAACAGAAGCAGGTTTGGAAGGGGAGAATCATTTTCAGAGTCAGCCCCATTGCTGCCAATTTGGAGATTAAATTTTCTCCGTGGTTTGAGAACATCAGCGTGGTAAGGGATTTACCTATAGACTACAGAGAGAAATCGACTCTGCAGGGGGCCAGCTGGGTTCAGTGCTGAGTGCCCCTGGGAATATTCTTCCTGCTGGCAGAGGAGAGCCAGGAATAAGTAAGTCTGTTGGTCTTCAGCACCTTGAACAGGTTGTCAGAGTCCCAGGTTTGTCAGCTGGGCACTCACTAGGTCTGGGTAATGATCCATGGCAGGCCTGTTAATGGCCTTAGGGTTTCACATATTTCTGTAATTATTCAATCATTTGGAAGTTTTGAGTTTCTAATTATTAGGCACAAATTAAAATATCCTCTGTAATTCACTTCCCTTCAGGCCTTGAACCAGTGGTGCTGGGTTCCTGTCACATTATCCTTCTAGTGAATGGTGGGTTATCATAGTTGTAGTCAGCTTCTCATCATTTCTCAGTGTATTTTGCCTCCAGGACCTCCTTTTTGCCATCAAGTGCCTAATCCATTGCACTGATGTGCTCAGTGATAAATGTTAGATGCTCCTCCTTCTAAGTCTGGCCCTTAGTCCAAGGTGAGATTCTCAGCCATGGCTGCATGTTAAAATGACCTCATGAGCTCATAAAATACCTATGTAAGGCCCCACTCCAGAGAATGTGATTTAATTGGTCTTAGGTCAGGTGTGGGCACAGTTATTTGTTAAGTACTTCTTAAGAATGCTCCAGTCAATTTTANAGGGTAGAGGGGGATCGCCTCCCACCCTGGAGTCTCCGATCCCGGCCCGATTTTATCTTCCCCGGTTCGCACTCACGTTAGAAGGCTCTCTCAGTGGATTCTGCGTCCTTTGTCTCCCAATCTCTCAGGTTTTGTAAGGTTTCCAATGGCTTCAGATCTTTTCTGTGTGATGTATGGTCGCGAGTGCAAGTACGGAGCTCCTTACTTCTCCGCCATCTTGCCCCCTCCCGAGCCTAGGGAAACAATAGAAAAGATCTCAATTCTGGTATAGCCATTCTAGAGCTCATTTAGTGAAATTAACTATGCACATGTCCTGGGACCTGGCAATTTCACTCTTACAGAGTGAGAGTTGGGGGTGGGGTTCAGGTAGAGAGAGGGAGACAGAATCCGAAGCAGGCTCCAGGCTCTGAGCTGTCAGCACAGAGCCCAATGCAGGGCTCAAACCCATGAATTGTGAGATCATGACCTGAACCAAATTCAGATGCTTAACAGACTGAGCTACCCAGGCACTTCCATTTACATAACATTTTAAACCATATATTTCCATGGCACATAGTACATATACCAAGAAAACTTCAGGTACAGGTGCATCTTGGAACATGGACAAAGATGAACAGAGCAGCTGTTGGTGATGGCAGGGAGTTTTAGGCAGTCAAGACACCTGTCACTAAAAAATTGATAAGCAAAGCATAGAGGATGCATTTATAAACTATGGTGTAGAAGTTAGAACAGCAGAATGAGTATATACACAGGAACATGAGTAGAACTGTAACACAGTGATGAAAGAAAACAGGGGACAGCAAGATATCTGAAGCACATGTCACTTATGTTCATTTAAAACAGACTCGTTCACAAAGCAATATTACAGATTTTTCATGGAGACATTTCATATCCGAGGGCATGTACCAAACACAGTATAGTAAGTGATTATGGGAAATGAGACTGGGGACAGGGATGAAGGGGCAAATGATGAAACAAAATCTAGTAAGAGCAGAACCTTAAGCAGGCAGATGCTGATGGTATGTGCTATGAATGGAGGAGTATGATTAACTTAGCCCTCTGCTCCTTCCAAAGGCAGAACAATTGGGCCAGAGAGGGAGGGAAGCAAGCTCTGAGTGGTTTACAAATAGGATCAGGAGAAGCTAGAGGGAAGAATGAGAGATCTTGGGAACCAAGAAAGAGAAACAGCAACATACCCTGGGCTGGAAAGAAAAACCTGGCATTTATTACTCGCCATAGTGAATCAAGGGAGAAAATGAAAGAAGTTCCTTAGGTTGGAAATAAAGGTGCTTACTAAAGACCAGAG
Source organism: Crocuta crocuta (assembly GCF_008692635.1). Classification (NCBI taxonomy): domain Eukaryota; kingdom Metazoa; phylum Chordata; class Mammalia; order Carnivora; family Hyaenidae; genus Crocuta; species Crocuta crocuta. The sequence continues at coordinate 1,638,043 of NW_027530853.1, read as the reverse complement.
ATAGAGGGGGAGAAATTTAAAGATATGAGCTGAGAAACTGCACTTATAGACTTGGAAGGGAGTTTTAAGGGGGAGACCCAGGGATGTTGCTGCTGTCCAGCTGAGGAATGTATGGGTTCTGGAACAAAGGTGTTTCCAGAAAAGAATGTTTCCCCATGACTAAGATCTCCTTTTCAGACTTTCCCAAGTAGTGATCTAATCATTGAATCATCCAATGAAGATCCATGCAATGGTCTTCTACCATGGTCTGGGTAATGGAAAAGTGAGGCCAATCCCTAGCTTCTGAAGGGCCCATGTAGATGCCAAAAGCATCCTTTGCTTTGCCTTGATCACTGGACTTGGGCTGTGAGCTTTTACACTAGGAGATCATCTACCTATGGAATAAGAAATCCAGTGACTCATTCACTGTCAACTCAGAGAAACACATGCTTGACCAGAAAGTCTTTCTATCTGGGTTATTGATAAAGAATAATGAATATATGAATTAATACACCAAGGAATCACACACTAAGCTTGTTTTCTATTCGGAGTCTAAGAACACAAATACCATTAACTTATAGTTGGGAACAACTTGTACATCAGATCAGACTTGTGTACCAGCTAGATCAAGTCCTGCTACAGGTGGGTGGGACCATGGAGCTGTGAAATCAAGTTTAGACCCAAAAAGGTAGGGCAGGAAAGCTGGTGTTTGGGGGAGCCACCCTGGCTGGCCTCTGAAAGTCACACTGGAGTGGCTCTGAGAGCAATTATCCTGGTAGAGCAGCTCTCACTTTGCATTTAAGATCGTCCTCCTGAAAAGGTCATGTGTAAATCAAATTTAATAAATCAAATTCTACACTTCATACCTTGGGGAGTCTCTCTCTTCAAAGGAAGCTGTGAGTGAATCCCTTTTTAATAGAAGTAATCAACTCTTCATTTATCTGATTTGTAAGGTAAGATTTTTAGATATCAGATTTTCTTAAAGTGATCAGCAGAGTTTTTCTTTTGCCAGTGATGGAAAACCCAATACAGAATGGTTTAAGTAAAAGAACAACAATAGCAAGCAAAAAGTTTAGGCATATACTGGCTTTAGACATGGCTTGATTCAGGACCCAAACAACGACACTGAGATTTCGTTTTTTTCCACCTCTCATATCTGTCTTCACTTGGCTTGGTTCTCAGGCTCTACCTGGGTAAAGCAGCCGCAGCATCTTATCCTGTCAAGTTCAAGGCCAACAAGGAAGATTACTTGCTTTTTTTCTCAGTAGTCTCAGAATTGGCTCTGATTGAGTCATCTGCCCATCCCTGAATGAGTAAGGAGTGAAGAGCTGATTCGCTTAGGCCTGGTCATATGGGGCTCTACACAAACCACGTGGGTCAACAGTGGGACAAAGAAAGGAAAAATAAAAGAAGAAAATCAGGCAGTTATCAGAAGAAATGGGGAGCAATGTCAGGGAAGGGGGACATAAACTCAAATCTTCCCCTTCCCTCACTTTCACACCCAATCCATCACCAAGCTTGCCTGTCCTAGAAATATCTTACAAAGAATTCTCTGCACAGCACTTGCATCAGAATTTCTTGGGGGTGCTTGTTTACATGCAGGTTTTGGGGTTCTACTACAGATGATGGGAATTCTATTATCTTGGAGTGGGTCCTGGAATTTGCAATTTTAGATCATCCCCCAAGCAATTTTTTAAAAAATGTACACTGACTTTTTAAGAACTACTTCCCGATGCTGTTCCATCTTTTCCATGTCCACAGTAGCTGCCTTCGTTCAAGATCCACCATTTCTCTGCTGAGGTTTTCCAGGTATCTCCTTACTGGTCCTCCGTCTTTAGTGTCTTCTCTGCCAGCCACAGCCCCCTCCTCTGCCATTTCTGCTCATGCTAAATAGCCAAATTCTGACTCTGGTTTACCTCTTCAGTCTCCTGTCTTATGAGATCTTTTCAATGACCCTGGATCCCAACCATTGTCCTTCCCTCTCACTCATCCCCTGGACTTCCCAGGTCCTTTCCCCGTGTTCACCTTGACTGCTCCTGAGCTTCCCTCTGCCTCTAATGCCACTCCCTTTCCTCTCCATCTGGTAAACTCAAGCACCAGCATTAAGCCCAGCTCTGGTGCCACTTCCTCCCTGAAGCCTCTCCATTCCTTCTTTCCACTCCCCTGCCCCCCACCTCATTCTCCCAAAGAATCCTTGTTTATATCTCTTCTACAGCAGTTTGCCACACTATCTGGAACTTATAAATTTATATTTTATCATTTCCTCTGGTCCTACAAAGGCACTCAATAATATGTGTTAAGTCTTAAAAATAAGTCATCCAGCTCAAGATATTGATGCGATATGTGACTTTGAGCAAGCCACCTCCCTTCCTGAGCCTCAGTTTCCAATTTGTAAATGCAAATATTCATACCTACTGCATAGGTTTGTTGATGGGCTCAATCGAGATAATGAACAGAAATCTCTTAGCACAGTGCATGGCAACATAATTAGTGCAATGAATGCTAAATTTAAAAAATTAACCTTCAAGTCCGGGAAGCAAAAGCCCTCAATCGTACATGTAAATTCATATTTATATAACACGAAGCAACTGTTTCTTAAAACCACATTATTCAAACTCAGACTGTTGGAATGTGCAGGTCAATCTGAAATGGGGCAGATGGACTCTAGGTTTTAACCCAGTTTCTTGTGCCCCTGAGTCCTTCACACCCCTCTTTATCTCCTCCTGAGCTTTGGACAGCTTTAAGTCCATCCCTCTGAAATAATCACTTTCAGTCCGTGGAATGCTGACACGGGAGTAGTGCAGATCCCCACAGTGAGATTTCTCTGGACCATGGAAATGTTTCCGCTCTGTGAGAATGAGGAAAGCTAAGGGTGCCTGATGGTGGACAGCCAGTTCAGAAGTGGCAGCCTTGAGCTCGCATAAATGAAAGTCATTAAAGCCGCCTGAAGTGACAAGATTGGTCCAGGAATCGGAATGAATTGATGATAAGTGCAGGAGAGATAAACATTTCATTTAAATAAGGGCAGTAGGATGAATCTCAAGAAATTTAGCCCCTCTTCTGTTGACTCTTTCTGGCTTGTTTTATAATCTGCCTGCAATTGTCACTCCTTTTTACAATCATGCATCTTGCACTTGGCATGTAAGGGGATATGCAAAAGGCATCATAAACAGAAGCTGGGAAAAGCATAGACAGTTCAAGAACAAATAACTTCAAATTCCTAGTTATCTGCAATGCCCACTACAATGTAGCAATGAGCATGAGGAGTATATACATGTTGCATATTTGATGTATGAAAAGTATTCAGCACAGTAGCTGGTGCTTTATAGCTACTCACTAATGTTGATTTCCTCCTTTCCTTCTATCCCTGTGGAAATTAGTGGGTAGGGGATGGAGGGAGTGTGTGTGTGTGTGTGTGTGTGTGTGTGTGTGTGTGTGTGTGTTCACAGCCATGCAAGAGGGTGAAAGAAAATGACTTCTGAGTCCTTGTAAATTGCTCAGAATTTAGAGTATAGATCATTGCACTAACTTGATCGAGTTTGTCTAGCCAACATGTTAGGAACTAATGTAAATTCAGCTCTCCTCTAGACCCTGGGAATACAAAGTTTAACAAGAAAACAGGACAAAATCCTTGCCTTCTGGGAACTCATGATTAGAACATAAAAATCGACAAGTAAATAAACAAAATGCAAGATTAGGCTCCCTTGAAACCAGAGATTAGGTTTTAGGTATTTTTGTTTCCTAGCACCTCTAGGTTATTTTACAACACTCATAGGATTAAGGGACTATTAGTTTTGGAGACCTGCCTTATTTAAAATCAAATATAATGTTGCTGCCACATTAAATATAATTTTTATATAACCATATAAGAACTGTGTTGAAAAACAGTTGACAGGTTGACGTAAGGTTAGATTTTGTAGACTTTCAAGTAGATGCTTGTTGATTTAATTTTGCAGTCTCTGTATTATGGAGATGATATTAATTATTTTCAGATCTCACATATTTCCAGGAACCCTTGAAAGGCTTTTGGGTCCTGAAGACTGCTTTGATGGTGTAATCTATTAGATTACACAGCCCTGGAAACTTCACACCATGCCTGGCACCCAATGGGCTTTCATAAATACTTAATGGATGAATAAAGAGATTGAGGATATCAGACAACGATACCATGTGTTACAGACTCCAGTTCCATGGAGCAAGGGACTTTTCTTATGGCTCTGGATTCCATTCCAAATCTCAGCTGTGATCTCTTTGAAAGCAGAGGTCTTTGGTTGGTATGGGATCACAATAGCTTGGGGCAAATGGATCTAAAAAAGCCTGGTCTTGGTGGGTATTTAGCAAAAGGCATAGAATGATCCAATGTGCACAGAGTGCAGTTAGGCATTGTGAGACTAAGCAGGTACATTTGTCTGAGTTCAAAATGAAGGGGGCAGTAATGTGGTACAAAGTCAGAAAACCTGAGGCACTAGAGGTGATGGAGAAGGGCATGGCCTTTGGAGTCAGACTGCCTTGGGTCTAGATCCTGGCTCCAGCATGCCCTTGCAAATCTCTTAACTTCTCTGGAGTTTATTATTATTAATATCGCTGTTATTATTTTAATCTAAAAAAGAATCATTACAGAACCTACTTCATAGGGTCATGGTGAGGACAAAATAATTTTAATGAAATGCTTATCACAGTGCCTAACATGTAGTTGGCATCTCCAAACTTCAGCCATTGTTTTATTTGTTTTGGTGCCGTCAGAAATCAGCAGGGTGATCTTGAACAAGTCTGCATCTACTTAGAGCCTCTGGTTTCCTTTCTTTTGTACTAACGGATTAGCCTAATCGTGAAGACTGGATGGTGTCACCAGAGGTGGCATGGAGTTGGTGGCATGCCAAGCCAGGGCACACCTGCTTACAGGAGACTATTGTTAAATTTTCAGGAATTCTGTAAGCCTGTTAGGAAATGCAGCCACTTAAAAAATTATACAAAGTGATAATTAATTATATTTTCAAGAAAATATAACAAATAATAAAACCTCACTAATTTCTAGTTACTTCTAATAACTATTTCTAGCGATTTATGTAATTTCTAACTCTATTTAACATAATATACAGTCTGCTTTACTATTATCTATGCTCTTACAGTTGTTATTTTGGGTCTATTGTATCGTTGTGATGGAAATGCCATATAACCCTGTGTTATAGTGTGTCTCCTCCCAACTCCATGTTGGAAACCATTACCCTGGCACCTTGAAATGAGCCATGATGGGAGCATTTCCACCATGAGAAGTGGCAAATGGCAGAAATGTGGGCTCTTCTTCCTCCTGAAAAGCCAGTTGTTAAACTTTTACCAGTAAACCACTGCTGAGAGTTATCCATAAAATAGTCCTAATTTCTGTCTTGCACGAAAGGATTTGTGAGGTGTTCTGGGCCCATCTAGAAGTGTTGTGCCAGCCAGAACCATACACTGAGCTCAGTAAGAAGATTCTGACACTCATCCAACTGCTTATGGATGCACACCCTTGTCCAGCGCCCGTGACCTTGCCACTGAGTTACAGAACTGTCTACATGCTCCTTTTTGCAACAGCTTCAAGACGCTGTTAGAGAGATGATATTAGGCCTGTTGGAATTTTTCTTATGTGGATTTTAAGAGAAAGTGCCTCTACATTTTCTCTACTGTGGGCACATGGTGGCATTGCCTCTGCAGAACATGTAAAATGTCAACTCTCTGAGCATTTCTGCTGGGCTGGCACTCTGCTAAGCACTCAGTGAAGAGGTGACAATGAATGAGGCTATAACCTGGCCCTCAAGTAGTTCACAGCCCAGTGTGGAGACACACATCAATAAACAACTACAGGAGATCGTAATGTCCCAGGGTGCTGAGGGAGCCAGGAACTGGGGATGACTTTTCTGCATGTGAGAGATAACAGGAAAGGGACTTCTGGAGATTTCAGGACAGGGAAGCTGTATCAGTCAGAGCCCTTAGCTGCAAGCACACAAACCCATCCTGGCTCACTGAACAGCAAAGAGATATAAGAGAGGATATTAGACAACTTGGGGAACTTCTAGAAGGACCTAGAGACTCTGCATTCATGAGCAACACCCAAAATGACACTACAGAACCAGCTTAGTAGAGACATCCTGGCAGCAAGAAGGGCATGGACACAGCAGTCCATGACCCGCTCTGCCAGTGCTGGGCATTGGACACTCCCGTCACACTTCCTGCTGCTGATGTCTCTGGCAGCTACTGCTGCCACTGCCTCTAGATTTGACATAGCTCCTGATTCTGCAAGTCACAAGCTTTTTGTTCAAAGCCCAGTGTGATGTGTCTGATTGGTGAAGCTTAAGTCATCCTTGTGTCCTTGCTGCAGGGTAAGTAGAGAAAAACATGGTTTCTGTTAGGGGATTTGGAAGATGGGTAACTCTCCAAATGTAGGAAAGGTGTTCAAAGATCTAGTCAGTCCAAATAATAACACATGTCCATTATAGTGTAGCCTGTTGACTGAGTTTTGCAGGAAGTTTAGAAGAACGTCAGACTTACAAGATTTTAATACAGCATACTAAACATAGTGGGCAGAATATTCAAAGGTCCGGTGGCCTGGAGAGGCTGGCACAGGTAGGTAATTTTAGATATTTCAGTCTGGTTAGAGTGAAAGTCTTGTGTGTGTGTGTGTGTGTGTGTGCGCGCGCGCGCATGTGTGTACGTTCTTCCTGTCTTTCTTCTGGCTCCTTTAACATATTTTTCTTTCTATTTCCCTCTTTATCACAAGCCAATACTGTCTTATTAAAAGCTCCATCAAAGAATATTTCCTTCACTTTTTAGTCTTCCTTTTTTTTTTCTTATATGTGAAAAAAAATGTTTCTTTCCTAAGACAATAGTTTATATTGAACTAAACAAGATGTGTAGAATCTTGTTTAGTTTACATAGGGTACTGTCCTAAATCATACATTTAAACCATTATGTAAAAACAACAATTCAAAGGAAAAAATAGCAATAATAATAGCTGATGTTGAATGCTTACTTTTTGCCAGGTACTGTTTCATTTTTTAAATTTTTATCTAAATTCCAGTTAGTTAACATACAATATAACGTTAGTTTCAGGTGTACAATATAGTGATTCAACAGTTTCATACAACACCTGGTGCTCATCACAAGTGCATTCTTTAATCCCCATCATCTGTTTCACCCATTTCCCTACCCATTGTCCCTTGGTAACCTATCAATTTGTTCTCTACAGTTAAGAGCCTGTTTCTTGGTTTGTCTCCCTCTCTTTTTTATATTCCCCCCTTTGTTCATTTGTTTTATTTCTCGAATTCCACATATGAATGAAATCATATATATTTGTTTTTCTCTGACTGGCTTATTTCACTTAGCATAATACACCCATGTTGCTGAAAATGGTTAAAGATTTTCTTTTTCTTTTTGGTTTCACTATCATGCACTTAGGTGTGGTTTTCTTCACATTCATTATGGTTAGGATTTGCTGGGCTTCTTGGATCTCTGTATTAAAGCTTTAAAATCAAATTTGTGGGGCGCCTGGGTAGCTCAGTTGGTTAAGCGTCTGACTTTGGCTCAGGTCATGATCTCACGGTTCATGGGTTCGAGCCCCATGTTGGGCCCTGTGCTGACAGCTAGCTAAGAGCCTGAAGCCTGTTTCAGATTCTGTGTCTCCCTCTCTCTCTGACCTTCCCCTGCTCACACTGTCTCTCTCTCTCTCTCTCTCTCTCTCTCTCAGAAATAAATAAAACATTAAAAAAAGTCAAATTTGAAAAAAAAATGTAGCAATTATATATGTATTTAAAATTTTTTTTTTAACATTTATTTAGTTTTGAGAGACAGAGAGAGAGAGTGTGAGCAGGGGAGGAGCAGAGAGAGAGGCAGACACAGAATCTGAAGCAGGATCCAGGCTTGAGCTGTCAGCACAGAGCCCAGCATGGGGCTCAAACCCACAAACCATGAGATCATGACCTGAGCCAAAGTCAGACGCTTAACCAACTGAGCCACCCAGACTCCCCTATATTTATGTATTTTAAAAATATCTGCTTTTCTCTCTTCTCTCCTTTTGGGACTACACTTACATGCATGTCAGATCATTTTGTGTTAGCCTACAAATAACTGATGTTTTGTTTAGTCCCTTTTCTCTCTGTGTTTCAATTTGGGTAATTTCTACTGACTTGATTTTAAGTGTGCTGTTCATTTCTTCTGTTGTACCCAATATGCAGTTAAGTCCATAAGATGAACTTTTCATTTCAAATAAATAAATTTTTAGATCTATAATTTCTACTTTGTTCTTTCTAATTTTTAAATTTTTAGAATTTCTATCTCTTTCCTGATATTATACTTTTCTTCATGTATTTTGTTTATGTTTTTTCCTACCAAATTCTCTGTTTATAATAGTTCTTTAAAGTCTTTGATTTCTAATTCCAATATATTGGTCTTCTGTGAGTCTGCTTCTACTGACAGTTTTTCTCTTGATTATGTGTCACATTTCTCTGCTTTTCACATATCTTGTAATTGTTTTATTTGTGCCAGAATGTTGCATATAAAAACAGTGGACACTAAGGTATGGTTTTTGTGTATATATATGTATATTGTGTATATATATATATTGTGTGTATATATATATATATATATATATGTTTGTTTGTTATTTCCTTTTTGCCTTTCATCTGAATCCTTGACATTGACCTTAACCAAGAGTTGATCTCTTTGAGATTTCAGAATTTTATTGGAGAGAGAGTTGTGCTTCAGATTCAAATAGATTTGAATCACTTTGGGGTTAAATTGAGTCCAGCAAGGCTGCAAAGTCTAAGAAACAAGGCTGGACAAATTTCTCTACTTTCCAGCTACATTTTCTCTGGTGGCTACTCAGCAAAATTCCTAAATGAGACAAGTGACTGATATTTATGTTTGGGGCTCTTCCCAGATTCCTAGATTTCTTGCACTAAGGTGTGGAAGTTGTCATTACTTTACACTCACCGAGGAAGGGCTCATTCCTCTCTGGAATTTAATTTGTCAAAGCTTCCTTGCATCTCCTGCTCATTGATATTTTCATAGTAGTTTTTGTTAGTTTTTCCTGGTTGTTACCATGGAAGTTAGAGGTCTTTTACATATAATTTGCATACCAACCAGAAATAAGAATGCCACTCCCCCCCCATTCCAGAGTGTTATTTTCCCTTAGCAGTACACTCTTTGGATTTCTGCTTTGACGGAAGACCTGTGAGCCTGGACACCCAGAGATCACTCCCTTTCAATCTGTCAGCCACTTGGGGAAACCTCACTCTCCTCCCCTGGTCTTCCTGCAAAAGCTGCAGCTACCTCGGTGCTGTGAAATAGACTTGGAAAGATGCCTAACCTCTCAGTGATTTCAGAGCATCCACTCTGTATATTCTCAGATATTTCCCTTTTATACCCAACAGATACTTTTAGGTAAGTTTGTAATTCCCTCTTTTGTGATTGAGTTAATCATTAAATGCCCCATGGGAGTTTTCTATTTAAAGGGAGCTTGTAGTTAATCCTTTCATAATATGAATAATGAGAGTAATGAGTCACCTCCCTGTCCTAGACACCCATCTCCATTCCAGCTGTTGAATCTGACATAAAGAGCTTGGACATTGCAGTCAGATAGGTCTGAAATCAAACCCTCTTCTAAACACCTCCTATGTGTGTGATCTTATCTTCTGTTTGCCTCAGCTTCATTATTCACTCAACTTATTCTTGTTGCTCTAAATATTTTCCCTTCCTATTTTCCCTAGTTAGATTCAACTCCTCTTTTTGATTTCAACCAAAGAGTCACTTCTACAGGGAGGACTTCTCTGACCTCAATTTATTCATATATGCCTAGTTTACATTCTTAGAACCCAGACACTTCTCACTGGGAGCACTTGCCACAATAATGATTTTAATTTATTTATATGATTATTTGTTTAGCATCTGCTTTCAGTGTAGAGTACAAGCCCCCTGAGGGCAGGACCATGCATGTGTGCCAGTGCCTCGACAGTCCTTGGCAAAGAATAATTTCAGTGTTTGAAGAATGGGTTCTAATACTGAGGGTAACGATGCTCACCTCTACATTGTTGTTGGGATGACTGAATTAGTTAATAGAAGGCTGTTTTAGTTTGGACCTCCCTGAAATAGGGTTTTAGACACAAAAAGTTTATTTGCCTGTTGATCTCCATGAGGACAGTGAAGGGGTGGAAGGGAGAGACAATGCGGAGAGTAAAACCAGTCAAGGGTGAGTTTATGAGTTGGTTCTCACTGTGGCAAACTGGGGCTCAGCCCTGTTGGGGACTCTCTGAGAAATTATCTAGAACATTTCTTGGAATTTTCCAACTGGGTTGTTTATTCATGATCTCCTATGTTTCACTGCTTGAGGGTTACTCCCGGGGCTTCACCTCCCAGACGTTCACTCTTTGGTCTCCAGAGAACATCCTCAGGCTGAGAGGTGTGCAAAGCCAGGAGCTGTGTGTAAGGGAACTATCCACAGGTGACCTCCAGGGTGGGTAGAGGGCCTTCAGTGGCCACTACATAAGGAATGCTCTCTGTGCAATACAAATGCATATTAAAGCTACTCCCAGAAATTCTGCCCTCCGCCTCATCTCCCACAACTTCACTGGCCCCAGCAGAACTGGGCACAGTTACAGAGCTTATGCCAGGGCTTCTGAGTATGCCTGCCTTTACCACTGACCAAAGGCATTGGGACAGAGGGACAGGTATAACGGTGCCATGAGTCCAAGCTTCACCCTACCTGGGGAAGCACACTTCCCAGATTGACTTTGGGGACAGTTTGGGGAACACAAACAAAGTCACCTTGGTATGATTATCTGGAAGCAGTGAGTATTGATCTGACCCTTGCCTAGGATATGAATACAAGGTCTGTAGCCAAGGCAAGACCTACTGTTTACCCAGAGCATCCATCCCAGCTCAGTCCAGGCCTTGCACCTAGTACTGTGTAATAAATGCCCATTGAACAAACGCTGAGTCTACCCCAACTGAGGCGATATCAGAAGGAGGACCATCACAGTAAACATACACCAATATTTTAAAAGGCTAGTGGCAATAGGAATGATTTGTGGCGATAAAAAGCCTATTTCTTTGAGAGATGAGATGCGATGATCCTAATCCCCAGAATATGAAATTAAGGTTTCTTTATTTTCACAATGAGATGAGAATTTCTAGAACATTTGTGCTGCCAAATTTTAGCTCTGATTTAAAACACCTTTATCACAAATTCTGGCTGAGCATAGCTTTTTAGAATATAGAGAGCTGATTCAGCCCTCCCTCCTGAAGAGGAGTAGGTAAGTGGGGGCTGGGGGGAGAGGGAAGAGAGAGAAGGAAGAGAGGGAGGAGTGGAGAGAGGGAGAAAGGGGAAGAGGAAGGGAGAAGAGGAGATGGGGGGAGGGCAGGAGAGAAGGGGAGAAAGAGGGAGGGAGATAGGGAGAGAGAGAGAGTGAGCGAGAGATTTCTTTTCCCCAGCTTTGCAAACACTAATGTATGTTCATAACCTTATGCATGTCTTCATTCATGGAACACATGTGTTTCTCTTCTGACAAGAAGGAAATAAGGTTTCTTCTCTGGCTTGCTCTCTTCCCTTTGGTGTCTGTCTTTTTACCTCTGTGTGTCTCTGCTTCCCTGCCCATCTGCCCATCTCTTTTAGATGCTTTTCTGTCACAGTCTGTTTACCTGCCTGCCACTCCTTTTCCGCTGCTCTTTTTCTCTCTCTTTCTCTGACGCTGATTTTCTTCCTCTCATGTCTTTTGGCATCTGTCTTTCTGTTTTCTTCTGTGGTTTATTTGTCTCTCTATTTCTGTTCATCCCCTTCTTTCCTGTTCCTTCTCTTCTCCAGTTTCTCTCTTCCCTCTCTTCCCTCCCCCCTTCCTCTCCTTTCCCCTCATCTTCTCTTCTCTCTGAATTGAAGCACCTCAATAGACACATGCGCACAATTTCTTAAAACAGGCACAAAGGTATTTTACATTTTATCAGAAGGAAAGTGAAATATCTTCAATTTGCCTCCTTCCTCAAAAAAAAAGAGGGGTAAAATCTAAATTACCTTGCTTCCTCCTTCTGTGATCCTGGATAGGGCTCTTTGAAGATCCACAGAAAGGACTTCCTTGTTCCCTGTCTGATTTTGATGGGCAATCTCAGTGTATAGTTTTGTTTTTGTTTTTGCTGTTGTTGTTGTTTAAGGAGTGCTCATCCCATTCCAGGCTCCAGACCAAGCTGTTGGAGGTCCCCAGGCACCCTTCCCAGTGACCAGGGCCCACTGGGTATGTCCTAGGACTTGTCTTACGTGGAATAGACTCCCTAAAGACCCCAGGCTTCTTCCTTCCACTGTGCTCTGCAGAGTCACAGCACAAACCATGAGTGTTCATTTGGGGCAGAAATGCTGAGTTAAATGAAATGTTTCAAATTAGTTGTGTTACCTCTGCCTGCTTTCTGCATTTAAGTCCAAATTCCAACACCTCCTAGCAAGTGGCAGGCAAATTCCTTTACCCTTTGGTGCCTTGCTTTCTCAACTGTCAAATGAGATGCTACTTATGTTGAAGGGTTGTTTTTAGAATTCAATGAGGTGATGGGTGTAAAACAGTCAGCACAGGGCTTATGGCTAAACTACAGGTATAATAAGGAAAATGAGACCACTCTGTCCACTGCACATGGTTGCTTCAAGCGTTAAATGAAGCAACAATGGAGAATGTGCTTTGATAAAAGGACCACGCATTACATAATGTTTACTGTTGTTATTAAGAAGATAATTTTAATAGCTAACATTTATTGAGCACTTGCAATAATACACTTAGAAAACCTTCTGAGGTGGAGATTATTTCTGTTTTACAGATGAGGAGAAGAAGGCACAGAGAAGTTAAATGATGGCCAAGTCACACTAGAAAATAATAAAACGTACTTATGAAGTGCTTATTGTGTGCCAGACACTGTACCAAGGCCCTTACGTGCATTATCTTATTTAATTTTTACAACTTCATCGGGGCAGTTATTATCTCCATTTTTTTCTTTTTAGATTCAGAAACTGAAGTTTAAAGAAAAGTTAAGGAATTTTCTCAAGCTCCTGTGGCCAGAGGCAGGGTCTACCAGATGTGGAAATTCATTCTTGAAACTTCTTGCTCTCCCACCTGACAGCTCTTATAAGGTAAAGCTGAGCCAGCTTTGAGTCCCTTGACTTTTGCATGGTCACTGCAGGGTTCACAGTGTCCCAGGTAGTAGGCACCCTCACCTCAGGGCATGCGGGAGGTCACAAGAGCCATTCCCATTGTTTCTTTTGTTCATGTTCCTCTCCTATTCTTTTCGCCTTCATCTTCCTCTCCATAAGGCTCCCTTCTCCTCTCCTTGCTTTCGTTTCCTCCTCTCCTTCCCTTCTGAGGCTCCTCTGACTTCTTCCCTTCCTCTGACTTTTCCTCTCCCTTCCATCCCCCACCACCTCCGCCTTCTCCGCTAACTCCAGGCCCAAAGAGCAGAGCTGCCTGCTGTTGCCATGGAAACCCTCAGCCGCTGTTTGCAGCCTTTTTCCTGGCTCTCAGCTGGCCTAGGACCAATAAAAGAAGCCTGATGAAGTGGCCCCACATTTCCTTTCTCTCCTTCTCACAGAGACCCCAGAAACCCCCTGTCCTATCCTAAGGCCTTAGCCAGCTGTCCCTGGAAGGGGTAGGGGGAGAAACACCGAGGGTTATCTGGAGGTCAAGGGCAGTTCTGGGCATGGGTTTGGGCAGCAGTGACTTTCACTAACCCATCAACCCCACTCTCAAAACACTACCAATATCTCTGTGCACAATGCAGAAAGAAAGAATTACCTCTACCACGCAACTGTGCACAGGGGTCTCCATAAAACTGACTTGTGCTAGCCTTCAGCTAAGCGTCAAGTTGTGACCAAGATTTAGAGGGCCAAATACCTGAGTTTTGCTCTTGCTGGGTGACTGAGAGCTTCACTTTGTACCTGTCAATGGGAGAGGTCCCATTGAGTCTATGAGCCTCCAGGACATGGTGGGAGCCCAACCCACAGGTTCTGTGGGCTCTCCTGGCTTACCCCTTGTCTCCCTGCAGAAAAGCCAATTCTATGGAGTCACTCTTCTCCAGGGAACATAGTTTCAACTTGGGCTTGCTCTCTGCGTCTGCTGCAGCCACCCATGAACTTTATCACCATGGAAGGGACCATTCAAAAGACCTTGGCCATTTTCTCCTTCATCCCTCATACTCCTGAGTCCTCTGTGGCTTCATTGTCTTGATTTTAATTTAGGGAACATATTTCAATGACCAGTTATGTGCAAAAAATGCAGTGGATTGGTATAAAGCCCATCTTTACAAATGGGTTACTATTTTGCAAAGCAAGGAGCTTGGATTGTCCTCTCTTTTGCCTATTCCATTGGAGTGGAGCTTGCCTGGATTATCCCCCTGCCCCTGAGACCATGTCTGTATTAGCCAGCTTTTGCTGTGGCAACACCCTGCACTGCCACCTGCCAAATCCCAATGGCTTACACAAGCAAACATTTATTTCCTGCTCACATTACATGAGGGCTCCTGGTCAGCAGTAGCTATGCTGGGTTCTTCTGGGTTCTGTTGGTCTTGGCTGAGTTCCATGGGTCTCTTCCTACTCTAGGATCCTGGCAGAAGAGGCAGCTCCTATCTGCAGCCTGCTGTCCTCATGGCAGAGAACAGAAGCTCAAGAGAGAAAGAGGTCAACCAGCAAGCCCACTGAAATGTTCTGCTCACATGTGGTGTAAGTCAGATCTGCTGGCACACCAGTGGGCAAAGCAAGTCACATGGCTCAGCCTCAAGTCAAAGGGGCAGGAAGTAGGGCTGCCAAAAGCAGCATGACAAGGACAGGGAGGGAATAAACACAAACAAAGAACAGAGGCTGCTACAATGTCTAAACAATCCCAGACTGGAGTTCATCTTTTTCCAGGACTCTTCTCATTTTACTTTGAACAAAAGAGCTGGAAGAACAAAAATTGTGTACAAGTTCAGAGTCAATAAGACATGCACTGAAATCTGACTTCCTCTGCTTACTGCTGTGTAAGGCCAGCTGGCTAACCTTTCTGAGCCTCAGTTTCTGCATCTGTCAAGTGGGACTAATAACATAGGTTTCACATGGTTGTTGTGGGGATTAAGTGAGATCATACAGTGCTTGACACATGGTAGGTCATGAGCAGATCCTAGCTGGTACCATTATAAGTACTAGTGAATATTAAAAGTGAATAAATTACTTTCATCAAAATAAATGATTGAGATATACCCAGATGTTTTTTGCTTTTTTCCTAGTTACCCAAAGTCATAATCCTTGACCAGGTGCTGGTAGAGAAGGATAATCATAGCTAATATCGCTAGTTATACTGTCTAAAGAGTTTTAGTTATGCTAATTCAGTCTTTACAAACCTAGGAGCTATTTTTACTATTATCCACAGATTTTAGTTGACAGCACAGAGACACACAAAAAGAGGCTAGAGAGATGGCTTGCCTGTGATCACATAGTTTGCTAGTGGCAGAGCCTGGACTTGAACCCAGGCAGCTTAGCTGACAGTACATGCTCTTAAACATTGTGCCATGCTATCTCTCAGCTCAGCTGGTGGCCAACGGACAGACAGAGTCATAAAAAGGTGTGTGACTATGGTTGTGATGCTAAGTCTAGCTTGTTGGGCTGAGAGGAAATTAAGGAAATGACCTGGCTTCAATATTTATTTAGAAATAGGGAGCTACCAGGGGCAAGAGAAAGATGCAGCATCTGGGGGACAGTCCCTGATCTGTTCAAATGGAGCATGATCCCAGTGGAAGGTGAGTGGACTTCCTTGAGTAGGGGGTGATTCTTCCATTCAGAAGCCCCAGGCCTTACTCTCCAGCTAAAGCTGCTGCCCTTTGGGAGGCAGGTCTCTGAGATTCTGGTATCAGGCAAGATGGGTTATTCTGACCACTTCACATGCAAAGGCAATGGGATAGAAACTTCTCCAAGAAACATCCTCACTGAGCTTTCCCAACACAGCTGAGAACATTGACGTGCCACCTATAACAAAGGAGAGAGCTGGTGGCCCTGCAGGTAATACTGTAGCTAATAGAGTTAGCCATCCTCTTCTCTCATCACACCAAGAGCTGGCCACCACCTTACAGGCCCAGCCACTGAAGAAAAAGGCAACAAACACTCTCCTTAAAAAAAATTTTTTTAAAGAAAATGCTTATTTATTTTGAGACAGAGAGAGACAAATGCTTGAGGCAGGGAGGGGCAGAGAGAGAAGGAGACACAGAATTCGAAGCAGGCTCCAGGCTCTGAGCTGTCAGCACAGAGCCCGACATGGGACTTGAACCCATGAACCGTGAGATCATGACCTGACCCAAAGTCAGACACTTAACCAACTGAAGGACCCAGGCACCCCAGCAAACACCCTCCTAAGTCTGGGTCTTTAACTCAGGCTAGGCCACACTCCTTTGCCCCATGGGACCTATACCATGGGTATAGATACTAGATACTAGGGTACTCTAGTTACCTCAGTCTTGTTGAAAGCAAAGTTCTTAACCCACTGGCCTCAACTCACTAACTGCTTCTTGTTTCTTGTTCTTTGTTTCCTCAGCCCCTGCCTTTTTGACTTCAATTCCCAAACCCCACATTCACCTCTTAAATGTAAGGGCTGCTTGGGCCTCATTTGAATTGATTCATGGTTGTGGTTTTGGGACCACCATCTGAATCGAGCCCCAAGCATCAGCCTGAATTGCCAGAGACCCTGGGCTGGCCTCATTTCCTTGTGGGCCACACCCTCCTTGGATTTCATTCACTGAGATCTCCTCAAGGTAATAGGGTCTGGACTTCATGCCAATCAATGGGGGAATAGCATTAGTGCAAAGTCATTCCTTTAAGAATCAGACTCCCCATCTCTGGTCTGTGAGGAGAATGCTACTGTTCCCACTTTCACTCCCACCTCTAGACTGAGAGAGGACCTGGTTGGAAGGAATCATCTACACATTTTCTAGGGAAGGTTATCTCCTTGCTGGGTAGACCCGGTTGTCAAGAATATAGTCCATATCAACTGTTGCTCCACCATCTGCCCAGCCCTTGAGCCAGTGAGGACCCAGCCTGCAAGGCCCTCAGGAACCCCTTGCCCATCAGTCAGTAGACTTCCAATAATCCGTTGCCCTTAGATCTGGTGTGCTCAGACGATGGGGGAGGGGTTGTTTAGCCAGCTGGGTGCTCAGGGAAGCATCAGAGCAGGCTCACTAGCTTGCATTGAGTCTAACTGCCTGGTTTCTGATTTTACCTGGTTTCTGTCCAGCTTCCTGGTTTCTGATTTTACCTTTAGGGCTGGTTGTTCAAGCCTTTTATGTCTGTACCTTACACACTTTATATCTTACTTCTAATCCATCTTTCTGACCTGTGTATTGTTTCTGCTAGACCTCACAGTACTCAGATATCCCTTTCATATCTATAACTTAGGTGCCAGTCAGATGCCAGAAAGTGCTGCTATCTAGAAAACTCACCCAGACTCCTTAGGTATGACACTACATCAATTAGAGTACATCTGAGTACACCTCCTGGAATAGACGGTTTGGGCTGCTAACCTCTTTGTTTAGGGATCCAGCTCTCTTGTCCTGGGTAGTTTCTCCAAGAAAAGTCTTAGCTGGTTTTTCTCTCTTCCACATGGGCTTCTAGGATTCCTCAGGCCCTGCCAACTTACCGTTAGATCATCTCCTTAGACGGGACCTTTCTTGGATGATTAAATTGTCAAATTTAACACGAATGAGACATCAAGTTTTACGCATCAGTTTGGCCAAAATGAACATGACTGACAATGCTTAGGAAGGGTTTAGGGAAACAGATACCCTCAGCATTTGTGGGAATATACATTAGCACATCTTTCTACTTTTCTTGGAGGGTGATTTGAAAATATATATATCAGAATTTTGACCTCAGTGATTTGCCTTGCAGGAATTTATCAGGGAATTAATTGGATGACTCTTCAAAAACATATATGTAAGAGAATGCTCCTTTCAATGATGCTCCTATAGCAGAAAAAGATACGGGATTTGTTAAATATTTATATGACATCCATACAAAGGAATATAGGGCAGCTGTTAAAGAGCTTGTTATAAAGTCACATGCATTGATATAGAAAGATGTCCATGCCATACTGCTGAGTAATGAACAAATTTGCACAATAGCTTGTCTAAGATAATCCCAGTAAATGGATTTCATATATACATGTATAAATGCCTCAGGAAACTCACAGTCTGGGGGTGGGGAGTGATAGATACATACGAAAAAGACAATTATGGAATTGCATGGTCATTAGAGAAATGCAGGGAGGAGCATCTAAGAGACCCAGAGTGAGAGCCAAGCTATGAACTGAAGAAGGAGAAGGGGGGTTGAAAGGGGAAACCACAGAGATCCAAGCAGAGGTGTCTGGCAAATGGTTGGGTATAGGGGCCACAAATCATAGGTGTGACCTAGACCTTCTGCTCTAACCACTGAGATCACTGGTCACAAGCCTCAGAAGATGCAGAAAACTTCAGTGACATGAATCCCACAGATGGGCTGTTGGGCAACAGGTGGACTTGGATGGGAGCATTGAACTTTGGACCTATGCCCATTGTTTGAGGCGGGGAAAGGCTCCATCTTCTTGAAGTGACTTTCCAAGTTCTCCTTCCCTTGCTTGCCCTGCTGTGCCCTACAGCAAAATGACACTTAGTCACACAATCCATTCCATAGTTAAACTTGCACTTTATTAAAATTGCTCTGAATAACTCTGGGGGGAAAATTGTATCCGTCTCCATTCATCTTCAATGGCTTTTACACCTCACTCGACACAACTGTCTCCTTTGATTAAATCTCCATTAGGGCTCTGTTCCATATTCAGCAGCTCTATAAGCCAATTAACCCACCGTTCCATAGGTTAGGACAAAGAGCAGCGCTTCTTCAGAAAGAGAGAGAGAGGAGAGAGGAAGGGAGGGAGCAAGAGTGAGATCGGAAAGAGAAACTTATCTCCCCTGCTAGGGCTGTGGTTAATCAGTGTTTATCATCATGCTCTCATTTCTCTACACTTAATCTAAAGGAAATGGCAGGGACATTGCCAGCAAGATGCAATGTCAAGCCTGGGAACTCTGAGTTTGGCTAATCCATTACGCCAGACTCCATAGAAAGGATGCTAATTTTCTGAACCAAGGGGTGTTTAAGAGTGTCTGTCCACATACCTCTCAATCCTTTCTTCTCTTTGTTCAGCCAGAAGCCCCAAGGACACTCAATCCCAGGCCCAGCCCCCTATACCCCACCCAGGTCTATGTGTTACAAGGCCAGTCTCCACTAGCATATCTAGTCTAGTCTCATGGCCTAGGCCATGGGATTGGAGGCTGGGGCCTGGGTGTCCACCAATCACCAAGTTACTGCCTGTCCATGAACTTCCTTTCATCCCCACCATACTGGAGCAGAGTGTAAACTAGCCTCTGTGTGGAGATTGGCCAATGCTCAAATCCTCTGAAAGGGCTGGAGCCCCTACAAGTCCCAGACTCTCAGCCTAGTTGTCAGGGACCCTCTTCTTACCTGGCCTTGCTTGTTCCTTCCCTTGGGGGAAATTCCCCACTCCTGGCCATGAGATAGAGTCCTGCTCTGAAAGGGCAGCGTCTGTCTACGTTTTGGCTTTGTCCAAAGGTGGAGAATCCAACTGATTCCCGGTATCCCATTGACTGCATGAACATCACTTATCTGGGGCCCTAAATGCCTGGATCCATGGCTGGGCTGAATGAAGTGACCTTGAGAAAGAATTCATGTGATGTCTTGTGCGGAGGCCAAATGTGCATGATTAAAATGAGGTGACTCAGAAACAAGAGACAAAGATAGGACTGAGGTCAACCCAAGCCCAGGATGAGGGAACAAGCTGATTCAGACCTGAGTCCATCCAGCTGCTTGGAATGGATCCACCAGCTTCAGGCTCTGCCCGCCTCGCATCAGGGATAATGGGAGAAGAACCCACCTAGCAGGCTGTCCAAAACTCTCTGTCCCTCTAGCAAATGGCCTTGGGAAGACACTTTTACTGTTTTTTGTTTTTTGTTTTGTTTTTTTTTTGAGAGAGAGAGAGGTGAGATTTTAGGAGAGAATAAATCAGGGGCCTAAAGGTGGTATCTCCCTGAGCCTCTCCAAAGGGGCCAGGTAGAGGGGGTGGAGTGAGCACCTGGAGTCTTTCAGCTTAGTCTTCTGACCCCATGATGGAAGCCCAACCATTGTTCCTAGCCTAATGTCTGTCTGTTCCCCCAAGGCCACTCAGGCTTTTCTCAGCCTCCCTTGATTCCTACAGGCTTGCCTGCTGAGGCAGGGCTCTGATCCTGGTTTGCTGGTCACTTCTGTCCTGCCCCCAGTTTCCACTCTAGATTAGGTTTCTTAGACACCCAACTTGTCTGCAGTTGAAGGCATGTGTATGACTCTTTCTTTGGCTTGGACATTTTTGTTCCTTCACTGGAATAGCACCAAGGAACCCTCTTCCATTTCAATGTTAGCTCTCTCTGCCCCCCCTCTTTCAGGTCTGATGGAATCTAGACATTGCACGTGGACCCTAGTGGCTCCAGTCAACCTCTTCCCAGCACTCATTCTGTCTGATGCAGATGCCCATGAAACCAATGAGTTGAAGTGCAGCATAAGCGCACATACAACTTCTGGGACTCTCCATGTTGAATCTTCACGTGGATGGGCCATGCTGTCCTATGTACATAATCTTCTGTCTCAGCTCTGTGACACAACAACTGTGTGATCTTGGACAAGTTCATTCATCCTTTTGAGCCTCAGTATTCTTAGCCATAAAATGGAAAGAAGAATATCTGCTTCACAGGGTTGCAGTGAGGATTGAATGAGATCATATACATTATCTGGCACTCGGTAAGCGTTTGATAAATGATAGCCATTTCGTGGTGATGGAAGAAAGACTCAAAACCATTTTTATCAGAAATGTTTGGGAGGACGGAATGATCAGCTTAGAAAAGTCCAGCGTGAACATGATGGGGATTTTTAAATACTGGCATTGCCTCAATGACAGGGATTATAATCAGAGTATCTGGTGTAGTTGACATCCAGAGAGGCTCACTTCTTAACTACCCTTTCCTCTATACAGCAAAATTATTCTCAGTGGTGAATGTAAAATGAAACAAACAACAACAACGATCATAAAGGAAAAGAAGACAAATTTTTTTATTAAACACATAGATATAGATATATTCATAGCAGTAGAAAAATACAGCAAATATTACAGAATAAAAAAGGAAAAAAGCAATGGATTAATATTTTTTATTATGTTGGTGTAGCTATTGAGAAAAGGGAAAACACATATAAACAATATGTTGCAGAGAAATAATTAACATCACAGTTTTATTTTCCTGATTTGATTGTTTAGTTTAAAAACAATTAAGAATTAAAAGAGGGTGCATTTCAATGTTAAAGATA
The DNA here is from genome assembly GCF_008692635.1 of Crocuta crocuta. NCBI lineage: Eukaryota > Metazoa > Chordata > Mammalia > Carnivora > Hyaenidae > Crocuta > Crocuta crocuta. Next base: position 1,616,670 of record NW_027530853.1, on the reverse strand, counting down.
TTATTCAGATTCAATATAGATGAACAAAAAAAATTGCACTTACAAAGCAAAATTACTGCACCTTGCAGTTTTCACTGTTTCAGTGTTTTAAATTTTAAATGCAAATAAAACGTCAAGTGGTCATATACAATGTCAGAAGTGAAGTAGCTCAGTACCTATTTTTGTGTGTGTGTGTGGCTCTATCATTATTGTGCTTATTTCTAAAAATCTGCCATTTAAACATAGGGACATGTAGTACCTCTGGGGTTGGAGGCATGGGCTGAGATGGAAGCAAGCTGGAACGGGCATGCAAACCTTAAGAATTTATTCCTGAAATGAACACAGGTAGCTGAGTCTGTGTGTTAGCCAAATGTAGAACGGGAATTTCTCCAAAGTTTTAGTGCCCATATAGAACACAGTGTTTATTCAAGGATAAGCAATCAAAATATGCTACATAGATGCTTATTACATACAAAATCATTATTATTAAAACGTAACAGTAACTGGAACACTTGCTTAGAACTTAACCAACAAAAGCTTTTGTTAAGGAGAAATATTTTACCACTGACGTTGTTCAGAATTGTCAATGATGTTGATAAGAAAAGGCAGGGTGGCTTTTAGTTGGTTTGAGGATTGCTTCTGCATTTTCTGTAGATGGGGTTCCCTTTTACCGTGCCTGCTGTTGGATGCCCCGCCCTCCCTCACACCTTGCTGCTGATGTGCTCTGATTAGAGGGCCCTGAAAAGAACAAACTATGTCTGGACTCAATGGGAGGAAGAGCGTTCCAACTGTCAGGGCTTTGCGAGATGGAGTGGCCTGCCTCGGGAGGTAGTAAATCTCCTGTCACAAAAGGTGCTCAAGCATAAGATGACCTTTAAGGTCTTTCCAACCTGGGGACTCAGTGACTCCATGAATCAGGAATGACAGAGCCTCCTTCAGTCCTTGGGTGAGCTGAGGACTTAGCGGCCTCTGAAGCTTGGGTACTAACCAAGCCGGACTGTCATAAGGAAGGTGGCAGGTGGAATGCCCTAGATGGGTCCTTCCCTCCATCTGGAGCTCCTCCTCTCAGACTCAGCCTCAGGAGGGCTGGTGCATACCCTGCTGTTTGCACCTGGGATGGATAAAGCAATTTTGGAGAAGGAGTATCAACCCTTAAATTCCCATCATTCTGTAATCCCCCTGTGGGAGACTCCCATTATCTCTCTAGTACAAGGTACATTATTAATGGGTTATGCCTATAACAGGTAAAGGTCATTTTTTAATGCTTTTAATGATTCCAGGCTGGGTTTTTTTTTTTTTTCCAGAAATAGTATTTTCAAGGCTCTTGCTGTGAAGATCAGCAGAGTATGGATCATAACCAGGGGAGGCACCCAAATGTGTCTGCCTCATCCTAGGGAAACAAACGTATCTGAGTAGTCACTTGACAAGCATTTGCTGAGAACACTGGGTCACATGAGGTGCAGGGCACTGGAAATCCAGAGATGGAAGTAGCCAAGCAGCCTGTGCATTCAAAGTACCCGCAGCCTGCCCAGAATAGTCAGACCTGCAAACAAACAAGAGACTACAGTACAGGCTGATAGACGCACTGATGGAGGTGTGGGAAAAGTGCTTTAGGAGCTCCATGAATTGGGTGAGCTGGCTTCATTCACTGAAGGAAATGAAAATGGATTCTGGATAGAGTTAGTAAGATACTGGGATGTCTTTTGGGAGTCAAAGATGATCTTGATCACTAAACTTACTGGACAGAAAGGCTCTGGGCAACTCAAAAAAGGGAGTTCATGGACTCCTCTCTAGAAAGTGGCAATTTGTGGGTTCTCTTCCAATGACATCCCTGCTCCCCAACCCCACCCCACCCAGTTTCTGTGTCATTCAGAAAAATTCCAAATCCTGGGAGAAGGGATCTGATTGGTCGAGCTTAGCTTAGGTTTTGTCCCCTGAATATTGGCCCAGCAAAAGGGCCATCATTGTGAGGAAGCCAGTTGCTGCGTACAGAGACAAAGTAGCAAATAATGTTCTGTGCAGGATCAGAGAAGGCTGTTGGAGTTTCCACCATTAGCATTCAACCTAGAGGGACAAAAGGAATAATATGTACAAAATCCTAGAAGAGTTAAAGATCATGGCAGATGTGTAGAACTTTGTGTATCTCTAAATTAGACAGGCCACCATAGCACAGTGCTTGAGAATGTAGACTCTGAAGTCAAACTCCTTGGGTTTGGATCCTGTCTCAACCACCTATTAACTCTTGGGTTAGGTGCTCAACGCTTTGTGTCTCAGTTTCCTCATCTGTGAATAGGGATGACAATAGGATTTATTCCATAGGTGGTGGAAATTGAATGAATTCATCACTGTCAAGGATGTGAATCAGTGCCTGGCACATAGTAAATGTTCATTAAATGTAATTATTATTATGAGTGGACCATCGAGGGAGGGGAAAGGAAGTGGGAGTGAGGAAGCTGAGCTAATAGCACCCTCAATCCCTGTAAGTCAGTGGTCTCCAAAGAACCAGATGTCCACTGGGATGTGGGAAGAAAATGACAGAACAGTTCTTTGTTTTTGGTTCTCATTTTGAAAATGACAATGAATTTAAGCATCACTATTATTTAATAAATGAAGAGGTATGGTTACCTCACTTGCCCATTCATTCATCAGACAGTTGTATGTCTCTTAGGGTGTGTGAGGTCTCCTGAGGAAGGAGTGAGAGCTCTCTGATGCTGAAGGCTACGGAGGCAACGCCCTCATTCACCTTCAGCTTGATGAGTCACATAGCAGTTGACATGGGCTGGCAGAGTATTTTTTTTTTTTAATAGTTTATTGTCAAATTAGTTTCCACATAACACTCAGTGCTCATCCCCACAAGTGTCCTCCTCCATGCCCATCCCCCCTCCCCCCACATCCATCAGTCCTCAGTTTTTGTCAGCATTCAAGAGTCTCTCATGGTTTGCTTCTCTCCCTTTCCCCCACCATTTCCGCCCTTCTTCTCCCCCTTGTTCCTCCGTCAAGTTCCTCCTAATCCTCCTATACGTGCAAACATATGATATTTGTCCTTCTCTGCCTGACTTATTTCGCTCAGCATAACACCCTCAAGGTCCATCCATGTTGCTACACATGGCCAGATTTCATTGTTTCTCATTGCCATGTAGTATTCCATGGTATAGATAAACCACATCTTCTTGATCCATTCATCTGTTGATGGACACTTAGGCTCTTTCCATGTTTTAGCTATTGTGGAGAGTGCTGCCACAATAGCTAAAACATGGCAGAATATTTTTAAGTGATAGAATCTTTCAATTGCTTGTAATGAAGAGGGGAGCGATACTGTGGCACTCAGAGGGTCCCTTGCTAGCTTGTTGAGCTTAATGATGAGAAATAAAATTTTCTTTTAGAAAAAGACAAGTTTTCCAAATTTGCTGACCTTTCTGTGATGACAGGTAACTCTTGCTATTCGATATTTTCAAAAAGTAAACATCTATAATCTGCCCTTTCAAGGTAAAGGTGACATTTTTAACAATAAGTGAGAAAGGAACTGTGTTTTTTTGAAAGAGGTTTACACGAAAGAAAGAACATTTAAAAATTGATGTTTGAAGTGTTTCCACCATTATGTGATCTTATTGCCTATAATATTGTCAGTGTGTCATTTGCAAAAACTGTCACATCTGCACTCTATGAAACTTGGCAACAGGATTTCTAAAGTGTCTACAAAATATTCCAAATAAAAAATTGTAAAAGATTTTGAACACCTTTGTTCAAAATGTAAAAATGTTACACCTTTTGATTTATTTGCAAAACAACTGATTGACATGTGGAATATGGAAATCGACTAGCCAAGCGCCCACTTTGTCTGTAATAATTGGCAAATGGGATTGGAAAAATGAGTCTACTATGTAGAACGTGCAGCCAATAACATATTTTTCCCATTTTGATCTTTGTCACACTAAAACCACGTGCAAAATAAACATGCTTTCAACTTGACCTTAAAATATTATATCAAAAAGTGTTAAACTAAGATTTAAAAAAAAAGTAACAAAGCATTTACAATGAACAAACCACTCTTCTTTTATTTAGTGGTATAAACACTTTATATGGAAAATATTTTATAATTTTCAAATTCACATATTTAATCCGTAAGCACTTTCTGCTGGTTGTGCAGAATTTCCACAATATATTAGCATACCACAAGGTATATAATTTGGAAGTAAATAAATAAATTCATGGTGAGGCTGCATTCTCAGAAAGTTTTTACTGATGATGTATTTATTGGTCATGAAATTTGGAAACTTCTCCTATACGCAATGGGGACATATTAAGAAGAATTAATATAGGAAGGTGACAATGGACACACCTCTGTTGTAGAGAGGTGGGTTTGGTAACAGGATGGAGAACGATTGGAATCAGCCAGACCACAGACGAGATTGCTCCAATAACTTTAGTGCAAGATAAGGAAGGTCTGAACCAAACCCAAGAAAGTGGGAAGGTAGATGTAACAGATTTGGAACGTCTCTTCCCAGTCAGCTCTGCCTGCCTACGTCAAGCATGTTATATTCATCTGCCAAATCTCAGCACCAGCAAATTACTCCAGAAAGCCTTCCCTGACTTCCCTGGACTGGCTTGAGTATCTATCCTCTGTGTTCCCACAATGCCTGCCCTTTTCATAGTATAGCTCTTCTCACACTGGTTTGCAATTTGTCTCTAGTTTTCTGTGTGCTACTTTGTCCAGTATCAACAGCCACTGGAAGGCAGAGAGCTAGTGCCTAAATTTTATTTCTGACTCATGGTAGGTACTCTGTCAGAACTTCTGAATGAACAATGTAGAATTTGACATGATTTCTTGGATGTCAGGAACTAAAGAGAGATTGAGGATTTCTGAGATCAAATCCTTCAAAACAGAGAGCTTATACTGCACCCACGGATACTTTTTCTCTGCTTTCCTGATGTTCTCAAAAATTTTTAATTAGTCACTAACTTAAAGAATTTGGAGATTTCATGCTAATGTCCAGACTTCCAACTTCTTTTAAAAAATCAGAAGAGCAGGCAACTGGGTCCATCCATATCCTATCTGGCAGCATCAGCTGGAGTTGGTGAGCAGCTGTTGTACCTGACTGGAGTATGCACTCCATTCATCTGAGATACTTGTCTAGTCCCATTAGACATTTCAGTTGGTGACGTCTGCTTTAAAGAGGTGTGCATTTAAAAAGTGGCAATGCTTGACTGGATGAAGAAAACTATTAAATAAGGCATTTCAGAACTCTCACCCCTAAAATTGCACTATAGAGATCACTTGTGAATCAGAGAAATGTGCTGATATATACTTCTCATTTGTACCTATTTTTACTTCTCACGGAATTTCTGAAGTAAAATTTATTTCCTTCCTCCTAAAGAGAGATACCTTTACTGAAATTCTTTCTCTCTACTAAGTGAGCTGGTCACTTTTTGAGTCTTTTAGTGGTGCTGGGATCTCTCAAATCCAGGATTCTCTAGCTTCTGCCTTAAAATAAGAGAACAAAGGTCAAGGAATAGAAGATTATCTTCTTCATCATTCTCTGTTACAGAGAAGTCAGTGACCCAGCCTGAGTTTTCCAGAAAGCATTACTCAACATGTAGGCTTATGTTTATGAGTACTTTCTTGAGAAATGCAATCCCAGAGAGCAGAAGTGAGGGACAGGGGAAGGAAACAGGTAAGGAGAGAGAGTCAATATAAGGATGCATTATTCAGTTGATTATCACTAATGTTGACTAGTTGGCTGATCCTCCAAGATCATCCACAAGCTATATGAGATGCGTCTGATCATCCACAAACTATATGAGATGCGTCTTACGACCATGTGTCCAGAGATAAAAAGAAGAAAATATTTATACATCATCTTCTTGTCATCCATTGGCCAAAAGTTGGCCCCATAGGGCATTAACGCTGCCACACTTCTGGACTGCAGAGGCATAATCACTGAGCAGGTTTCCACAATATCTCACACTATTGCATCAAAAGAGAACCCCTAGATGGGAGGCAAAAAGTACATGGTGTGATCCTGAGATAAAGCACTCCTAAGTTTCCCTTAAACTACACCAGCTGGTTGCAAACCTGCAAACTACAAATCTGGTTAGGGTCCTGTGGGGTATCAAGACAAATAGGATCTCGTCCATGGATCACTCTGTGACAGATAGCAGGAGAGTCAACATAGTCCTGGTATAAGCAAATGTGTACTGTTGTCCTTCCCATGTAAAGATAACTGCTTTTGAACATCCTTACTGATAAATATGAGAACAGTTCATTTGATACATCAGTAATCATATACAACTGCCAGATAACATGTTGATTTGCTCAGGAAGCATACCATATGATAGCTATGATTAGGACAACCTCCTTGTTGAGTTTAGGGCAATTTACTTTTATCTGCCACAATCCATTTGATTTTTGTATGAGCCACAAAGTAGAATTGCAGAGAGAAACACCTTTACGTCTTTTGTGGTGGCACTGATCTCTGGAATTTTTTTTCAGGGATGCATCTGATTTACTATTGTAACTGGGGGAATAGGGTAGCAGTTTTATGGGCTTCCACTTACAGTCTTTCTGACCATAGTGACAGTAAGTTTACAGGCTAGAGGGCCAGTGTGAGGGATATTTCAACTGTTAAGTATATCTATTACAATTATAAACTTGGGGGTTGGGGAGATAATTACATGGTAGGCCTAGAATCCAGGATCCATTGGATCCTCTATGAGAAAGACCTAGACCAGAACTCCATTGATTACCTGCCTTCTGATGTTCTCTGCTTTAACTGGAGTGCCATAATAATGTTTCGGATCATCTGTTGCTATCACCTCAGTCTCCATGCCCAAATAGTCATCTAAAGGTCTATTTCCCTTTACCTCAGTGCACAGTTACCCTGACAAATAGCCATAAGACCTTTGGGAAATGATCAGAGATACGTTTTCTAGGTGTATACGCAAAAGCATTGCACTATCCTTCCTCAAGGGGACTTGACCTCCCTTTCAATTAATCAGTCTGTAGGAGAGTGGCTGGTATAGCCTCCCACTAATAAAGTCTTGATTTCTTAAAAAATCATACAAATGAAGGTGTACATTAGTTGTATGTCCACCTATTTGCCCCTAGAACACCTTGATATACTAGGCATCAGCACAGATCTCTGTGGATTAAGGCACACTAATTGCCATCTAGTCTTGCTTCTCTGATGGTTAAGCGTTGACATTTGGCTTCTGATATTCTCATCATCCCCACAGATCCCAGCGATCCAAGTTTCATGGCATTATCTTTCACTGTCCAACCGGGCCTAAAGAAGAAAACCACAGTATCTCCAAGAAGATGATGCTACACTTGCCCCATGCATCCCTTATTGCTCTATTGGAAAGAGTACTTTCTGGCTCACCCAGGAGCCAGTGGTAGGTTCTTACTATTCTAAAATTCCTAACTCTCTGAGCCATTAGACCTCTTCCCTGATACTATGCCAAGCCAACTCCAGAATCTCCATCTCTTTTATTGGAGGCTATGGTCATGTCCAAGCTTTAAGTAGTCATTCCAGCAGACTATTAGGATTGGCTCCATGTTTCCTTCCAGAATATTAAATCCCAAGTCACAGGTGACTTCCCCCATGTCAATATAATACTTCCCTATTCTACCTTATAACCCCAACTCCCTCCTCTCTAACATCTTTCACATCCAATTCCACACATGTTCTCAAATTTTTGCTTATATATACAATCTGAACACTGCTTCCTCCAGGAGCAGGGATTGTACTCACGGAAGCTGTGCTGAGGCCTGACCCCAGTTATTAGTCTGGGACAATGAGACATGTAAGGGGCAGATATTGAGAAGAACAAGCTTTATTTTGCAAGCAACTGCACTGGGTAAAATTATTGCAACATCTCCAGACTGGAGGCTGTTCTCCTGAGACAAAGGGAAGGAAGTACTTCTGTCAGTCTAGGGTGCTTGGGGAGTCTTGGTATTTAAGATTCTCAGGTTTGTCCACACAAATGTCCCCATCCCACATCTCAAGTGTCCATTCCTTTCCATCAAGGCCACAAATTTGACATAGGAGACCTATTAAGACTGTGCATTCAGTTTTCTTTGCAACATTGTCAGCCTTTCAGATAATGCTGGCCAGGATTTTGGCCCAGTGTGTCTCATCCCATAGGAAATGGAAATCTTCAAAGCTTTCATAGAGACCTTCTGGTTTTTACGCATTGTTTGAATCTGCAGTTGTATATCTTGAGCATTTTACTATCTTATTTCAAGGTGTTCAGTGTGGTTAACAAAAGGCTACACCATTCTATAATCTGTGTAATTAATATTGTCTCGTGGGGATGAGCACTGGGTGTTATGTGGAAACTAATTTGACAATAAACTATTTGTAAAAAAAAAATTAATATTGTCTCTATACATTCACGTGCCACAGCCACCATAACTCACCTTCACCTTCCAACTGGCTTCTCATTTCTATCAGCCTTAGGTGCAAGTCTTAGATATTGTGATGCCACTGAGTGCCGAGGGTCATCACCCCTCCAGTTAGCACTAGCACAAGCGTCCTTATTGCCATGTGGCTGGTGAGTGATCCAGCACTAAAATCCTACCCTTCAGGTCTGCATTCAAGGTCACTGTGTGAAACAACCATCTTAGCTCAGAACCCTGAAATGCAAAGCCCAAGATAAAGGCTTACTACCTACAAGTACTTTGTGGGTAATTGACCCCAGGGAGCCGAAGTAAAGAGAGTGAAGCAAGGTGGGAGAGTGAGCCAATACAAGGATGCATTACTTTGGCTATGGCCATGAGCAGCTAGTTGCTCAATCTCACAAGACCATCTGAAAAGACCTCCAAAATGTGTCCTGGATGGTGCACCTAGGGATAGAGGGGGATATTTATCTACTGCTTTCTGTCACCCATTGGTCAAAGATTTGCCTCAAGGGGGATTAATTCCCCTACACCTCCAGGTTGGACATATATGGGGTACTGGGCAAGTTCCCCACAGTACCCCACACCTAGGTGTCACAGAGGAGCCCAAGGGAAGAGGTAAAATGTGCATAGTGTGGCCTGATCAAGGTGCTGTTATTTTGTACCTCCATAAAGCTGGCCAAAGCCTATGCCCACCTGTTTGCAGGATCAAGGGCTGGGATCAGAGGTGTGTGAGGCCAAAAGGGTCGGAAGTGGTGCAGAGAGGTGTCTGCCAGTCAGCTTGGCAGGGACTTGCATAAATGAGCACCATCTAGGATTGGTGGTGGCATAGCATGATGGAAGGGTTGTCTACCTAACAGGCTGTGAGGATCACTTTGAAAGGAAACATTCAGAGAAGTTCTGTGTGTGTGTGTGTACATTCATGGGCACAGGGTGGAGAGGCAAGGACAGATGCAGAGGTCTTTAAAGGTGCATTTATCATGTGTCTGAAAGCCCAATCAGAAGGGCACCTACAGAAGCACACTCATTAAGGGAGTCTCATCTCCTAGTAACAGGATCACCCAATTGAAGTCACTTAGCCAACACAGAGAGAGCTAGGTTTTGTCTGCTGTGGCTGCTGCAGAAGCTGCTGTCAGAACAGAGTGGTACCTCCAGCAGTTTTCCTTCTGCCCAAAGCAATTAATGACCATTGGGATTAGAACCTGGCTGAGGAATATAGACAGAAGGTGGTCAGATGTCGACGCTGGATTCTTGGAAATACTTTTCCTGGAAGGATCTTTGGTAAATAATGAGATCTGTCTCCCTGCCTCCAGCCATGCAGCTATTCCAAGGGGCAGCAGACTTCTGTTATGTGACAGATATAATGCTGGGTTCATGGTGGGGAGAAGAGAGGTGGATGTGACTGAAGAACAAGACACTGCCTGGTGTGAAGTGTGAGCCCTGGACTAAAGACCAGGAGAATGTCATGACCAGGAATATTCTTTTGTTCTGGATCAATGGGGTCATGGGGTCTCAGGGAATCATTCTCTCAATTGGGCTATAGTTTCTTATCTATAAAATGAGGTGTTGGTGGCTTCCTTCCCATTCTTCCCAGTGGCACATGGCACACAAGTTGTCAATGTTCACATAATACTGGTCAGAGATCTACTCAATGTTGAGCTCTTCCTTTGTTTGAGTCAAATGCTGAGCATGCTTTGTACCTTATCTCATTTAATGATACCCACAACCTTCACAGAGAGGTTCTTTTATCATCTTTACATTACAAATGAGAAGCCTGAGACTTTGGTTAAATTAAATAGCCCAAGGGCAATATCTTGCAAGTTTGGGCTGCTATAACAGAATACAGAGACTGAATGGCTTAAACAACAAACATTTATTTCTCTTAGTTCTGGAATCTGGACATCCAGGATCAAGGCGGGGGCAGATCCAGCATCTGGTGAGAAATCTCTTCCTAGTTTGCAGATTGTCCACCTTTCACTGTATTCTCACAAGGTGGAGAGAGATCACCTCTCTCCTGTCTCTTCCGTAAGAGCATAAATTCCATTTATCTTCAAATGGAATTACCTCCCATATGAATACTATCTTACTGGGGCTTAGGGTTCAACATATGAATTCTGGGGGATCCAAAATTTTAGTTCATAGCAGCCAGAAATCTGGTAAGTAACACAAGAGTTCCTTGAACTCAAGTCTGTCTGTCCTCAGAACTTTTGACATTATGCCTGACTTCTGGGTAAGAATTTTGGAAGGCTCTTCCTGATGTAATTGGGCAGTGCTTTCCAATCTCTAAAAGCTCACTGCTCCCGTTTGTTAGATGTGGAAATCTCACACTGCCCCCAGGGATTCTTATATATGCCCCTAAAGTGGAGTGTAGATTTGATGAGAATCATTGGGCCCAGTCATATCAAAAATCATTTTACAGATAGTAGTTCAGTGAGAGGGTTTGCATACAGCAGAGTCCTTGACACAGAGTCAGTCCTCAATATCTGGCAACTTTCGTGACCTTTGCTAGTTGTCTCATTGGTGCCAATTTCCCTCTTCCCTCTTCTTAAAAGGACCCCACATCTCCCATTTGTCCAGTGGGATGGACTTAACCTGCTTCCTGCTCAGAAGTGGGCCTTGATTGGCTGAAACTAATAACATAATCTCATTCACATCTGCACATCATATTCTTCCAGTTATTTATTCAGGAATGGGCATGTGACCCAAATTGGTCCAATTAGAGAAAATCCCAGGATTTTATTCAAAGTCTCATACTTATAATAGGAGTGAATGTTATATATCATTGGGTATATAATAAAATATCTAAAGGAAAGAGCTGGAAAACATTTTTACTCAAATGGAAGGCAATGAACCCATGAGGAAATAATATGGGTCTTGCAAATGGATTAGAAAAGCATGACTGGGGGGTCTTTTTCCTTCTATTTTTGTGTGTCTGCCTCTGCCCCTTGATGGTCCTGACAGCTGAGCCCACTGGTCTTGTCACGTAAGTGCAGTCCTCATGTCTCCCCAAAGATTACAGGCCAGTTTGAGCTGAGGCAGGAAATATTTAAGCAGTCTGGTTCCTCTTTCAATCATGGGGGGTGTGGAGGTGGGGTGGGGAGCAATGAACACTCATCACTTTTAGGCCACCTTCTAGTTTGCCTCAGGGACCCAGAGCTCACCCAGCGCCCTGAACTGTTACCTGAGTCACAGGTCATTTCCTCTTGAGACCCCGAGATCCTTGCCATAGTTAATACTGTCCTCACCACTACAACATATAATTAGGCTTCAGCTTGGAGACCCTCCCCAGATCCTGAGAGGATGGAATACTGGCCTTGCCTGAGGCCCTGGTTCTGAACTGTGCCCAGTGTTTGCTGCCTGTGGACTGAGCTTCCTAAAGGTGGGGGCCTGCCTGGATGTCAGCAAACCTGAGCCCCGTACTTCTGGGACACATCTGTGCCTGCACCATGGCTGATGCCTGTGCCCTGAGTTGTTGTGTTCTCTCCCCCCAACTCTGCACCCCAACATCTGTGGTTCCAGATTCCCCCACCCCACAGTGAGCTAAACACACACACACAAAGACTTCCACGTGGTGGTGGGTATAACCTGTCTCAGACTCACGGAGATAGGAGTTGGATCTGAGCGTCTCTAGCTCAGGAGCACAGGTTGCTGGCGCGGGAAGCAGAAATGCTTTTGAAAAGGTAATAGATGCTGGTTTGGGGAGCAGGGGTAGGCGGTATGGGAGCCGGTCTGAGCTGACAGCAATTTTTCCTGTTCCCCTGGCTTCAAGATGACATTCTTGAAAGATGACCTGATGCAGTGACTGGTCAGCTCTAGTGATGTATTTTTATTTCTTATTCCCAATCAACAGTTGCACTGCTTTTATTAGCAATCAGTGCTCTGACAGCAGTTCTGAGGTCTGCGGCAGTAAGTGGGAGGAGCCGGCGAAGAGTGGGAGGGGCTGGCGGAGAGTGGGAGGGGCGGCAGAGTGGGAGGGGCTGG